>NC_141831.1:19841663-20156663 GCF_982586985.1 Callionymus lyra
AAACTAAAATCAAATCAAGCTACAACACTAAATGTAAATTTTGGGTTTGAGTGACTTGTGAAAATGGAAAAAAAAGTGAGGCGCCAAAATTCAGTGACAGCTTCTGTCAGATTGTCTCCCCTGCAGTCCCAGACACATTCTGACGGCATGTATATGGTCGTGTGTGTGATTTTCATTTATTTTTTCTTTGGCAAAGTGATAATGGTGTAATGGAGGCAATTTAGTGTGGCTGCTCCAAAACACATTTATTCACTGTAGGCGACAGTCGTCGAGTCACTTAGAGTACGGTGCTTTGACAAGTCGCATGCATTTTAATGCTGCAATAACATTTCGCCTAAAAGGATTTCATATTTGAAGAGAGCTATTATTACAACTTTTGAAACAATTACAGCAAAACTTTTCACATTTTCTGGCTCAAAGTGACGCGTCGGTGTTTCTTGTGCTCCTCATTTGCGTCAGGTCACAGAATCTTCTTGTTAAAAGAACCTTCTTTAAGTCTTCAAATCCTCTCGGGACAAGTAGAAGAGTTTAAACTATTTAAACTCTAATTTATTCTCTCTGCATAACATTAGGGTTTTAAGGAATGTAGAGCGGAGCAGAGCTGGATTTGAATCCTTAAACAAAGAAATGATATTCACGGAGCTCTCCAAAGTCCTTTTAGATAAACAGGCCAGACCATCGCAGCTAATGCTTGGATCTGATAAACACTTCATCTCTCTGCAGCGATGTTGGCTGACAGTGATTAATCCCTGCTTTCACAGTAAGTGAACCTCCTCTCAGGTTGATGAACCAGCACGTCGCTGATGCAATTTCTGATGAAAATCATAAATCAGCCGCCGAATTTGTCTCACTTGGCACGTACAAACTTTGCACCCAGTCAAATGCACCTGCCTACCATCATTGTACTGATGTTAGAAAGGAACCCCCTCGAGTCAATCACCTCTGATATGCCGCCATCAGATTGTTAAACCAGTGATGGATGCGACCCGCTCGCTCTCATGCAGATATAGAACTCCATTTGAGGAGACCTTTATGGCATATTAACACTTTCTATAGATTCACAGTGGGATTATCTGTAATGTATACTATATCACCAATTAAAAATCTAATTAAATAACAAATCAAGAGAAATTCAAAAGATTCTGTAGAAATTAAAACATACAATTGGGTTTGTCTTTTTGCAAAGTGAATATAAAATCTATAAATCTATAATACACAAACTAATCTCCAAGCTCGCTGATTTTCTCGCTGTGAATTATAGAGCACTACTGCCTCCTAGTCTAATGAAGCTTGAGCATGAAGCAGTGTCATTATTTTCAGAGTCCACTAGATGGCAGTCTCAGCACGATTTTCCTTTGTTTTGAACAACTGTTCTAATGAAACATCACATCCTTTTTAAACTGATGTCGCCACCTACTGTTCTCTAAACAACATGACACTGCTTCATGAAGCCCATCACTACTGCCACCTACTGTCCCTAATGACCTATCCAACTCAGACCATTAATGACATCAGTGATATTTCAAATACAAAGAGTATCTAATTATACTGATAAACTGCGTGTAGAATCATGATACTGAATGAAAAAATAACTATACAGCTGGTAGCAGCAGTGATGAAGCTTCATGATGCAGTGCCATGTTGTTTAGAGGTCAGTAGGTGGCGCCATCCGTTTAAAAATGATGTGATTTTTCAGTAGAATACTTGTTGAAAACAAAGGAAAATAGTGCAGAGACTGCTATCTAGTGGTAATAATGATACTGCTTCATGAAGCTTCATTAACCCATCAATAGGTAGCGGTTGAGGAGGTCTTATGATACATGTGCTTCATTTGCTTGATGCTGTATCATGATGCAGTGTTTTCATTTTAAAGGCCACTCTCAGTTGGAAAAAGATGTAGGAGTTGAATTGAGTTTGTAAATCAGAACAAATGTAATAATGCAGAGAGCGCCATCTAGCGGCCTTTTAAAATTAAGACACTGATACAGTATTACACAGCTAATGCTGTATCATGAGGCCTCATCACTACCATCTGAATGCAGGAATCTTTTCAGGAATAGATAACTCTCTGTTAGAGAACTGTGGTGCTTATTGCCATTCATAGCGTCATCTACTGTTCATTGCAGCCTGTTTTTCATCACAAGAAGTAAGAACGGAATGCATGCCCTACTTTACCCTGATAAGCCCGTCACTGTCAGAACATCTCCATTTTTTATATCGGTGTCGAGAGGAAGCGGCTTCTTCAGGTTTGGTGCTGAGGAGAAGATTGTCGCCTCTGGTGAATGTCTTTGTATTTCATTTTCAAACCATGAGGCTTCCTTTTCATTCTTCCCTCACCTGCTGTTAGCACGTTAGCATTCCATTACATTTCTCCACTTTTTATTTCCTCGCTTTACGAATTCCCTCAACAAACCCTGTTATTTGGCTTCCCTTTGCACGGCGCCCATTCAACTCATCTTCAGAGTGGGCGACTGTCTGTTCTCATGCATGCAAACTGCATTAAAATCTGCCACGATATCGGAGAGGGCACCCTGCTCTCGCTAAGCTGCAGAGACCAATCCGTTACCTGCTCATGGCCTCGAGCGGAATTCCAAATTGGAAATTTTGTGTTGCAGCGAGCCAGAGGTGATGGAAGTTTTCTACTGGGTCATAATAACAAGTACAATTGTGTGAATAGTTCAATCATTATAAGAATAATATATATATATATATATATATATATATATATATATATATATATATATATATATAAAATTAACATGTAAACATTAGGGAGCACCTTTTAAAACAAAAATGAATCTCAGAGCTCCCAGAGATGCATGGAAATGGGAGACAGGCCCTGTTCTAATCAATTCTTGGGGACCCCATGGGGGTGTTGCAGCAGATCCCTCCCCACTCCCCCTTCCTAACACTATACATGATGATATACGTCAGCGAGACCTTCATTAAAACGTCATTCAATTCAGTAATTACCTTCACAAGCAC
The DNA here is from genome assembly GCF_982586985.1 of Callionymus lyra. Classification (NCBI taxonomy): domain Eukaryota; kingdom Metazoa; phylum Chordata; class Actinopteri; order Syngnathiformes; family Callionymidae; genus Callionymus; species Callionymus lyra. The sequence goes on from NC_141831.1 coordinate 19,844,649, forward strand.
GTTGTCAATGACTCGATTTGCCATAGAGTCCAGGATATTAAACATGACTCCCTAGTATGGAATGCCTTCAGCTGTAATGAGAAGAAGGTTTTAACCTTCATTTAGCAGGACACAAGTATAAGTATTCTTCCTTAAAGCAGGTCTTCCTAAAAGGAATAAATATCTAACACTCATTCTTGAACCAGGTCAAATGGAGGAAATGTTTTTTTCTCCCATCAAACCACACATAATTTTTAAAACATTTTCATGACAGTTGCCACATAGCTTAGTTGGCTATTTCATTAAACCCTATTATCTCATCTAAAACTAGTACAATCTGAAATGGTGTCATAAATTATGAACAACAGTACCAACAATTTCGAAATTGTTATTTATTTTTGCGTATATATTTGCTATTGAATTTGATCTAGGGTAGGGTTGGTGGGCGTCTTCATGGGTGGCATTGAAGTGTTGCTCTGACTACAGTATTACACATTCTCCGTTGTGTATCTGAGGGTGTCAGGGTGTTTTGGCCTTTTATCGCAATACACCGTCACTCAAGGCAGGAGTTTCCTTGGCGGATCACACACTGGAATGTGTGACACTCAGGGCAGCATGACTAGTCTCTTTACAGCCGGAGACTGCTTCCAGTTGCTAAAGGTTCTTTGACTATATTGATACGACTTGGAACTTAATCGCCCATCATTGATAAGTATTGTGTTACATATAACTCAACTATTTCAGGGGGGCATCTTAAATGTTAACATATCAAAGTCTCCTGTGGTTAAGGTCCTCTTATAATGCATATTTTGCAGGGTTACTTTAAAAATATATATATTATTAAGGATGCTTAAGCAAGTCTTAAATAGATAGTTCACATAGAATTACAATTTCACACATTTTCTACCACCTCTAATTTAGTCCAAGGGGTGGTAAAATGTTTAAAACTCATCCGTTTCTTTTTTAGTTTACAGGCAGAAATGTATCTCCATATGACGGTCTCTAACGGCGCTCATTTTCCTGCAGCACTTGTCCGGAAAGACAAACTTTAAAACATCTAATCAAATTATCTTCATACTGTCCCTACATAGTGTTTCCTATAGGGATGTTCTGATGAAGCTTCATGAAGCAGTGTCATTATTTTAAGAGTCCACTAGATGGCGGTCTCTGCAATTTTCCTTTGTTTTGAACAACTCTTCTAGTAAAACATTAATTTTCAAACTGATAGCGCCACCTACTGACTTCTAAAAAACATTACTATGCTTCATGAAGCTTCATCAGCCCATCACTAGTTTCCTGTCCTTGTAGCATGTTAGCTTTTTAGCTTCTGCTACAAACAAGCTTAAAATGATTACTTTTTTAATATTTTCTAAACATTTTCCTATTTCGATGCTTAAACAGACGAGCAGTGACCACAAGAACTCTTTTTGGATGAGAAGAATGAACAAAAGTGTGTGCCATTCGCAACCATCATATGGACTTGCATTTCTGCCCAAAACGAAAAGACACAGATTTCTCCCACCCCTTAGTTGACATGAGGTTGAGTAGAAAATTTGTGAAGTTTGAATTTTGCGTTAAGTATCTATACTATCTGTACTGTATGAGAATGCAATCTCAAGTGCCAATGGGCTGGGTGACCTTCCGTCTTTGTTCTTTTATTTAGGTTATAATAATTTTATAATGACCTATGGATGAAAATTAACTAAACAAAGATTGTTTGCTGATTTGGGAAATTTTGGATAATTCTTTCTGAACTAAGAAATCAATTAATCATATATGATGAGTACAATCGATGTCCAGTAAGCAGCTATATGGTGGCAAGTCTGCATGGATGTCAGGCGGTCGCCCTTGAAAAGCGAAGACAATGACCTGATTGAGATTCAGTGGCAGGGACCACTTGGTTTACTGTGAAATTCTCAGAGCTGGAATGGAGAATAAGTAGATCTTGGATGGATTATGTCAAGATAATGGAATCATTCAGATCGAAAATGGAAAAGGACAGTTTGGCCATAATCACGTATTCTTTCTTTCTCGTCACGTCTTCCCCCCCTCACCCCCCCACTTACCCCGTTTTGCTTGCTCATTGACTTTCAGCCTCTCGCTTTTGTGCAAACAAACACACGCAGTCATCCTGGTCTATTCCTCTGTGCTATTATTATTTTCAGCAAATTCCCGCAGTGGAAATGTGGAACGGAACCTGCATAGAAAGCAGCCTCCAATTAGGAGAAATCTTTTTATGTCGAGACACTGCACTGCATATAAATAGAGGGGATGCGATTGAGCTGATGCTCATCCACGCAATGACTCGCACACCAAACAACCCTCACAATGACAATGTACTCATTTTTGCTCACAAAGTATAATCATTTAAGCACGAGAAGACAATTTTCTAAGAGTTTCTAAAAAGGTTACATTTTAAGCATGTGAAACATTGGCTAGTGTTGCAGACTCACAGCAAATTCAGAGGAATTGGGTTTGTTGTTTCTGTTTATTCAAGTGAAAACCAAACAGCAAAGAGTTCATGTTTCTGTCGGTGGCTGTGATTTCTTATTTCATTTACAACCTCTGAAGTTTGCCTCTTCAGATTGAAAGTTTTAAACATTGCTTTCAGACCAGGTTGTATGTGGAAAAAAAGATTAGAGGCCAAATACTGTACCTGACATTTTGTGAGCAAAAAAAGAATGTCTTGGTCTTGATACTGTCCTGGTCAAGCATCTTTGTCTTAAGGGGCAAACTATGTGTCTTTTAAATTGATCTTGGACTCTATTGTATCATCAGTATGTGTCTCTTTGTACAAAACTCTCTTTTCATTTAAATATTTACATTAAAAATGTTATAAGCCGCACCCACTGAAAACGCTTTAGTTTTCTGGAGATTAAATCTTGTTTACCCGACCACAACCAGTCTGCTGAAATGTTTTGTACTCTTTGTATAAACAAAGGGGGGCCTGATTACAGCTGGCTGGAAGAGTGAAGCCCATTATTACGTTATAATGGACTCCGCGCTCGTAACCTCTCATTTGCTGACCATTAAGACGGGACTTTATAAAGTAATCATTCGAAATAATGGTCATGATGAGGGACATACTGCATCTTGGAGAGGAAGACTTCAACATTTGAAACATGCGAGTGAGTAAGGTTTTAACAGTAGTTGCCCTTTAATAAACAAGAAGACCAAGACTATTCCACATCTAGTCGAAGGCAGAAACGGATACCAAAAAAAAATAAAGCAGCAGAACATGATACAATCCTAATCTGGACAAAACTTTGGAAATAAGTCTTACATTTACAGTTTCCATTTCATGAGATCTTGCCAAATAAACTTGAAAATAAAGTTATTTATATTTTCTGTTATATCATATCCATTATATCAAGTATTTTTTATTATAAAAGGTCATTGTTCATTTATTTAATTTAACTTAGAACTTAACTTTTGGTTTTAGTCATGTCATCTACTGTTAACTTAAATATTTCTTTGGTGTTTATTATTATTTTTAATCATTTTTATTATTATTGCCAAGAATGTTTTTGAGCGTGGCTTTAAAACTTAAATTGGCCAGCCATGATAATAATAAAGATACTCTTTGTAGTTCATTCTGAACGGATTTGGCAGAAAATAAGCAGATGAAAGAATATGACTTCTTTTTTTATAACGCTTCCACTATTTCACTGGTTTATATTTCCGTCAACTTCAATTCCAGACTCAACACTCAACTACCGAGGAGGACATGAAGCAGAAACCAGCATGAATTGATTGACTTTCATCAGCGGGTCTGATTTCTCTCCACTCTTATCTCGCTCACATCATTTTCCTGCCACTTACTCTATTCTTAGATACTGAGTCAGACTAAACTATCAGTTAAACCTCTAGTTGTTGTTTTTTTTGCTTCTACATGGACAAAATAAAGCAGACAGCCCGACAAAGCCAGGGGGAATATGGCTGAAATCACAGCCACAAGGGTTGGATAGAAAATGGCTTCAGGAGCCAGCTGAGAAAAGACAATAACTCAGAAGCTGCCAGAATCACTCTCAGAGGCCTCTTCCCTGCCTAATTCCCCTGGGTGGAGGTGCACTTAGTCACCAAAGCTCTCTGGCTGTGTATCACAGGCTTTGGATGGCACACTCTCACTGTAACAGAGAAAGATTTAGACGTCCGCAGAGGAGTGAATACACCGATTCCCATTCACTGTTTGTTTTCTCTTCCACCTCGGGTGGTGGATTTCCAGTCTGCCAACTAGACTTTCTGTTGTTTTCATTTTTTGGGCCTCAAAATAGTTCCTCACATGATTATAATCATCTTCTGAATCTCAGTTGAGTAGTTTCAGTTTTAGTTCTGGAACAGTTCCAAGTCCTAACAAACAAGCTAAAAACACCAGAGTTTATGGGGTGCGGGAATGACAAAACACGCCGAAATTGACAAACATTTCTAACATGTAGTGGCGAGTGTAAGTGATCATTGCTGGTTTTTGACCTAGATAGTGTACTTGTGACCAAAATGACCAACGAAACAATAATGGCTGCTGATGCCGTCATCTGGACTGAGTAGAGTTATCATGTCTGAAAACATAGTTGGAGGGGGGGTGGGGGGGGGATAGGACATGTGAAGAGGAGAAAAGTGTTGGATCTAGTAAATCCAGATGCTTGGCCATCCCTGTCTGCATACACTGCACAGCAAAATCAAACATAGCAGAATTTGTAGTCATACATCCATTCCTCTCTCGCCCGCTGCTCAAGGTTAGGTTTTAAGGGTAGCTGCTAGAACAAAAATGCTCAGACTTCCTTTTACTCAGAAACTTTTAGCTCCTCTGGGAGAACACAAAGGCTTTGTCCAGTCCTGGCACCTCAACCGGCTTCTCTTAATGTGGAGGATCAGCGATTCTAGTCTAGTCACTATGTGGAGGAAACTAATTTCAGATGTTTTTAGCTAAAGTTCCTGACCCTAGATGAGAGTAGAAAGATAGATGGACCTTTTGACTCGGCTCTTTCTTCACCACATCCGACAAAACGGAGAGATTTTGTTGAAATGTCTGTCCTGGGAAAGGATCTCACGTCCAACCGCATGAAGGTTACAGTCATATCCAGTCCAATTCTGGGCCACAAGTACCGATGAAAGATCAGGTACATAGTGTTACCTATATATGTTACTGCTCACTCAATAAGTAATTTTCTCTCTATTGTATTATCGACACGATTAATGTTCAGTCAAGGTTGAAGGTCATTTTTAATTGTCTATTAAAGATGCTATAAGAATGAGTTATTGATGGAAATGAACCAGTGTCAAACATGAACAGCCGGAGGGGAAAAAAAAGCCTCAATTCACCTAAATATGCATTTACTGGAAACCAGTAGTCTTTAATGAGTTATCAATATTGAAAACAATTGCTATTGAATCCATCCGTGACCCTCATTGATGTATCATCTTAATGACGTTGGTTGCTCACACTGAACGAGCTAAGGATTTTGGCCTCAAAAGCTGTTTAAATAGTCCAAAGTGAGAGGCTAATGGCTGATGAGTTTTCACCACAGTAAGCTCCACAAACAGGTCACACCCAGCAGGAGTGACCCAGAAATCAAAGCAGCCCCACGACTTCACATACCTCGGCATGGGATGAGGGAAGGGAGGAAGGTCTCATGCTTGATTCCCCATCTGTGACATCAGATAAAACATTCTATTTTGAGGAATTATTTTGGAAATTTAACATCAAAAAACCATAGAAGTTGACCTGGATTGGTTTCTAGTCATCAATGATTGTGTCTCTTTAAACTATATACTGTATGTGTGTCAGATTTTACCCAAATTCCACCACGTATCATTGAAATTCAAGACATATTTTCAAGCTGCAAAAAGATTCCCATGAGCTTAGACCTGGACCTCCAACTGATGTGGCTCTTTCATAGATCTCCTCCTGCTCTCCTTTTTCCTTTGGGCATCTTTGGCCAACACCGAACCCCTTTATTGATGTGGAGTGATCTTTCCAAGGCTGATGTTTTTCAAAGGTACCGGTCAACTTCTCGGTCATTCAACTAGCCGAGTCTGAGGCGAAAGAAGGATTTCAATTTACTAACACCCCCTCCTCACGAAACAGAAAGTAATCAAAGTCTCTTAAATTATTAGAAGCTTGCTATGCTAACTATTCTAACATTAAACATCACTGTGGTTTAATACAGAAAAGAGGTAAATAATCAAACAAAGCAAGATAGAAAATAAAATCGGGCCTAAAACCGACCCTTGCGTTACACCACAGATGACGCTGGTGATGTGAACTTGAAATGTTTCCCATGGAAACTGCAAATGTTCTGTTCAAAATATGAAAACTACCTCTGAGTTTTTTCTCCGAGGCCAACCCAGAAGCTATAGTAATACATTATATAAAGAGATAAAATCTAAAAATTGTATAGGCTACAGCCGGGTATTATTAACCTGTAAACATGGTATTTAGCTGTGAATTTCCTGGTTCCAGTCTGTGGTTTCAGATCTTTCTAAAATTCTGGTTTCTCTCTTAGATTTAACATATTAGGTTTAAAAAGGTACAAAGGCTAAATACAAATGTTTTTTCATTTGTATTTAACCTGCAAATGCTTTTCCTACTCTATTGTTTTTTCTATAGTACATCATTGTTGATATATATATTTTTTTTTTTTGCATCGTCTTTAAATATATTCTTGTCTTTATTCCCATTTCTGGTTCTCGTCTGATTCAGCTTTATCCCTCCATGCGGTTTCGATGCCTTTGGTTCTGCTTTTTCGCCTGTTGTTTTGTTTTGTTCCTTTGTAAATAAATGATTAGCTTCATCTCGCTGTGTTGAGTCTCTGTCTCCACACACTCGGATCCATTTTTTTTTTTACTTACTCGCGGCTAAATAACATCATGTTGGTTGAAAAAACTGAAAACTGGACTACGTTTTTTTGGGGACTTTCTGATTCCACTATACATTAATGTTGGATACACCACTCAAAACAATTTACTACTGTACCTACCAAGGCGCATCACACACTGGCCTAATTACAATTTTACATGCTGACACAGGATCCACACACTACGCTGTCCAGTGCGTGCCAGCAGCCCTGTCAGGGGTCATCGCTCTGCGAGCCGCTGACCAATCTGTTCCTGAGCTCTTTATTTACGTTTGGCTGAAATGTCTGTGCAGGCTGGGGAGCAGATCTGAAGCCAATTGGACTCCTGCGACCGCACAGAGAGGACACATGAAACCATTCAAGCATGCAGTACAGATTGCATTATTATTTTGTTTTTTGAATTCTCCATAAAAACACTACCTTCATTTTGCAAATCTAAACCGTGCATTTCAACCGTCCTGTCCATGAGTTTGTGTAATAGAAGTTGTGTGTGTCCTTAGATTACTGTAATTCGCCGGTTGTTTTAGAAAGCATCCTGCAGTGCTTCTGTCCACCTAATGAAATGGCCACTAGCAGCGCTCTCCGCCCCCCCACAATCACATGTCACCTCATCCTTTAATCCGTGCCCCCTTCCCCGTTTCCCTATGACCAAACTCTATCAAACGCAGCCTCCGGTGAGCCAGCTCATTCCTGAGGGCAAAGTAAAATATTTTGTAAGATGTTCTCTAGTTCAGGCAGAACTCAAGCAGAATATCAAACATCCACCAGGAGGCCCTCTCCTGGTTTACACTCACACTACCTTTACCAGTCTGTCCCTGGAGCGAACCTTACGTTCTGTCTCCGCTCTGCTTAAGCCTGCAGATCTCCTAAAAATACACACAGCAAACACTTGATGAGGAAAGAAATTGCAGTCTTGCTATGAATAATGCATCCAGGCTTTATTGTGAAAGATAAAACACTGCAGAGGAACAGAAGATCTGCGATATACTTCGAGTGAATACGTCAAGATGATATCAGCGTCTGTCTGAAGGTTTAGTACAACGTGGTTCTTGTTATCTTTTCTTCAGCCTCTGCCACTATTTAAACTCCATACATCTGCAGGAATTTTTAAAGCCTCAAATGGATGCCGACATATCCTGGAAGAATTAATCAATCTTAAAAATGTTAAACTGTGGAGAGTGTTAAGCAGATTGATGATTGAATTACCATGCTACTGCTGTGGCTTAAGTGATGCCTTCAGGGCTGATTTGTTGATTTAAGTGTGTCTTAAATTGATCTTGGACCTGTATTATAATCATCAGTATATGTCCGTACAAAACTCTTTTCATTGAAATTATTACATTACCCCGTCCACTGAATTCTAGTACCCACTGGGTACCAAATACAGAATCAAGATGACACTGTGATTCCTGTTCAAGCGAAACACTGTCAAAATGGCGGCCTCCTAATAATGAAAGAAAACAAACTATTCGGGTGTAACATTTGAAAATAGTCATCCAGCAGCAACAACGGAATCCCTCGAGCAACAAGAGGAATTCAAGGATAACCTTTACTACGGACATAGAAACATGGGACTTAAAGGAAAGGGCTCATCGGGCAATACTCCCGCGGCAAAGCGACAAAGATCTCCGGACTCGCCAAAGGTTTATAGATTCACCGACCCGAACAGACTTTTCTTCTTCACCACCACCGTATTACAGAGAGGTTAGTGAGAACTCAATGTCAATTATTAATCTCCTTAACTCCCTGGAATCTCGGATCTTGCTCCACAAAGACTTTCAATTGATTAAAAAAAAGTTCTGAGATCTGTCATAAGCGAATCGAAACCCTCACAACAGAACAAATGCAGCTAAAAGAAAACGTAGCCTCCCTTACAAAAGAGATGATGGATATAAAAAAGGAAAATAAAGAACTTAAAGACACTGTGTTGGATCTTCAAGCGCGCTCCGTGAGGGACAACCTAAACTTTTCTGGAATACCAGAAACATTGGCCCAGATCGACCCAGAAGGGGCTTTAAAAAACATCATGACGGACAGTCTAAAGTTACCCCTGCGACACCGTAAATCTTATTCCACCGTGTACACCGACTGGGAGCGAGCAAGAAGGACAACAAACACCCTCGTCCTATTATTGCCAAATTTGAACATTTCAAACAGAATGAACTGGTGAAGAAACAGCGAGTCAAGCTTAAAGGAACAAACTATGGGATGAACGATCAATATCCTTGTGACACACCAAACATCTCCGCTTCCCTTCTCTGGGAAACAGCTAAAGCAGTACTACGTGGAAAAAATATTCCCCTTTTCTTCACATAAGAAGTAGACTGAGCACCAACGAGAACAAGATTTAGAGAGTCAACTTGAGGTAGATTATTTAGACAACCAAACCAATACTCTTCTCTGTCAGATTAGGAAAGTTAAACTAGAATTAAATGATATCTTGAGTAAAAATAATTAAAGACTGAACTCCAGCACAGCGACAAATCAACTAAATCTTTGGCAAATCTAATTAAACAAGAAAAAGAAAATTCAACAATCTCCATTAAGCACAATAGTGGAAAATCTTTTCATACACAGTATGACAAGAATAAAGAATTTTGGGTGGGAGAGGTAGTGGGGGCGGTAGTTGGGTCGAGGGCTGACCAACTGGGGACCGCACATGGACTGTCTAGGGGTGGGGCATGGGGTTGGCTAGTTGTTCTGAATCGCCGCTCTGGCCTGGGTCGCCTTCCGCCTTGTCCATGATGTTGGGAGGTTGGTCTTGGGGTGAATTTCCGCTGCAATAGTGGCTGTGTGACCCTGTGTTTGCTTCCCTGGCTTAGTATTTTTCCCGGAACAATTCTTGTACGTTCGATGGACATCATAGACGAGCAATGTGTAGGTATTTGGATGTTTTAAGCGTCTTTTTAGAAGAAGTTCGTCCACAGGGCTACAGCCATAAAAATTAACATACATTTTTACCTGAACTATAACTTTAAGTGCATGCTGACAGTTCAAGTTTATTTTCCTAAACAAACATGAGTTCAACACATTAACGCATCCTGAGCTTCCAAGTTTTAAGCTAATTCAAAACAGACTTTAAAAACTAATCAATCAAGAAGGAGCATCTGCATGCCGCTTAGACTGGAGGTCCGCCCGGTTCCATGGATTTGCTTCTTTCCTGCTGAGTTGACACAATTGTCCTGTCCAGATGATTGAGTGAGCTGGACTTTTAATCCTTGGAGTAAAAACAAGTTAGTGGGCATGAAATAGCTGAGTCATCAGCTGCACATCAGTACCACATAAACAGCATGAATATGTTATATATTCTCTTTTTTCACAACAATATTAGATTTTTTTTACATTTCATACATTTAAATAAAGTAATAAGGGCTTTACAGTGAACTCATTTCGGTTAGCCAAAACAACATTGTCTGTATAAACCCAGCAAAATATAAAATATACATGTAATTGTTTAATATTAATCATACATTCATTTGTTTCAAATATTGTATTCATACAATGTTAAAGATTTGATTAATATAAAGGTTATTTAAGTGCCAAAAACTGGTACTCAAAATGAAATCTCCACTCATTAAACATTCATTTAGCAACAAAATAAACACATTTGGGCAATAGCTTTTTCACATTTGAAATTAAAGTGATAATTATGAAAAGACCAACGGGTCCATTCAGACGTCTCAACAAGTTATTGCCGAGTGATGCGGCAAGTTTTTATACAAGCCGTCGGCACTACAAGATTCAAGAATATTTCAATGTTCTATTACACTGAAAAGTTTCAAAAAGTTTCCAGTTCAAACTTTTAGTTTCACGCCGCACATTTCCCCATCACTCCTCCGTATCCCTGGAGCTCTTGTTCCCCGTTTTCCTTCTGATTCGCACCAATTCCTCGTCTGAGCCCTGAAGGAAGCAGGAGCGGAATGTTATGAGAGGTGAAGTCACTGTCAGTCATATCTCCTCGCTCCACTGATCTGCTCCTTCTTGTTTTTTTTTTAGTTGTACCTGGACATCTAAAGAAATGTAGCCATGTAGTGTCCATTCATATTTATTGAAAATATTTAAAACACTACACGAATAAGGCTTGAAAATAACTATCAGGACATTGTAAATATAAGGTTAAAGGGCAAAAATTCATTTTGTACCCAAAGAAAAATTCCAAAAATAAAATGTATTTGGGAAATAATCAGTGACAAAAACAATCACGCAACAGGATAGTTCACGCCAAATTCAAATTCTAGAGTAATTTGTGTCTTTTCTGAGTAACAGGCAGAACTGTTTGTCCATATAAAAGTCGTGAACAGCGCTCACTTCGTCCTCCTTTTCCAATAAAAGACAAACATTTAAATACCTCCATAAGGCTCGTCTGTAATGTCCCTTCTGTAATCACACTGCGACCCACAGGATAAATTGTTGGGGTGAATATCAAGCAGTAGGAGACTAGTTTAATTTTCGTTGTCCGTCCTGTCAGCGTTGCATGTTAGCATGTTAGCTTCTGCTACTAACAAGCTTGAATAAAGAGTCATTTTTTTTGTTTTCATTCATGTCAGGTCATCATATCAGATAAGCAGTATGTTTTTTCGAACCCTTTATGAGGAATATCATATTTAATAAATACTATTATTCATGATAAATAAGATTTATTATGAATGTGACTTTCTTCCCTATTTGATATTTTATTATGATTTTTCTTTTAGTCTCTCCCTACAGCTCATAGAAGAGCTGACTTTTTGAGGGAAGTGCAAAATAGACTCAAACTAACAAGACTGTAGGTACAGGAAGACAAAAAAAAAGGAAGTTTTCTTACGAATATATCATAGAAATATGCGAAGAAAGGTTGGCGTTCTTAGTAATTAAGTAAGTAATTTTTTATTTATATAGCGCTTTTCCAGACCAGGGTCACAAATCTTAGGTAGCAAGAGGTAAAGTCGCTGCTGAGAGGAGTTGGATGGACACTTCTCTAGTGAGGACAGTGGAGGGACTGGGTCTCTTGGCGTTCTGAGACACCTCCAAGTCAACTGGGAAGAGCTTGGTTAAGGAAAGGTAAGTCAGGGCTACCTGGCTGAGGTTAAAGCCCACGCCACTCATCTACTGATAAACAGTGGCAAGATAATTAACAAATAACAAAACATTTGTGGCTCTCATGAAGCGTCATGCCACCAGCCAATCAAAAGCACATGTACTACTAGTGTTTAGGCTGCCTTTACTTTGGGAGCATTTCAACTCATTTACCTAAAAAGATCAGTGGTGTTTTCCCTGTTGAAAAAGTTAATTTCCTACTCTGTAGTGTGAATCTGCGACTAAATATTTAACACTTCTGAGGCAGATCAGATTTTTGTTTAAACATTTTTAAATGTTGTAGTATTTGGGATAAATGTAGTGAGATAAATGTAGCTGTTAGCTTCTATTTTACACAGCTTTTGCTAATAAGTAAAACAAACATATTTGATTCATGGTAAGAATGCAAAGGGAATATCCTCTTATCCACTTAACAAGTGCGAGGATTGCACTGACAGCCACTTGGCAGAAATCACAACCCATTCCAACCTGCGGCGCCTCATGAATATTAATAATAAGAAGACTTGTAGCCCGGGGGACCCTCATTATACCGACCTGTCGGACTGTTTCCACCTCTCTGACCTCAAGTCAACAATCCTACCACGAGCATGTTTGTCATATCACAACATCAAACAAAGCTTTTTGTTACCCATGGAGATCTATTTGAAGGCACGAGGGCAGCGACGTCACTAATTCATCTGTGAATTTGGGCTTTTTCTCCTCCATTCGATGGTAATCAGTTGCTTTCAGTCGTGCCATTTTTGCAGATCCAGATAAATTCAAACTGATGGTCCGAGGCTGCAGGGAAAGAGCTGTACCATCAGATGAAATCAAAGGGAGTAAAGCTTTAACTAGGTAAGACAAGATAAGTCCAGTCAAGACAGGGTGACGTCGAAGAGGGAGTCGGAAGACAGGACTGGAAAGGACAGTGCATGCGAGACAAGGAAAGAATTACAAGGAAGAGAAAATGTCGAACTCTTAACGGACTGTGTGGATATTGAGTTGTAATACAATAACTGACAAATGCATTAGTCTTTATTTTAGTATGAACATTATGTCAAATTACAGCTGAACTTACACTGTGTATTGACATGAATTTAAGTGATTCAACAAGTCCATTAAATTGGTATTATATACATGTTTTTTTAATTAAATTAATGTTTAATTATATAAAGAACACCCTAAGAGACTTGACTGATGACTGTTATTGTGCAGCCCTCAACCATTTCTTAATATAACTTGGAGGCAGAATTAAATCCTATAAAAAAATATATCTTTACTTTTTACTGATGTTTTTGCAACAGGAAATGCTAAAAAAAAAACAACAACGAAAAAACTAATTCTAAATCATAGAATAACTTTGACCAAAATGTATGAATTAAAAAGATACTTACCTTTATTTATACAGCTAACATTTCTTATTGAGACCCAGGGTCTCATTTGCAAGAGAGACCCGTTTCATATTCAAAACTCATACAGGAGACACAAACAAAATACAAACAAAAGACGATACAGATTAAGTGCCTTCCTATAAGTAAATTAAAGTCCCTCAAATGAACAAACGTGGACAGCTTTAGTCTCTGCTGGAGTGTGTTCCATGTAGCAGGTGCAGCGCAGGAAACACCTTTATATATATATATATTTTTTTTTTTAGGTTCATAAGTCCATTTTTTGTTATTGTATCTGCGTTTTGTGGCATGGTGGACCCTTACAAGAATCACAATTTATGGCCTGAGAAATGTATTCGACCGTACGAAAATGCATCTTGTCATATTAAATCTTTGCCCTGCTGATAATGATGCGTTGAGGAAGCTTCATGAAGCAATGCCCTATTTTTCAAGAGGTCAGTAGGTGGCGCACTCAGTTAAAAAATAGTTTTCGATCAATTAGATGATTGAGGTAGAGAGTGCCATCTAGTGGGCTCTGATAAGGACATTATAAAGCTTTGTCGACCCATCACTCAATGTAGTACACAATAAAGGCCTGTATTTGACGTTGTAATGCTTTTGCAAGCAAGTATTATATAAGAGACGACTGACAAGGATGCAGACCTGTAAGTACGGGTCACTTTACGAAACCCTAGATATGGTACTGGTCCGTCTTCTTTTGTCGTCAATGAACACCCAGAGGTGACGCTCTTGTCATCCCTGAGTCGCTACATATCTTGAGGCTAAAGCCACATGTGTTCGGCTCATCGTTCTTACCTGAATGCACACAGACTGACACCAACTCTTCCTCATTCGTCTCTTTAGCTCTCAACCTTGTAACACGTCAGGCCAATCCCCTTTTCTCAGACGACCTTAATTCTTCTGACTCGCTGTGTCACTCATTTCTTTTCTCCTGCAGGGTTAGCCGAGGTTCACCGCTGCAGCTCGTGGCCCTTCACCTAAGAGTCTTTTTTTTTGCAAATCAAGCAAAAAAAGTTTGGCCAAACTTGACTTCATTATTAAAATACACAGGACGTTATGCTCAACATTAGTATTCAAGCACGGTTCGGGTGAGTCACGAACTTAAAGGAGAAGCTGGAAAAGTTGTGATAATGAATTCGGATTGAATCAGAGGAATCTTGTCAAATATCTAAACACATATTAAATTTATATTTACAACTAGAGAAACCTTTGCCAAATTGTCAACAAACAAACTTGCAATTAGAAAATAAAATATAACATAGAAAAGAACCAGTAAAAATCATATTGTTTCATATTGTCTGAAGCTAGCATTAACCTGGGTTTGGAATTCTGACACTTTTGAACTATGCAGCTCAATGACTCATAAACAAAAGCGAATTTTTTCCCCCACGACGGTCCTCGGTAGAGATGGTCTGATGAAGCTTCATGAAGCAGTGTCCTTATTTTCAGAGTCCACTATATGGCGGTCTCTGCCATATTTTCCTTAGTTCTAATGAAACATCACATCATTTTTAAACTGATGACGCCACCTACTGACATCCAAACAACATGACACTGCTTCATGAAGCTTCATCAGCCCATCACTAGGTTTCAGTAGAATCGCTGTATAAAGCAATAGACTGAGGGCGCCACCTACTGAGCTTAAAAAATGTGGACATATCAATAGTTCTCAGACACAGATTGTAAGGACAAAAGTCAAAGATTAACCTTGTAATAAATACTTTGGATTAATAGTTCAGGCACAACCAACATTGACAACACAAGACAATTAGCAAAATTTAAATCAATACAATTAGGGATGACATTCCAAATTGACTTTGTTGCTGTAATGCAACACTAAATCTTTCAATAAAACCAAGTACTCGCATAATCCACAGTAGTACTAAAAATATTGATCCGCTTTGTCAAACCAATTGATTTAGGTGTCTCTTAAAAATATTGGACCTCTTTTGTAATCATCAGTATGTGTCCATTTGTACAAACTCCTTTCATTTTACTCGTTACGTTATAAAAATGAAGCGTTTTCTGTGGGTGTGGCTTAACCACATTTTTTTTTATGTTAAAAACTTGTTTATAAGATTTTAAATAATGCTTCCCTGGAGTACTTGAAGAGTTATTTTACTAAAGTTAGTGATGTTCACAACCATGTGTGACCTGGAATGGTTTGCCCTTAATTGTGAAGAGTATGAGCTCACTTGTTTATTTTAAAAGTGCCCTAAAGGGATGGTTAAGAGGCAATTTTTTGCTGATGGTGAAGAATGTTATTTTATTTCATTTTTTAATATTGATTTTATTGTTATTGCTCTTCGTTATTGTTATTTAATATGTACACCCACATATTCCCCCACTTTACACTATACACATACACTAGGAGACTCTCACTCAAAGGGACAATGGAAATAAGCCTTGTGTTTTTATACCTTTGGCTGATGTGTCTATGTAGGATCAAACATTGTACTATTGTCAATAAATGTATCTTTCAAAACGCCCATTGTGCTTTGATTGGTCAAGCATCTTGGTCAAGGGTGTTTTAAAATCCCAAACTTCCTGCTTATTCCGTCAACACTGAACACTGAGCAATGTTTGTATTCAGTGTACGGACAGGAAAAGTGGTCGGGTTGCAGGGTTTAATCCCAGCTCCCCCCGATAAGAATGTGTTGATATGTCCCTGAGCAATACACTTAACCCTGATTGCTCCTGATGGTGAGCTGGCATGCTGGGTCACAGTCTACTCCCATCAGTGTAAGATTGTGTGTGAACGGGGTACACATTGTTGTACGTCGCTTTGCGTGACTGTAAATGTAAACAACACACCGACTATATGGTTCACAAGCTTGAATCTATTTTTCAGGTTACAAACCATTTTATCTAGTCCGAACATGACGGGCAAATGACGTCTAGGAACCAGAATACACTCACCGAGTCCTACCTAACTAGAACCTCGTCGGTTTGGTCCAGACGTTGAACCTGGGCGTAGACAGATAAATGCGACAGCATTATTGTTATGCCAATAATGTCTTCATCTTGATGAAAGTGTTTTGGTCTCATCATCGGCAAAAAGTGATGCAAGCTAAACGTAATTGAATATGAAACAGTCAGTTGTGTGATGGAGTGCGGCCCGGCCCTCAAACAGACATCCACGCGCACAACAACCTGCTCCCTGGTGGAAACACACACTGGCAGACTCGCCGCCGTAATGGAGACAATGTATTTCTAATGGCACCATCCAGACTGAGTAGGTAATTGTGATGTATTAGCATGCCATGGATGAGATTAGATTATAGACGACAGGCTACTGCAAGGCTGTGTGTGCCAGTGCTTGTGTGCCTTCCTGCACTTCCATTGAAAAAAAAAAAAAGAGACAGTATTGACTCTTTTGCTTTTATTCTAAAGTAAGATTAATCTTGCTGTCGCGCCCAGAGTCACACCTCAGTTAGGCGGTCTCAGAGGCTGCTTGCTTGAGCGTAAATTGGTGTTCGCTGAGAGACACTGTTACACAGCTTTGCGGGAAGGATTAGGGTTCCGTTCGGGATGCAAAGTCCCATCTTTTGTGTCCACAGCGTTTGCCAGCACTGTTTGAATTGCCGCTGAATGACTGTTTTGAGCTGGAGATTGTGTTTGATTATGATGTGCGGTCACTCTCAGTGCGGCAATTCCTCAGGGGCCAGATTATATTCTGTGACTGTTGTAATGTGCCGACAAGCCAAAAAACAAATAATGGTTGGATGATAAGAGATTAAACATGAAACTTTAGATGGAAGAACCTCTTCCACATCTTCTTGGAAAACTCTCCAAACTAAATTTCAATTGTAAGCTTTTACTTTTCGCTACATCTTAAAAGACAGAACCGAAAAGTGTCTACGTTAATAAATTGTTACTGTGACTACAACTTCTGAACTTTGTTTATTTGCACTTTTGTATTTCATAATTTTTGCCTTCATTTTTGTTCAACTATGATGTGTACTGCTGCCTTTTTTGGTCAGGTCGCCCTTGTGAAAGAAATCCTTATCTTAAAAGTTATTTTTATTTGGTTGAATGAAGGTTAAATAAACTCCGGATTGCATGTTAATATTATGTTATTAAACTAAATTCAATTTTAATAGACATTCATAAAAAGTAACATAATCTGGATTTTAAACCTGCCAATTGTCAACTAATTTAATTAAATGTGTTATTTTATTTTTTTTTGTTATGTAAAGATCACGTTTTCTAAAGGTATCCATGTATTGTTTACATAAGAAAGCCATAATATGAATTAAATAATGTGCATTTCTAATAGCATATAAAAAAAAACACGACATATGGTTCAGAGCAGGAGTAGATTTAGCTCGATGTCTAAATCCCTAAAGTTTCCGACTGCTCACTTTTAACACACAAATTCATTCTCCTCATGTTTCATGAATGAAGACATTAGAATGATGTTCCTCTCAACTTAAACCAAGAAACCAGTGCAGGTGGTTTCATCATTAAAGAAAATCATTGTGGACCTCTTGTCCTGATCACAAGGACAAATAAACAATATCTGTTGCTGCAATTTTTAATCAATTTAAATGTCACATTCATTAGTCTCAAGATCCAGGACGAACGCTTGAATATTGCAGAACGATCTGTATTGACTTCTTACAAGACATGTATATACCAAATATACAATTATTGACAACAAAGAAACACATCAAGATATGGGATCATGCTAACCCGACGACACTCTAGTTTGAAGGTTCATTACAAACACTTCTTGCTGAGCTAGCGAAAATAATTTACACGATGATATCTCAAAACAACATGATTTATGATGCATTTCCTATCCAACATTGACATCTCTGTCAAGTCCCCGTCAGACGGGACAGCACTTCGATAACATGAGTGGCTGTTGGTTTATTAGTTACTGTATTGATTCACTTAGTTTGAATGGTTAACAGACATCATGGAGTGGAAACGACCTCATGGATTCCATCGGTCATATGTGCGAGCGTTTAAACCAAGAAGAATAAACTGCTTTATTTTGCTTTGAATGTATGGTTTTTGCGAAAGTGACAGCGCGTCAAGTTTTATGTGATAATAGTTTATTCAGAAGATTGGTGTCGGAGATCGACACAAACTTGTTGTCAGCAAAGGTAGGGGAAAGATATTCATTAAAAAGAAAAATGCACCCGTGATGTCTGAAGCATTTTTCCTCGAATTGTACAATTTGTCGGCAGATCAGCATAAAGCAGACAAGGCGACGTGATCGCCTGCTCGTGTCAAAGATATTTTCTTCTATTATTTCTTCAGTGTGTGAGTGTCTCCTGTTAAGCATCCACACAGCATTCATAATTGGGCTGCCTCTAAAGCTGAGGGAGGCAGGTTGTGCTGCTGAAAAAGGGGGTTATTATTGAATAAATGAATCTCAATGGTGAAAGTAGTCAAGCGAAGCAGACTGTAACGATGTATGTTGTTTAAACAGGTGCTAAAGATGATGAATGGGAGGCTGTAGACGCTATAGACATCTCAATAATGTCTTTTCATATTGTTTGAATTTAGTTTTGGTCCTTTCTTTCTCATGTAAATAAAACACTATAGAATAATTTGAAAATGGACAAAGTGGATGCAAAATAACGAATGGTTCGCATCAAAAACACTTTCGCCAACAGTTTATAATGGCTGCCTAATGGTATGGGACTCCAATAGCCAAAAGGTGAAATGCAAAATTATGCACATAATTCATGACCAGGGTGCGAAATTAGCCAACGCTGCCTTGAAAATGCCAACAACAGCATTTTCTTCCCCCCATTGTTTATTCCCCAGAGAAGAGGGCAGCTTTTTCACGACGCACATATTCGTCTTCTGACACGGTGCGTTGGCAACATGGCAACCATTTATCACATAGCCGAGCACCAGCGCCGACCGTGGTGGCGTTGTTGCACAAAGTCAAATTCCCAAGCGAGGAAGCAAAGAAAGAAAAAATAAAACATGGTGATTGGTTTAAGCTCATCATTGGATTTGGACATTTTCCTATAAATAAAGGGTAATATTTATTTTTAAAAATACTTTGTTTGGACTTGAGGAATTTAGCAACAAATTAATGTGTTCTCTACATTTAGGGATGCTTATAAAAAATAATAGATTACATTATGCCCATTTGAAAGCTGACGCCGAAATGTTAACCACTACTACTATTGGTTCTTCTTGGAGTATTTCCAAAAAATGATAGTTCAGCCAAAAATAAAATTTCACAAATTCTTTACTCATTAGGTCATCTAAGGATTTAGATTATTTTAAGGAGGTAACAAACAGAAATAATATCCATGCTAATTTTTAATATGGCGCCAATTTGTTTTCATCTTCGTCCAAAAAGACACTCAAACAACATCCAAATTCCTCCATACTGTTCAGCGGTAACATCCCTCTTGTATTGAAGCCTCAATATGAGAAATTGTTCCAAAAAGAAGCTAAATAATTCCATATTTTACCCTTGTTTATAGCGGAAGCTTCCAGTCTCTCAGCTCCAAGTTTATCCAACTGCGCAAGAGCAATATTTACGCTGATAGCCTGGGGTCTTGGTTATTTTTTCATACTACACAATGGTGAGTAGAAAATGATTAATTAAAATGTCAACCATCACTAGTCACTTAGTATTTATTTGTTCATTTGTTTAGTGTTCCATTTCTTTTCACTGCAATTGGTTTTCAATTGGAATTGGTTCTCGTTTCTAACCATTTTCACTTTATCTATTTAAAATGGTTTCTTCCGACATTACTAAATACGTAAATATTTTTAATTTAATTGGATGATTCCAAAACACCTAGGATAGGAAGTAGATAAGAAATTGTGAGCTTGAATATTAGATTAAATGAGATGTCCCTTTGATAACCACATTTTTTTTTAACATTTCTAGTTATCCCCCCAATTTTAATGGTTATCATTACAACAGAAATTAAATGTTTTTTCTTTGATGACCGCGCGGTAGAATCCCTCACAAACCGGTAACAGGTCCGATGGTTCGAGACCCATTTCTTTTGTCTTCACGCAAATTTCTCATTAATTAAAAATGAAAATGAAATGTCTCGCACTTCCTTGGCTCCTCTCTCTGGCATCCAGCCTCGTATTGAATCTATATTTTAATTACATCCAGCGAGTGTGAATATGATCAATCTGGGATTGTGTGAAATTGAGCTTTGCCGGCTCTAAAATGCTTCTGCTGCACAGGGAAGCACAGTCGAGCTTTCTCAGCTTGACAGCTCCCTCCTCCTCCTCCTGCCCATCTGTTTCCACGCCTAAGTCCTCCCCTGCTACGTCCTGCCACCACGAGGATTTCATAAAGAGCTGACCCACACATATGGCCACTTCATTTGATGGCCATAACAAGTGAGCTGTGGAACTGTGAAGTCGACTGCATCATGCTGAGGAGATCGTGTTTAACGTGATGGCTTTACTTGCTCCTGGCAAAGACATGTGCGGCCTTAGCAGAGACAACAAATATATCGATCAATAATTTCCCCCTTGTCTCATTGAGGATGTGTAACATTGTTGAGCGATGCTGCCATTTCTTCCTAGAGGTTTCCAAGTTTCAAACACGTGAGGTCTTAGGTGTCCAGGAAATTCATATACATGGATTCAAGAAGACAGGAAGTGAGATGAGGTTGATAGAAAAGTATTTAGATTAGTGGATACTCTGTGACATCACAGATTCTCCCGTTGCTTAGATCAGTGGTCCTCAACCACGGGGCCGGGAACCAATAGCGGTCCATGAGGTATTTGATACTAGGCCATAGGAGATTTTTAGAGAAGAAATTATTTAGTTTCTGTTTATCGATTATAACCGTCCTAAAGAAGATTTATTTTGGGGAAAAAAAGGATTTTCATTCACTTCAAGAAGTCATTAGCATGCGTCTCTTGACATGTTAAGATAATATTTCGGTCAGGTTTACCAAAAAAAAAAGTTTGTGCTTTATTTTGCTTTATCTTTAGGCCGATCCGTGAAAATAAAGACACCGAAGGAACACGTTTGTGTTGATTACGGGGGTGTCAGATTAAGATTTGTTTTGAGGAAAAGCCTCAATATCAACAAGAGCAAATATCATGGACTTTAACATCAAGCAAGAGTTCCCCAGGGTTCAGTTCTGGGAGCGCTTTTATTTACCTTATATATTAATAGCCTTGGACAAAATGCCCCAAATGCAGCTTTCCATTTCTATGCGGATGATTATTTATTGCTGTGCATCCTCATACAAAACCTGGTAAATAAACTGAAACTAAAGTTAGGTTTTTATTTTAAGAATTAATCATGTTTTTTTTCCTGAGGCTCGACAACCACTAGTAGAAGCTACCTTCTTACCAGTTTTTGATTATGGAGATGTGTTGTACATTAATTCATCAGCTCACTGTCTACATATGTTGGACACTGTATATCATGGAGCCTTGAGGTTCATCACAAAACGCAGACCCTTAACTCATCAGTGTACGCTGTACTGGCCTTCTCTATTTATGTGACGACTTAGTCATGAGCACGTTTTTATCTTTTAGGTAAACTCCATTGTTATTTATCACTGTCTCAGGATACGGTGCTTATGACTGTTCTTTTAGCGCATACAGAGCTGGGTAAAACAGCTTTTAAGTTTTCTGCACCGTCTTCATGGAATAAGATGCAGAAGCAGCTCTAGCTTCATAATCTAGTGACTTTTAACGAATGTATGGCTGTTGTCAGGCAATTGTGAATGTCTTTAGTCAGAAATCTTGTTTATTTTTTCATCTAATATTGTACTATTGCACTTTATATTGAATGTAATTGTTTTTATGTGTTACATCCTGTCCAGGTCTCTATTTATCCAGGTTAGTCTCATTGAGATTAAAATCTCTTTTACAATGTAAACAACCTTTACAGATTTTATATTAATAAGCCATCTCAACTACTATCAGGGATGGACAGTGTTCTCATTTCTGTGTCAGGAGGATTCTGAAGCAGAACAAATAATAAGATGAAGGTATTTTGCTGTTCAAAGGTACTCATGAAATCTATATCAAAAATCAATAAAGCAGTTTCCATCAGAAGATATACTTTGTTGAGGTGGATCCTACATACCAATGGGCTCTAACCACCAGCCGGGGGGCCCTGAAGTCGTACGTGAGCCATATGTTACTAAGCAGAGAAATAATTTATATATGTGTAGTATTGATTTATTGATGTCTGAAAGATGTTCTATTAGAAGACCAACAGATTTTCTCTTCAGTATAATTAGTCTGACTTTTGACATGTCAAAAAGCTTTATGTAGATGAAAAACTAAAGAAAACACGATATGTATACCACCTGGTCACCAGTAAATCTTGACTTTTTCAAACCACTGAAGAGATCACTGCTTTGGAAGATTTACATGGATACATTATAGTGATTTCATCAAAGTAATCACAGAATGGGGTATAATATTAGTCACATTAAATAAAATAACATATTGCTTGAAAATATTGATGTCACTCAAGTACTATACGTATAGATTTCATACCAAACTATTCTCGTGGGATCTTCAGATGCCTGGACTCACAAACAGCACCAGAGTGGAACATCAATAAAAGTGAACCATTCAAACAGAAGTCCGCCGCAGCATGAACTAGTCAGAAATGACCTTCAGCGTGTCACAGCAGCTCAATCTCACTTTCCCTCCGCTTCCTCTCGGAACAGGAACAGAAGCTTCCTGTCCACTACAACCAATTCATCAACCGTCAGTCTCTCCATCCGTCTTCATTCCAGAAAGTCTTCATGCCTCTGCAGTGAAGTTTGAAGAAAAAAAAAAGTTTTATAAGAGTAAAAGTAATAAGAGTATAAAAGAGGAAAAATTATAATTGATTAAAATGTTGCGTTTTAACATCGGATGCATAATTTTGTCTTCATTCTGTTGATTGTATTGTATGTGGACAACATCCCTGGTCCTCAGCTCCTGTTTGGTGTCCGCTCCCTTACCTATCCAGCAAGTTCTGATGAAAAGACAACACTCTGTTTTGACACCAAGGCCGTTCGCTTCAGCAGTAGTGGCGAGGCACGCCAGATTTGACGGTGTTTCTTTTCTCGGGTTGCAGTCGTTGACCTCCTGTGAGGCCCGCAGGACTTCAGCAAGACCTTAAGCTGGCATCGGACGGTCTCTTCACCAGGTCCCATTGGAGATTTTGTTCTTTAAAGTTTAGCTACTACCGTCTCTGTGCTACTTCAGAACAATGCTTTATAAATGCTCTGGGCGTTCCTACCACCGCCCCACTCCGACTCTTGGAACAGGAGTCCATTGACTGTATCCGGTGAGGGCTTTGACCTGTTATTTTTCGCGAGTGGATGCATTTAGATGATCCGACATCCCCCTGATCTGCAATGGCAGATGCCGGCTGGAGGAGGCAGTTTTACCTCAAGTCATTTTCTTACTATGGTAAGAATTGACATTCCCCACTGTTCCCCACATATTCTCACTGCAACTGAATGCACCATCAGTTACACCTGATTGGTTGACAGTTTCACTAGTGCAGAAGCAGAACGGACTATTCATGGAAGACGAGCAGAAAAACAGAGTTTTTACTCAGATATGCATTTAGGAACAAAAATAGTAACCATTGTATTATCAAGTGTGGCTCAAGTGTCACTGCGAGATGTATTTTTCATGCACTTCGTAGTTTTTTGCGGTGTGTGTATATAACCCTGAAATTTAACCCGTCCGTGGTAAAAAAAAAATCATTGGGGATCCCCTGATTTAGCTCATTTCTAATAATGGTGTTTTATAATAAATTGAACATTTATTATTTGGATTTTAAATAACAAATATAATTACATCTTTTACGTGCATCTTAGGTGTGTTTTAAGGATATGGGAGGTAATATGAGTGACTAAAGGAAAAACAAAATCACCAACTCCAGGTCTGCCTTTAATCCATTTCAAATACAACACCAGAGTGTTGATGTCATTGATTAAAGCAATACATCACATGCAAAAAGTCATATCCACCAAAAAAGCGCCGATCTTCTACCCCTTTGATAGACAAACCCTCATACCTGAGCAGAAACCTTGGAGTGTCTATTTCAAGAAGAAATCCAAAAGTATAGACAACCCATCAGTTACTTTCAAGATGACTGCTTGGTTCTAAACAAAAAATACCAATGACGTCATCCCTTTCTTGACCTTAAATTCTTAAACGGGGTAAGATGTATCACTCTAAACTCCCACATAAGTATTAACAAACCCAAAGAGTGGCGCTTTCTGACTGAAATGACCTGAACTCGGTTCATCACTTCAGTGTTTTAAGTCTCACTCTGGGACATTTTATACGGCCCTAACAAAAGTATAAACAATGGTCAACATGTTTTCAGAACACCTTCTATTATTTTCATTATTGTATTTATGACACTGTTTTGATTAATTGATATCCTGTTTCCATTCTACTTGTCTTTGGGACTGAGAACCTGTCCGTCTCCTGGGTCACCGAAGCTACTCCAACAAACTGCATGACTTCCTTGAGGACGTACGGAGGTGGAAGCTAGAGTACTCATCCGAAAATCAGCATATTCCACACAGTGAGGAGAGTCTGGAAAATGAAAATAAGCATCAGAAATCCAGCAGCAGTTCCTCTGGGGACACTCATCTATCAGACTTCGTAGCAAGTAAAAGGACATTGGGCATCCTGAATCCAGGCCAGTACGTTTTGCTGGCTGAAACCCAGCATCCTCTTTCTACCTTTCCTTTTTCTTCACTTTTCTTACTTGCCCTTATCCAATCATTTCCCTCAGATGTCGCACAAGTCCCGCCCAAATGATCGCAAACAAAGCAAATTCTAAAAAGGTCATAATGGTCTCTTTAACTGTTAATTTCAGATACAGCCAACACATTTGCTTTGTGATTAATTCTGGGTCTTGGGGTAATGGTGTGTATTCAGTGATTTTCACACAGCCTTGGGACGATGCCACCTTGGCAGAGCAACACTCGCGCTTGATTAATCTACCTCTCGTCACTTTGTGTTCCAGCTGTCATGGTGGTTAATGTGTTTTGGTTATCGCACCTACAGTAACCCATTGAATGTAAAACTGATGAGGCTGTCCAGACAATGAAGTCGGAGAGAAAGAGGATGGGAGCCGGAAATGGCAAGAAGAGAAGAGAAAGAGAAAAAATATGTTGCAGCCTATTTTTCAAACACGTCATGTTCAAACATGAACTGTTGTTTCTGAATTATATCATGGTAAATTACGATAATTTACATCATGTTGCAATTTATTCCTGCTCCCAGACAGATGCTGGGAACATCTGCTGAAGAAAGTTGAATTAAGAAAGAACAAGTAAAAGAAAAGTTTTGACAGACTAGGAAGAAGGCAGAAGGTGAGACGCAAAAACTTCATGTGCAATTAGTCTACATGAGTAATTCAGCTGTGGTGAATAGTACAAAGAAAAGCCTCTTTTTAAGACAGTTTTTCTACCAAAATCGAACTCATTATATCAAATTCAAATGCATCAGGTCACATGCTTGCCTGCACCTCAATACACATAAACCAAACTGTAACTCAGTTCCATTTTAATAAATGTGGTTGAGTTGGAAACAGAATATATTTGTTTAAAGCAAGTGGTATCCAATTGTTCATCCTGTTCGTCACAAAATTAATTTTTCCCATGTTATTTTTAGTTTTGAGGAATTAGCAACAACACTTCAGTTAGCATTTATTTTATTGGACGCCTGAGTTCATTTGAGGGAACACCGTACAAGTATGAAAACATAGTGGAACCTACAGTTTCTTGTTGATTAATACAGCTTATCATTGGGGCCAGAGGCGAAAAAATATTTGCTCAGAGGTCAAAATGGCCCTGGGCCATACTTTGGATATAAACAGGGAGATACATTTATCCTGCTTTTTAGATATGACTTATTGCTGCCGTTTCTAATTGGCATATTATATCCGTCCCTTGTGTTTAAGCATTACAGTACAAGCCAATATTTTAGCATTTTAAACACCAAATCAATTTTACTTCCAATGCCAAAACTGGAACATCATAGTATAGTATCGATGCCTTCTTATTATTATGATGGTCAACAAATGTGAATAAGAGTAAGTCAAAGGAGCTCATTGGTTTGGACCTGGCTTGCCGAGTCAGATGCGGAAAAAAAAGAGCTGTAAAGATCCATCCCGAGTCGAAACCTTCCCTGTGCATGATGACTGATGGGAGTCGACTATGATGCTGCATGTGCGGAAAAAACTGTGGGATCCAAACCATTCATCAATTGATAAAAGCTCTGGGGCTAAGAAGGATAAACAGCTGTGGCCTTTTATTTAAAAGGAAGGACATAAGATTTGTCCAAGAACCGTTTTTAAATTATTTTCACTTGAACAAAAAAAAAAAAAAAATACATTTTACCTGTGGAATGTTTAGGTCCTCAACATTTGTCCTTCTGTGCTCTTTGAGGTCTGTGGACTGTTTTGTTTAAGAACATCTACCCCACCTTTTAAACATTTACGGTTTATTATATAGTTCTGCTCATTATTGCACCCTTCATTTTTTTGCATAACCTGTACAATGCCTTCAAATATAAATGGAAATGTACCATTTTTTTCTTTCACCAGGCAATTTTGATTATAGAAAAGAAAACTGCCATGAAGCCCTTTTTGGGGTCAAGAGTTTCCCATGTTTGCCTTTTGATCATTGATGTGGTGTTTTTTAACCACAGTTCGCACCAACCTTTGAAGGCTTCCCTCATGACTTTTTTCCTACCCCCACTTGTCCGGAGTTGTTCAACAGTTCCATTAATGGCAACCTTCTTGATTTTATTACGCACGGTTGAAAGAGTTATACCACCTTCATTGAAGAGGGCTTTATACCCCAAGACGGTCTTGTATTTGATCATCTACCAATGTCCTATGACAGCTCCTTCTTCACCATTATGACAAAGAAAATGGAGAACAGGTCATCATGTTTTTACATACTGATTTAAAGCAAAGGATGCCAATATATATATTTTTTCTACTTTTTTGGTTCCATTTTTGTTTTATATTCTCGTTTGTTGTGGGGAATGACAACTTCAATGTATTATTTCCCAAAATCACTTAATACACGGTAGTTATAATTCAAATTAAAGTAAAATTAGGTCATCGTTACATTGCATTAAAATCCACATGCTCAGCTTTACTTCAGGTCAGAGCAATCCTACACACTGATGAAAACAAAACACATCTTTAGATGGTGCGGGGAAGTATCGATTCAAGGAGACGGAAAAAGTTTTTCTGTGGAAGAGATTAGTCTTTAACTTCGATAAATCGATTCTTTTGATACTGGTCTGTATTCATGACTTTGACTTTCACCAAACAAGCATTTTCTCTTAAACTCCTTCACCACCATTTATTCTACACTGTGGAGGGTTTTGTTGAACGGAATAAAACTAACATTATCATAGGTTGTTTTTTTTATCAAACTTGAATTCGTATCATGTACGATCGTATTTAAGTTTTCCTTCACGTCTATAAAACAAATTACTATCATTATCATAAAAATACTTAATAAGACTAAGGATTTAAAGTCATCAAGGGTTATTGTGCTCTTGATGGACACACTGCCGGCTTGATGACGGCAGTCACATTGACATCTACAATGACCTATTGAGCTCAGTAGGCTGTTAAAGATCTGGTGAAATACAGCTTCCATTTGCGTCTCTAGGTTCCCTGATTGTCGTCCTTGTTTATCGGGAGACGGAAATACCCCTCCATTAGTCCCCTTTTCAGAACAAAACGGTCCTCTGGTTCTTGTAAGAGGCCAGAGAAGGTTGTTAATGATATCATTAAGTGTCTAGCTTCTTTAACTGGAAGCCAGTTTGGCTGCTTCTAGCTAGCATCGGCAGGAAATAACTGGGTTGCCATTAATTTGACCTCACAAGTTGTTAATAATGCTCTGTTCAACAAAATACCCCGAAGACATTGTATATTGGATAATTTATAACCTCTGCCTGCACGTAAACAACATGCTGTTAAATAAGTAATGGGCTCTAATTAGCTCACAGGACACCATGGTTCATCCAGGTTTGACGTGGAGTCATTGATGCAGAAACGGCTCTGAAATAATTGTCTCAAAATGATAAGTTGATGTCAACAGAATCTGTTTTTTCCATTTCGAATTTTTCTTTAGTTCACAGTCTTGTAACTTTTACATTATTTTCGGATTGTAGTTGGAACTCAATTGTCTTCTATATACACACTTTTCGAATTCCCACCCTGAGATGTCTTGGCAAGCGTATTCAGTCTGTGAAGTATTCTACAAAACGAAAAAAAAAAAGTCCAACATATGATCATTCATCCATCCTACTCTGCGCCTTTGAGCAGGGTATTACTGTAGCTTAACAACAACCACCCTTTCTGGAAATGTGACAGCTCCCCCTTCTCCGTTCTGGCAATCCAAAACAAGCGTAGATGTTCACTGTTCGGGAGTTTCTGAACAAAACAAATGTATCTAACTAAAAGTGTGATGTGGAGAGCACTACAGAAATAAATGTCCAATTAATATTCTTATTTATGGTCACAGAATTTGACCTTAAACGTCATCCCTTTTTCAAATGTTCTAATCGAATTGACTTCCCGTTTAGATTTAGTTTTACTGCCATAGAGGTTGAGGATCCCTGATTTAGAGACGGGTTAAGTTCTTGAGAGGAAAAACAAGAAATAAATTAGTATGACTGGCATATCACCATTACGGTGAATCAGCAGGAGCCCAATATCAAGTTTTTAATTTTTTAGTTTTTATGTTGAGAGGCCAATTCTTTGAATAAACATGACCAAGACAAGTGACTTAACATGCGAAGTTATGTCAAAAAATCTAGTGACAATTCAAAACATACATAATTCAGACAGTGATAATGAAAACAAGTAAAAAATTCTACAAAGAATTTCCTTCTGTAAGGCCCGGTAACAAAATGTAATGGTTTGAAACCACTGCCTTAGAGGGCCCATAATAATGCAAAAATGACTAATTTGTATTATGGTTGTTATTCTGTCCTTGTTGGCAGAATAAGTTTCAAAGACAAAATAACTGAAATCTAAAATACCCTGAAGAGCTATGAGTCTAATGGTTCTCTCCAGAAGTCCTAAATAATCTTTACCATCTCCCGGTTGTCTTGCCTCCTGAAAAACACCAAAGTGTTAACATCTAATTTGTGAGTTAATCAATGAGTGAGTTCACACTTGGAAGAGTCTAGTTCATCAGTGATTAAATGACGGGGTGGTGGGTTTGATAAGAGCCTCGGACCTGGTCAGAAATTTGCACACCCAGCTGAGCCATTGATCCATTTCCCGATCAATCGTCCCATCCTCTTGAACTCTGGGGGGTCATGAGAGAAAAATCAAGATGGTGGAAACAAAAGGCAGGAGCTGTGGTTAAACCTCAGAGACGAGGTGTGGATCGCAGAGTGTTTTAGACGGATCGCAAACTACCTTAGACCTCCAAAAATTCCCGCTAGCGTGACATGATATTCTTAATCAAACGTCTGCTTTTATGTTTTCAAGGCTCTCATTAGCCTCTTGTCTCATTAGCTCCTTTGTCAGGAGACGTCCCTGACTATTGATTTCCTTGGACGGTATCATGTGATGAGGTTTCCCTATAGAGATTTCCCTTGACGGTTGCTAAATCAACGAGTCCCTTGTGTCTGTCACATTCAGGCAAAGTAATATAAAATAGATTTTTTTGAGGCAGTGTTAAATTGGTATTTTAAATTGAATAAAAATGTTCTCCAGCTCAACTGAAAAAAGATTCAGTTCATCTTAAAGTTTAAACTCAGAAATAAAAAACAATGTAAAAGCCATAAAAATTAAAAAAGAAAATAAAGTTTTGCAACATAATTGAACTTTGATTCTTAGTTGAAAACAAAGTAATCTCATCACAAAACACACGATCATCTTAAAAAGTATAATCGTATGATCATTTTCCACTTATAAGTCGCCATGTGTTGCTGTCACTGCCGCCCTGGCTAAACCAATAACGTTTATAGTCCCAGTGTTATTAAATGTAGGCCACTTACTGTGTGAAAATGTCAAGGGCACATGTGTGCCGCGGAACACACGCCGGCGACGGTCCCATGTTTTTGAGGCATAAAGGACAAAGTGGTTTCACTCCCACTAATGCTCACGCTTGTGTAGATCAAGTCATGTTCAGCTGCTGCCTCGGTGTGGCTGCTTCGCATCTGTAGCTGACAGAGTAAATTGCAGCCAAAGAAAACAGCCATTCAGTCTGGCATACAGTTGTCCCTGAGCAAGGTTACCCTCATCCTCCGGCGTTAGTTTATAAGACTCCTTACGTCGATCAAGAGTTTAGCAACAGGATTTAAAGATTACGATCAGCAGATGTGAGTATATTTCAGTGTGATAATCATCAATCCCAACAGTGAAATATTTTTTACTCCTTTTGATATTTTATCTGGTAGTACTTCAGCAAGAATAATTCAGAAACTGCGGAACAGATTTCATTTAAATTTTCAGGGCTTCTACATACTGCATTTGTTCCCCCAGAACCTTCTGCACAACATTTATGCTTAGGCATTATCATCCCCAGCATGATGTAGACACAGAAACACAATCAAACAGTTAAACCTAAACAAATATTTAAAAATGTCTTCATGCGTGCTGTGTTAACAATATAATTTATATCCATGTCCCTTTTGAAAACCAAGCTTCAAGGAAGAACATAACTGTCACTTTCAAAGATTGTCAGCAGTTTAACATTAAAGGCTTCAAGGAACCGATTCAAGTCCTTCGGCCTTCATCGCCAGAATGTTATGTCCATCAAATATATAAAGAGGAACAAACATTTTATAAATGGCATATTGATTTGTTCTTGGCTTCGATTATCTTTCAGACCAAAAAGATTGTTGAAAAAAATATAAGGGGAAAACACCAACGAATAAAATCGGAAATCATTTGAAAGTAAACTTTTTCTTTGCATCTCGTTTTATTTTGTAATTTTGCAGAAATGTGGTTTGGTTAGAAAAATAATTTAAATCTCAAATAAACTTTTGTTTAAACATTTTCCTGGTGGTACATCCAAAATGTGTTAGTGTGTTTGGTTGTTTCTCTGAGGGTTGTGGGAATATTTCCAAAACTGGAAATTCAAGAGCGCCATGCAGATATAGACCTACCCACTCTGTGATCCCATCTTAAAATGAGGGAGTTGTGGTTCTTGTGGCACAGATTCTTTGCTGAACACCCAATTAAATACAAAAGAGGTTGATCAGGTACTGCTAATGATTCATACAATCTGACATGGCGAAAGAACTGCACTTTAAATGGGGAGATGAGACATTGATTCCAAGGAAACGCCACAATCCAGCTTGTGTCGGGTGTGGAGACTTTTTGTATTTAAAAGAAGAGCGCCTCGCCATTTATATTTATGGTGTGCCCCCTTTAGACACATTACTTGCTTGAGAAAACAAATATTACATGACTGTCCTGAAACTGTTCAACCGAAAATTCTTTCCAGGACGACCCGCCTAGGCTTGTTTGTTTGGGCTGACATTTCCCTTGGATTTAATGCCCTTCAAACCACAAAGCTGTTGAGTTTCATTCCATTTGAAGGCAAAGTCAAAACAACATCTGAATGTGCAATCCTAAAGGACAACTAAGTCGTATCACTTGGGCAGATCAAGCAAGAGAAGCAAATAGTTTTTCTTCATGTTCTAGGTGAAGCGATGGGAAGGGGAGGAAGGAGTCAGTCGCCCTACAGAGGCCAAAGAAAAACATCCTTTGATTCAGGTGCTGTAGAAGTCATAGTTTACTCAAGGTGAAAAAAAAAAGTTAAAAAGTCCTTTTTTGACACAACATAAAACCAGAAGTTGTTGTACATCATTTAAGGGGGAATATTGTTACCTTATTATTATCCTTATGTTTGAGTTGTATATTTACATCATCCCCGACATGGAAAAAAAAAGAAGAAAAAAAGGCACTCCACACAAAGGATGTTAATGCAATTTCTCAAATCTTGAATGGATTTTCAAAGGAATTCCTCCAGAAATGTTTGTGATGAGAAAGAAATGATTCAATTTTGGTGATGGTACGGATTATCATCTGGATCCTGGAATGTTTGAATGATTATGTGTACAGCAGAGATTCAGATACTGCACTTCTTATCCTTTTTGTCAGTAGTGTAAGCGACTTGCTGTTTCAAACCAATGATATTGGCCATGTTTCCCAGATTTGATCAGTCTTAAGGATGTAAGAAAGCTCTTAAGGTCTATGCTGAAGAAGAGCGCCAAGATACAGGTTTTTGTGAGATCCGTTCTTCACTTCATTCTTAGG
Organism: Callionymus lyra; assembly: GCF_982586985.1. Classification (NCBI taxonomy): domain Eukaryota; kingdom Metazoa; phylum Chordata; class Actinopteri; order Syngnathiformes; family Callionymidae; genus Callionymus; species Callionymus lyra. The sequence goes on from NC_141831.1 coordinate 19,877,201, forward strand.
AGAACCTTTAGATTAAGCCGAAGAATCTTCCCAAGAAGCCGTCCCAAGAAACTCTTCCCAAGAGTGGGTCAACTCCATCTTGCATTTCCTTCTTAATGAAAGATCTTATGCTTAGAGCAACTCTGACACTTCTTTCACAGGATTCTTAAGAGCACCTCTAAGAAGGTCCTAGTACTTGAGAATTGAATGAATCTGGGAAAAGTGGCCAATATCCATTTAATCAATTGTTGAAAATGTTAAGCATTTATAAAGAGAAAATATATATGGCATAATTTAGCGAAAACCACATTGGTCACATGAAATAGAATGCATGTCAGGGTACTGACATTTTTTATTCTGCGTCTCAGTCTTAACCAAATATTTCATCATTTCACTGTCATTAACACATGGTGAAACAATGATAGCCTCATCAATTACAACCCGATATAACCTCCAAATAACCTTCTTGTTGAAGTACTGACCTGTCGCCAACATCACTGATGTCATGGGATTTAGGAGAAAATAAATGTCTTCTTTCTCTCAGATGGTATGGGTCACAAGTGTGAAGCCAAAATATCACACTGAAGGATTTATTGTTGGAGTCGATAAAAGCCAGTCAGTGAAATTTACACAGACTTTATTGGACATAAATAACAAAAGGAACCTTATAAACCAAGGCACTCGACTCTCTATTGATCTTGAGATGACCTCAGAAGTCAAAATATTTTTTTCTAGAACGATCAGACACTCTTTTCTCTCCATTTTTAGATAGATCACAGCGGTATTGTAAGAACCCTGGGAAGATTTCCAGTTCCCGGCCAGGATTATTAATCTTATAAGAGTTGTCAGATTGATTAGCCAAAATAGATTGCAAGGTGATACGGACCCTAGTTCCTGCTATGGACCATAATGTCTGCATTATTTCATTTAGTTATGCTTAATGTACCGGGACTACGGCACCTACGCATAGATGAGCAGAGGAAATTAAGAGTCTCATGCTGTGAAGGCTCTGAAACCCAGAAAAGGTTCCACCATTTTAAAAGGGCTTGTTGATCTCCCATCAAGATTCTTTCAGTTAATCAAAATCGACAAATCCCAACTTTTCTTACGGCTAAGAGTATAATAGTTTGTTGTTTATTATGCACGACTTTAGTAAATGAGATTAATAAATTAAATTAATTTAATTGCCCTTATTAATTGTCTACCCAATGATGATTTAAACATTCAAAAGCTACCCGATTATTTTATAGTTTTGCATCCGATAGACTCAAAAGTAAACAGAAGTTTTGTTTCAGACATATTTGGTAAATAAGGATTTAAATAAACAAAAAGCATGTTGTTAGAAATATTTGAAATCACAATACAATCATAATAATCAATAAGATCAACTGAAGCATTTGGCGAAATCCAAACTCAAGTGGTCAAGAAACGCCTTCACCAAGCTTAAATAACTTGCCAAACCAAGAAGGTATGTCAAGAATACACTCCAAGTTTACCAATTTCCCCAGAAAATTAGAGTCAAATGGTTTATGAACCTTTCCCAGTGGATCCATTTTTTTTAATTAAAAACTTGACTTAACATAACACATGTCTGCTGAAGCAGAGAGAAGCTCGATTAATAAAGAGGCTCGAGTTGACCACGACTCAACTAAATTACTGAACTCTGGAGGATAAGACCGCGAAACACTGTATAAACATCAGCAGCAAGACCTCAAAGAAGCCCAGGTTGAGTCCAAGACCTTCCAAAGGGTTGTCTTTAGACACCCATGTAATGAAATCTTCCATCTTGTTTTTGCTTCCACTAAAAGAAAAACAAAGTTCTGGTTTGAAATGCGGACCCTCACATGGACGGCATTTTCTTGTTCAATTTAAATATTTTCAGATACAGAGAAGCCAAAGAAGAAAGTCACATGAACTACACAAGGAAACAAAAGTATTTTGATGTCTATATGACATACATCTCAATATTGTGTTTTCATTACATGTACATTACGTTTGCTATCATTCTGATCCTTAGAAAGAGCTGGAAAAGTTATGATAAGTTAGCATTTAATGTGAGCCCCAGATCTTTCAATAACGTCAAATCAAAGGAATTCGAAGGAGGAGAGAGACAGAAGGACAGAGGGGATGGTCCATCTCTAGCCAATGGGGGCTGGGGAAGCAGATGTCACCCCACCAATCAGGAGCACGACTGAATGGCTTAAAAAGTGCCGCGCGAAACTGCTCGCAGACTTGACACTTGCCCTTACACTCCTGACATGCTTTTCACTCTTGGGGTCCCATCCTCTCCTCTTCTCTCTTCAATCCCTGTTCCTGACCCCTGCCCCTCCCCTTCCTGCAACTTGGTGAGAGAAGCTTCCCAGCTGCACGACCTTCAAGACACAAGCAAGCCTGAACCTCTGGCTCCACCAAACTGCTCTTCCAGAAAAGACTTCTGATCCCTTGCACCGAGTAAAGATACATCTCTGGTCAGTTCAGCCAACTGAGTCAAGAAAGATCTTGACAGCCTGCAACAAAGGACCTTTGGGCCTTCATCTCGTGCTCCTGCTGCTGCTCATCTCCTCCTCACTTCAACCGCCCCGTCGTCATCATGCCTTCCTCTTACGTCGGAAGAAACTAACATTGTCACTCTTGCATTGATTCATGTGTTGGGATTTTTCAAATTGATCAGAGGTAGCAAGATTAGCATAAAATGAGTCATAAAACTTTCCCAGAAGTTGACAATTATCAAAGCCTTCAAGTCAGTTACTTCCTGATTAATTAATATTGTTCCTTCCATGATATCAAAGCAAGCATCATCATTCCATTTCATTGTTCTTAACGGTTCTTCCTTTTCACTTTTTTTTTTTTCTTCAATAAATCCTATACAAAGAATGTCAGTTGCCTTTACAATTTTTCATATTTTTGTATAATCAATTTAAGAGCCTCTTACTCAGTAAAGAACATTAATCAAGACAAGTAGTGACTTCAGTTAATGAGATTGATTCAAACTAGTGTTTCATAATTGATTAATAAGGCCAATTAAACAATTACTATCCACGTAAATGTAATAGTTTCCTTTGGACTACGACGCAAAGGTGGTGCTCCAACTTCAGGTATTTTTAAAGTTAAATCGACCAGAAATGTGATGTTCTGGAAATAAACCCTTTTATAAGGGCTATAATCTACTACACCTGAAATAAGGCGAAGCATTTCAAGAAAAAACAGCGATAGCATGGATGAAACCACACTTGCTGTACTTGGCTGCATCAAGTTCCAGTGGACTTAAAACCGTTGAGGAGGAGCTGATCAATATGATCGAGGAGAGGCTGCCACTCTACAACATTGTAGAGAAAAGCTACTCAAAGTAGTAGAAGTGGACTGCTGGAGGCAGATTGGCGAAAAGCTAAATATCCCGGGTAATACTTTTGTGTGTACATTAAACCTGCATAATGTATATGACGAATGGTAGACGACAATGTTTTCACGGTCGTACACATATGACTCAAACTTGTTGTTTGTATGCCGTGTTTTGTTAAAGTGCTGTCATGTTTATGTTCTTTCCGATTTTAGTTTGAAGTTGTGTTTCCGTTTTTGGTACGTGTTCCTCTGTTTGTCTTGACAGACGCTGGCAGGTGCGCGGCTGGGGATGATTGAATCGCGGGTTCTTCCCTCAGATAAGGAGCATCTCTAACCGGGAGAACTTGCCAGAGTATTCAGTTTCCTGATCAGGTTGGCATCTCAGATCTCTCCGTGCTCGTGTTCTGAATGAACGATCTTTTGAAGACCCCTGACGTTGTCAGCGATTTTAGTTGCTCACGTGAGTCTTTTTTCCCCTTTGTTGTAGTTGCGGATCTGAGACCCCGATCTCCAGCCGCGTCCTGCCTCCGTCCCGAGCGCCTGTTATGTTTTTTGTTTCGGTCCTTTCAGACCGTGTGGATAATTAAAAGACTTTGTTCTGAACATTTCCTCCGAGGATTATTCACTTCCGCATCTGGGTCTCCTGCCGTGTTCCACCCGTGACAGAATACTCTGGCCACCAGATGGACCCAGCGGAAGTTAAGGAGCTCCGCCGAGCCCTCGGTTCTCAAGGAACAAGACTTTGCTCTCTCGAGGAAGTGACACGGGACAGTCACGCAGCGCTCGTCCAGCTGTCCGCCGCCGTGGGTGAGCTCACTCTTCGTTTGGCCCCTCCCGCACCTGTTGCAGCCGCTGCAGCCTCTGTGCGCGCACAGACTGTCTGAACTCCACGGTACTTGGTTGGAGCCCTCATTGTCATTCACAGTTTCTCCGGTCTGCACCTACTACCTCTCGTCCTCCACTTCCCATTTCTCCCCCTCCTGATCTTTCCTCCGTTCCTCCGGAGTATCACAGTTTGGGTGAGGTTTTTAGCAAAGAGAGGGCGCTATCCCTACCACCGCACCGTCCCTATGACTGCGCCATCGACCTACTTCCTGGTTCTCCACTTCCCTGTAGTCGACTGTACAAGGTTTCTCGTCCGGAGCGTCAGGCCCTCGACACGTATATCGGGGAGTCACTGACCGCCGGTTTAATTCGCCCCTCTTCTTCGCCTCTTGGTGCAGGGTTCTTTTTTATTAGTAAGAAGGACAAGTCCCTGAGACCTTGTATAGACTACCGGGGGTTAAACAGCATAACCGTCAAGAATCGTTATCCCCTCCCACTCATAGACCCGTCTTTTGATCCTCTGAACAAAGCCATGATCCTCACTAAACTGGACCTTAGAAGTGCGTATCACTTGGTTCGTGTTAGAGAGGGCGATGAGTGGAAGACGGCTTTTAAGACCCCCCGAGTATCTGGTCATGCCGTTTGGCCTGACCAATGCGCCAGCGGTTTTCCAGAGACTTATTAATGAGGTCTTAGGGGACTTCTTGAATGATTTTGTGTAGGTTTATCTTGACGACATCTTGATCTTTTCCAGTTCTCCTGATGAACACCTCAGCCATGTCCGCCGCGTTCTCCAACGGCTATTAGAGAACAGACTGTTTGTCAAGGCAGAGAAGTGTGAGTTCGGAGTTCCCACAGTGAGTTTTTTGGGTTTTATTCTAGGGCAGGGTCAGCTGCGGCCGGATCCCATGAAGGTGGAGGCAGTGTCCCAATGGCCGGTGCCTGTTAGCCGCAAGCAATTGCAACGGTTCTTGGGTTTCGCTAACTTTTATCGTAGGTTCATCCGGGGTTATAGCCAGGTTGCCGCTCCACTAACCCAGCTTACCTCCACTAAGAGTGCTTTCACCTGGTCCTCCAAGGCGGAGGACTCCTTCAACCGGCTGCGCTCGCTGTTCTCCTCCGCGCCTATCCTACGACACCCTGACCCGGTCCGTCAGTTCATCGTGGAGGTGGACGCTTCGGACACCGGCATAGGGGCAGTGCTGTCTCAGAGGTGCGCCAAGGACAACAAGGTGCATCCCTGTGCATTTTACTCCCGGAAGCTGTCCCCAGCGGAGCAGAACTATGACATTGGCAACCAGGAGCTCCTGGCGGTGGTGGGGGCACTTCAGGAGTGGAGGCATTGGCTGGAGGGCTCAGAGGTACCCTTTCTGGTTTTAACGGATCATAGGAACTTGCTCTATTTACAGGAGGCCAGGCGCCTGAACTCCCGCCAGGCCCGTTGGGCCCTGTTTTTGGGTCGATTTGAGTTTTCCCTGACGTACCGCCCGGGAGGTAAGAACGTTAAGCCTGATGCCTTATCCCGACAGTTTGCTCCTTCCCAGGAGGGCCTGGCGGATGAGACCATCCTCCCTAAGCGGTGCTTCATCAGGGCGGCCAGCTGGGATATAGAGAGGGTAGTTCAGGAGGCCCAGCTCGTGCCCAGGTGCTTCAGTGGGGGCACAACCACAAGGTAGCGTGTCACCCGGGCGTTTCGAGGACACTCTCGTTTCTCAGACAGAGATTCTGGTGGCCGGAGATGGCACGCGACGTCCAGGAGTTTGTGGCTGCATGTGCCACGTGTGCTCGCGGAAAGTCCTCTCGTCGCCCCCCCGCGGGACTCCTTCAACCCTTACCTGTGCCGAGTCGCCCCTGGTCGCACATCTCAGTGGACTTCGTCACCGGTCTTCCTCCATCCATGGGTAGGACTGTAATCCTGACGGTAGTGGACCGCTTCTCCAAGATGGTTCACTCTATCCCCCTGATCAAGTTACCGTCAGCCTTGGAGACAGCGGACCTGCTGGTCCTACACGTTTTTAGACTCCATGGCATCCCGGTGGACATCGTCTCGGATCGTGGACCCCAGTTCTCCTCGCAAGTGTGGAGAGCCTTCTGTAGATCCCTGGGGGCTAAGGCTAGCCTTTCGTCGGGCTACCATCCGCAGAGCAACGGACAGACGGAACGGGCCAACCAGGATCTGGAATCAGCTCTACGGGCTCGTCACCCTGCCTCCTGGTGTCAGCACATCCCCTGGGTGGAGTATTCTCACAACTCCCTAACTTCATCTGCCACTGGGAGGTCACCATTCATGGCAGCTTACGGGTATCAACCACCTATCTTCCCCTCTCAGGAGAGGGAGGCAGCGGTTCCCTCAGTTCGGGCCCACCTACGACGTTGTCGGTCTGTCTGGCAACAGACCAGGGCGGCCTTGTCCCGCACCGCCACAAGGAATCAACGTCTCGCTGACAAGTACCGTGTGCCAGCCCTGAGGTACTCACCTGGCCAGAAGGTCTGGTTGTCCACCCGGGACCTTCCCCTTCCTGTGGAATCACGCAAGCTGGCTCCTAGGTTCGTGGGGCCTTTTGTGATCGAAAGGATCATAAATCCCACTGCCATGCGCCTCAAGCTCCCTCCGTCGCTCAAGGTCCATCCCACCTTCCACGTCTCTCTCCTGAAGCCCGTCACCACCAGTCCTCTCAGTGCGCCAGCCGAGCCTCCACCTCCTCCTCTCATCATTGACAATCACCCCGCGTACAGAGTCCACAAGATCCTGGAGGTTCGCCGCAGAGGTCGGGGCTTCCAGTACCTAGTGGACTGGGAGGGCTACGGTCCAGAGGAGCGCTCCTGGATCTCCCGCTCACTCATCCTGGACCTCTCCCTCCTCAGAGACTTTTACCGGGAGCACCCGGAAAGACCGGGTAGAACGCCTGGAGGCGCTACCTAGATGGGGGGGTACTGTCATGTTTATGTTCCTTCCTGTTTTATTTTGAAGTTGTGTTTCCGTTTTTGGTACGTGTTCCTCTGTTTGTCTTGACAGACGCTGGCAGGTGCGCGGCTGGGGATGATTGAATGGCGGGTTCTTCCCTCAGATAAGGAGCATCTCTAACCGGAAGAACTCGCCAGAGTATTCAGTTTCCTGATCAGGTTGGCATCTCAGATCTCTCCGTGCTCGTGTTCTGAATGAACGATCTTTTGAAGACCCCTGACGTTGTCAGCGATTTTAGTTGCTCACGTGAGTCTTTTTTCCCCTTTGTTGTAGTTGCGGATCTGAGACCCCGATCTCCAGCCGCGTCCTGCCTCCTTCCCGAGCGCCTGTTATGTTTTTTGTTTCGGTCCTTTCCGACCGTGTGGATAATTAAAAAACTTTGTTCTGAACATTTCCTCCGAGGATTATTCACTTCCGCATCTGGGTCTCCTGCCGTGTTCTACCCGTGACAAGTGCGAGTTCTACGTTGTAAATTAATAGACATACGTTGTGCAATATTTCCGATAAGGACATTTTAAAGAAGTGGGAGGACCTTAGGAAGCAGTACACACGCTATATGAGGCAGTGTCCCTCCGGGAGTTCTGGAATAGAGGGGACACCGAGGCAGAAATGGATTGTAAAGAGGCTGCAATTCCTGGAGCCAGATACTAAAAGTTAAAGTTAATAAAGTTTCTCCAACTTCACCCCCACGGTATGAGTTGAACGAATGAAGAAAAAAAAAAAAAATCTAATTTCGGGATATTAAGATGTATCTTTTCTTAGGATTGCAGTGATTCCATAATAGTAATCCCTTCTTGTGATTTATTTAGGAAAAGCTGGTTCCCTTAGAGAACCCCTCTTTTGTTACTAGATTCATAGAGAGGATGCAGGAGGAGATGCAGGACGAGACTGAGGCTTCGCTTAGAGAGGGCATTACATGCTGTAGAGTATGATTTATTTGATGAATACAAACTTGAAATGAAATGTCCCTTTTTTATTACACTTGCCTTATACGAGCTAAAACACAAGTTGTATTGAGATGCCAACATCAAATAACAAATGAATAAAATTAATTAAAAATATAAGTCATTGAAGTAAGATAAGAACATCCTCAGAGCAACAGGCTGTAGAGGGTTCATGAATTATGTGCCAAGGTACATCACACTAACAGTATAATGTAAATGAAGCAGCTCAATGCAATGCAGGGCAGAGTATTATCATAACATATGAGTCACCTTGCCCTCGTCTAGACAAGTTAATCTGGTCCTCTTTTCACATGCATCCAGAGAACATTATGATAATATTTAGAACACGTCTCATCACCTCCTGCTCCATGAACTTACTTTTTACCTTGATGTCTTGAACTGTTTATAAAGAATATATTTAATTGTTTATTAGTATATTTGTGGTAATAATGATACACAAGACCAATATTGTTGACAAGACTTAAAGATCATTCTACAAAAATCACAATTATTTCCCAATATCTTGCTCCATTGAAAGGCACTGTGCCAGACTTGGACATGAAGTAACGGCATCGCTCATCCCTGATCCGTTTGGCCCTTGTTTTTGCATTGTTTGCCCATGTCGGGATGCTTGTTGTTAGGCAGGGTCTTGCCTCCATCTTCCTTCAAAAATACCACAGTATATACCATAATGTCTGCCGTGTAAACTTCACCGTCTTCAGTCCTTAGAAAGTTATGCAAAGCACAACAAGCCAGGACAATTTTCTCCACTGTGGTAGTATTTTGGATGTTAAGTCTGCAGTTTGCGTACGGCTTCAACAGATACTTTATCAATGGAAAGGCCTCATCAGCCACAATGCAGTACAGAGACCGTTGGTCAGTTCCTGGGAATGGTGCAGGAATTTTGGTGGTTCTGTTTAACAGGGCATGTCTGAGTGTGCATCCACGAAGCATTCCACTACAACCAACATCCACATACAGAAACTTGTTTGAGCTGTCAACCAGTGCTATTAACACAATGATAAAGGTGCGTTTGTAATTGTAATATATCGATCCGGTTCCCGGTGGTGGGCGAATGTTTATGCGTTTTCCATCCAGAGCACCCTGGCAATTTGGGCTTCGAAACCACTTGATACCTGCTGCTACTCATTCAGTGTCTGGGCACTGAAAAAAAAAAATGAAAACCTAACCTAGATTTCAGTATTATTTGACTAGGATTCATGGAGTTTGTAATATATTTACACATTACACAAGTGTTTTTTTAATCTCCGAACACCCCTGCCTTTTGAATGTATCTTTGTATTTTAAATCGAATCAGAATGTTCCTTTTTTTTTATAGTTTACACTAATTATTTTTTATTTATTTTTGACTGTTAATATAATTGTTTGGTACTCAACCCTGTTTGCATGTAAACTTCAACCCAAACCACAGGACTGAAATCAAATTTAACAGCTTATCAATTACAACTTAATTTAAAAAAAATTAAAATTAACTGGCTCGTCCATCTCCAGTTCCCGACACAAATTCGGAGAAGCTTCCTGATCTTGCTGCTGTGAGATCCAGGACTTCACCCACATAGTGCAATTTTTGCTGCGACGTCTGTTCTTCCATGAAAAGAAGGCCGAGGGCTGACATGACTAGTAGCTTCATTTTCTAATTCTTATCCATCTTTTCGTTCTCCTTTTTTATTTTGTCTTCCGTTCAATGGGTAACGACAGATCGCGACTGCAGTTTAAAAAAAATAACGACAAATGTGGTCATTTCTGGTTGTAACTTTTTTGTGGCGACAACACAGTTGAGCGCCTCCCGCTGTTATGGAGGAGCATTACGTCTCGCACATGCGCAGAACATACACTTTGGCATCTTCTGAGGCATTTTTTTGAGGGACGGGGGCAGACTACCCAGCTCGACCGAGTCTCTCCAGACGGTCGCTGGTCTGTGCAGAGTGTACTGGCCTTAAAACTCGGCAGAAAAGGTTGCTTCCTGCTCAGAGTAACCAAGTTAGAAGATCAGTCAGTCCTAGGAAGTTTCCCAGAGGACAAAACATGAGCTGCAGGAAATCAAAGACACCGCCTCCACATGCTCCTCAATACCATGGATCTCAGATTTGCGTATCCCTCCAAGACTACCTCAATCTTCTATCCCGCAATATCCCTCGGTTCAAACTGAAACTTGGTAACAAAGAAACCAGATCCTACCTAGGAGACATAAAATATCACCTCCAAAAGAATTCCAGAGGTCGCACATCAAGACAAAATCTACCTGTTGAAACTTTCATCCACACAGGAGGTAGACAAGTTCATTGACACTCAAACACAGTACAAAACAACGTTCAGGATTTCTCAGAATTTATACTAAAAGAGTTTAATGACTAATGCAGCATTGGGTTCACGATCGGGCAGAAACGATGGAGCACGTCATTACCGTCGACCAAAATAAACCTTCTTCGGTGATGAGAATAAACACAACATGGAACACTTATCAAAGCCTTACAATCAGTTACTTCCCTGCTTGTTTAACATGTTCAATGCTGTGATATTAGCGCATTCATCATCATTTCATTAATTTTTTTTAATGCTTTTCCTTCTAATTATTCATCTAAGAATGTCAGTTGCCTTTTAAATATTTTGGATTTAATTATAATATAATCAATTAACGCCTCAGAAATTAAACCAAGAACATTTTATAGCGACAAACAAGTAATGACTTCAGTTAATGAGATTGACTAAAAACTAGTGTTTTAGAATTCATTAATAAAGGCCCATTACAAGGTAGGTTCTGTGGCTTTGTTTGTGCGTGAGCCAAAAGGCTCAACTTAATCCAACAGTCAATCCACATCCAAACGAACAACCTTTGTGTAGTGACTGACATACTAGTCTAAGAGAGGCTGAGTTCTTCTCACACCATTTCTTACCTCCCTAGTGACCATAAGGGGCCCTGAGGGCAGACTCAAGACACTCTGGAGAAATCCCCTGGTTGTCCTTCGAATTCCTCGATATTTCCCTGGAAGAGCTGGAGGAGGTTTCTGGGCAGCGGGGCGCCTCCGTATCTTTCCCTCCAGATTGGATAAGCAGACGAAAATTAATTCATGGTTGGATGTCGTTGCATTGTTGGTAACACAGCTTTCCAGCAGAGGGCTCTCTTGAGCTCAATCAGCTGGACGCGATCCATTTTTATATTTGAGTCTATAGAGGAGAAACCATATCCTCATTCATGTCTTAATTTAATTATGGCATAACTTGTCTATTAATGTTTAAAAAAAAAGCAAAACGGTTTTCTAATGTTAATTTCCCTGTTGATCTTATGTCCCATGACATTGAGTACACAGACATTTTATTGAATAAACGCAAAAACACTCGCTGGTTAATGAGGTATGGTGAAGATCTGTTATTTTTAAACTATTTAACTTTGTATCATGTGGTTTTTGGTATAAAAACCGGCAGACAATGTTTATATTTAGGTGATGTTTATTATTTAACACTTAATTTTGAATTATTTATTGCACGCTGGTCAGCAAATTAGTTATACACATTAAAGTAGGATACATCTTTATAAAAGGCAAACAGGAGTTGCTTAAAATGTTGACAATGTAACAGTCTGAAAAAAGCCTCTGCTAATCAGTAATGTGAAGATGTTTCACTTAAGGTATTGAAAAAGATCAGAGTAGGTTAAGAAAATATAACGTTAAATGAATGAGTTACAAATAATGCGTTCAATTATACCTATAAAATGTTGAATCACTACCATTTATGCCGACGAACCTTAGACACCTTTCTCAATGAAGAAAATGTAATGTATGACTTGACATTTTGTTTCAATATATATATACTGTATATATATTTTTTAATTCACAAATGCTAGACGCAACACCCAAGTGCCTTATATCATAAGTTTATTGTGCTGTTTACAATGTACCGTTCCATTTTTAAATGTATTCCGTTTTTCTATGTGAAGCACCTCATTCAACGTCTGAAAGCTGTTAAACAAATAAGATTGTTATGCATCGTTTCTTTTGACAGACACAAGTATATCCATTAATCATATCCATAAGCACCTCAAAACATTGAGCTATAGATAGAGATAACCATCATTTATTCAGCTGTACATACAATTAATCTCCAAGGAGCCTCCCTCAATTTTTCCAAGGCTTGATCATCCAATGTTTTATGGTTTCAGATGAAGCAAAGCCATTATGAGCTTATATGCATCATCCACTATATGGATCGATACTGTAATGTTTGCATGGCTACGCTCCAGCGCTCTTGCTATATTACTATACCTCCAATATAGTGGCGTACGCCCTCTCTGTAGATAATGGATTCCCCTGTGGTTGATTCTTCTTGTCGATGGGACAATTGAATTACAGATGCAATATCAGGGTGGAAGGGCGGTGTTTGTGAAAAACGGCGATGTCATTCAACCGAATCACCCGTGATGAACATCTGTTCGTTTGAATGAATATAACTTTATTGCAAAGCTGATGAGTGATGAGGCGTAATCAAAGCCACCTAGACTGAACAGAAATTGGATGAGAAAAACCAAAACAAGAGTACGGTTCATGCTAAAAAAAATGTTTTTTTAATTTGTCTGGAGCTTTAATTTTATCTATCAAAGCATATTAAATTAGTGCGAGGAGATTTATGGAAGGGGTTTAATTGTGTTTCAGCGAGGTTTGTCATTAATTTCTGTTGCACCCCCGACGGTGACATTGACTGAAGCTTTTGGGAAAACCTCACAATGAATTCGAGCCACATCTCAGACCAATTCCCTGGTTGGGGCCGTGGTGGTCAGACCTTTCTGAGGACATATCGAGCAGGTTATTGATTTTCAGCACTTCACTTCGTCTTCATCAAATAGCAGTGAGACCTGAACGTTTCAAAATAGACGACATGGTCCAACCCCCCATTCTCTTCTGCTTCCCTTGTCCACCCCCTTTTCCCTCTCCTCTCATTTTGTTTTCCTACTTCCACTCCTCCATTGTCCGACCATAAGAGTAAACTACTCACTGGAAGGTTGTTGCCGCCGACAAGTGTTTTAAAAATCAAGAAAAGACGAACAAAGATCCTAAAGAGCAGTAGTTCTGAGATGCACATAAATGTATATCTCACTTCCTAGAGAAAGACACTATTAAATGCACCCTTTTGTAGGAAAGTCCTTAATGATTAATTACTCCTTCCATTAAAACAATTTGCTTGTTTTACGACTCAGGAATGCAGGCGGGCCCAAATTTCAGCAACCCTGAAGCACATGGCATGGAGAGCAAGGAAAAACCACATGACTTTCAGAGTATTGTCAATTTCTTGTTGAATGTAACATTTTCAGGTACCCCGAAGCCAAAGAAAGTCATATGAACAATGCAACTGTTTGAACATGCATTAATCTGGTGTGTTAATAACATTTAATGTACGATATCATTCTGATCCATAAGAGTTGTTAAAGTTATGATAATTTAGCATTATGTGGGAACGTCGGATCTTTCAATAATGTCACATAAAAGTTTCAAAGTCGAGAAGGAGGAGAGCCCATCAGATACTGAACAGCAAGATATCGAAGCATGTCAACTCAGAAGTCCTTCTTCTGCCCATCTCTCAATCATGGGTCGAGTCCGTAACAAACGAAAGGAATAAGGGTCAGCGTTTCTCCAGCCATTGGTTGGAAATCCATCACACCTTGGGCGTTTTCATGCTTTGCAGTCATCGTTTTAAATTATTTGTGAGTCTACAACTCCGAAGGGCATTATCAACAGCAGAACAAGTTCCTTGGTCCATAGCATCTTAATGCGACATGCTTCACTGACATATTCATTCCATACTCCGAGGCAGCTTTGCCCACAAGGCCACAATCATTCCCTTCAGTGCTGGAGGACACAACGTGACTCTTATTTTGCAATTTGTGCTTAAAGAAGCATGAAATCTCTCATCAAAGGAAAAAGGCTTGCAGTGGCTCAGATAGCATGACCCCGCGCTCTTCGTTTGACTACACCAAAACCCTGGAAATGTTTTTTTCCCCCCTGTTTGTTCAGAGGCAACAGCCCAGAGGCATGACAAATCCTAATGCTCAAGTGTCTATAAATGATTTGGTTTCAGCTCCATTTTTCCTCCCCAAGTATATATATTAAAAAAAAAATGTAACCGCCACATGTCTTCCCAGATCTGAGGATGATGAGTGGCCGGATTTCTCATTTGTGAAATCACTAAATCATTTTACTCTTGCACTGGTAGTTGAATTGATGAGCTTATCATGAAGCGTGTTGCACAGCAAATTCTTCCTTTTATTAACCTATTGGATTCAGACAGTAAAGCCCACTTCCAAATATCAAATCATCGTTTATGCAGTTTTATGGGGGGTTGGCTGTTAAGGATGGAAATTGTCCATCGATCCCAACTGAATTTTCGAACTGTTTAAATTCACCAATTGAGTGTTCATTGAGCAGTACATTTTAGCACTGCTCATTGGGAAACTTGTGCATTCAAAATACTAAGCAAGTGCAGAAGTGCGCGATTTTGGACACAGCCCATATCTACAGAGACATTTTTTCCATTCAGTATTCAAGTTTCAAAGCCGTTGAGCAGATCTGGAGGCCAAATGGAGCCATTCAACTGTATTTGTGGTCCCAAGTTAAACTACAAAACAAATAAAGTGATCATTTTGAGCAGACCAGGGCAATATCTGGGGGCCAAATACAAATAGTCAACTGCATTATTGTGCCTGAGTTTGAGAATGTATTTTTTTTTTAAGTTTCAAATTCATTAACATTACACAAATAATGTCCGAGGCCAAAACAAAGCCGTACATAATGTCCGAGGCCAAAACAAAGCCCTTCAACCGTTTTAATGTAGCAATGTTTTTTAATGCATTTCCCTTTTTCCCCCCCTGTATTGAAGTTTCAAACTCATAAGATTCGTCAGTAGTTATTTGTCAGACTTTGTTGAGGCTTCGAAGCGTGTATCCAGTCGTGTGTTGTTTTACGTAGGTGGTGATGTAGTGAAGCATTTTCCCCTAATATTCCAATATTTAAACTTAAAGTTCCCTCAGGTTTTGAAAGCTATGGTGGAGGGCAGATATGAGAAGTCGATGGAGGGCCAAATGATCTGTTTCTTAAGCCACAGCAGTGAGCTTAACTGCATATATGTGGACCACCCTGAACACAGACTCATCTAGCTGTGACATGCCATTTAATAGATGCTAGCACCTCACTACAAACTGTTGTTTTAGGGGTGCAGCATTTCCCTCACAAGCATACAGCAGTAAATTTGGCTAAAGTAAAAGCAGCACAATATTATTAATAACAAATATTTTCTTAAGTTGCTGCTGCAGTTGTGCTTGAATAAATTACTTTTAATTATTTTCTAGGAGAGACTGTAATGGTGACTACCCAAATGTGTCGTCCAAATCTCAAGTTAATTCAAGAGGTGGACACACGTTGGAACAACGGTATTACCCACCGATTTCCCACCAATTTCTTCAGAAAGCTTTACAATTATAGCAGAATGTCTTAAGGTAGCAAATTTACTTTAATTTATTATTTACTCTTACATCTGTCTAGCCCGGGCCCCGTCAACACACAGGCTTTATGCCTCAAAGTGGGGGATTTTCTCCCGCTGGTGTGCAGACCGGTCCTTGGACCCCAGCTCCTGCTGGTCTCTGCGGTTCATCTGCCACGGTAGATGCCGTAGGGGTGAGGCGATCTCCTCCCAGAGGTTTTCTCATTGGGTGAGATCGGCCATTATCCGGGCCTACCAAGCAGCGTGTGGATCTGCTCCTAGCGGACTGAGGGCACATTCCACCCGTGATTTGGAAGCCTCATTGGCTCTTTTGCGAGGTGTGGCCGCAGAGGACATCTGTTCAGCTGCTTCTTGGGCGTCTACATCAACCTTTGCTAAGGCCCATCTCCTCGACGTGACGGCGAGATCAGTGGCTCATACAGTTTTGAGTGCTGCTGCGCCCCCCTCAAGGCCCACGGCTCCAGTAGACTTGGATCCTGGGCCGGCGGGGCCCTAGCGATGCTGCTTCAGGAGTGGCGTCCAGCTGGGGGTACATTTATCCCGTCGGGCTTAGCCTTGGGTTTAAACCAATAGCGAAGCGGTTAGAGGGCGGAGCACCAATATGAAGTAGAACCCCCGAGTTATCATAATCTCAGGTTCTACGAATTGGTGCAAAGCAGCCATCTTCTCGCTGAGTTTTCAGTTGGAAGTGCGGCGGGTATTTCCCGCCTTTATAGGAAATGGACTGCACCGTTTTTGCTGTTAACTAAAAGACCAGAGTTCTCGTTTACGACGTCTTTGGAATGCCAACCTTCCTCCCCCATCTCTCTCTAGCATCCAAAGGCCGGCCATTTTACACATGGTCCGAATAGGAGAGAATGACCAGATGACGTTTAAGAATACTAAATGTCTTTTTCTTGTTCAATAAAATATTTTCAGGTAAAGAGACGCCAAAGAAGGAAGTCACATGAAATATATATATCCAAATATATAAGTGTTTTGATGTTTATATGCTGTTCGAACATACATATCAATACTGTGGTTTCCTAACATGTAATGTTTGATATCATACTGATCCTTAGAAAGAGCTGGGAAAGTTATGTTAAGTTAGCATTTTATGTGAGCCTCAGATCTTTCAATAACGTCAAATAAAAGAAGTTTCAAAGTCAATTCGAAGGAGGAGAGAGACTGAATTGACCGTTTTAATTCTAAAATGTTACTCTTCCTTGAATCAAAGGAATGCGCAGAACTCATTAGACAGGAAAGAGGATCGAGTTTGCTTCAGTAGTCACTTACATGCAGCTAGTGATGGGTCCAGCAACATCGATTCATAGAGCAAAACCCTGTGTCGGTGCGCATACAGCTTTTAGAAAGTCACTTGACCGATACGCGAACTGATGCCTGCGCACCAAACTGTTTATAAGGAAGTGCATCTGTCAACGAGATGCTGCTGACAACAGAATCGCCTCACTTTTATCTTAGGTATTTTCTCATTCATCGTCGGAGATTATGGAGCAGCCTCCGGCAAAAAGAAAGATTTCGGCCGTGTGGGAATATTTGGATCATATATCGGAAAAAAAAGGTATTCGTGTTCATTTCCTTGTCGTTTAATCCGGTTTTCTCAAAGTCTCCACTTGATCCATTAGAAATTAAAATTATTATTATTATTATTATTATTTCAAAATGATTCTTAGTTTACTATTTATGTTATTTTCTGAAGGTTAAATGTCGCATATGTATGACAGAATTGTCGTACTTTAACAAATCCACCTCCTCAATGCTGAGGCATTATAGGGCCAGGCACGAGAAAGTTCCAGAGACACCCAGGATAAACTCAGGTATACAGCCATTCTACAACTTGCTCAGTTTATTTTTTTATATTTAATTATTTTCTTATCTCATTTTTAACCAACAAGCTACCAGGAAGCAGATGCTGGATGAGGCTCTGCTGAACTTCATTGTCAAGGACTGCCAGCCCCTCAGCATTGTGGAGAGTGAAGGGTTCAGGGATCTGGTGCAGGTCCTTGAGCCATCATGATTTTGCCAACCAGAAAGGTTTGTGTGGAAATTATCTAAAGTTGTAGTTGATATATCCAATGTATTTAATATTTAAATTAAATATGTTGATTTGCTTTTGGTTTAACTTGGTGTTATTTTCAGACGATATAAAAAACTTCTGGCGAAAAAATATGAGGTACGGGAACGAGTGCAATTGGAAGTACAGCAAGCTGTGGCAGTGAGTATAACAGCTGACATGTGGACATCTGTAAACATGGAGGCTTACTTGGCTCTTACCCATCACTACATAAATTATCATTTGCAGTTGAGTACATCTGTGTTGGGAGTGCAATACTCCACAAAGTCACACTGCTGACAATTTGGCCCAGGTCAAAAGGGGCATGATGGCGGACTGGACCATAACTAATAAAGTAAAGTGTTTTGTGACCGACGCAGCACCAAATTTGACACTCAATTTGCATTGCACAGTCTTAATTTATTAGTTAGAAAAGCATGTTACCAGATCCCCACACTTGCATCCATCAGACACAAAGCTAGGCACAGTGTCAAATACTTTGAATCAAGCACTACAGCTAAGGAGAAGCTTGCTGAAGTGCAGCAACAGATGGGACGACCAACCCTGAAACTCAATGATGTGGCAACACGCTGGAACAGCACATATGAAATGCTGTCAAGGCTACATGATGAGAAAGAGTCAGTGTTGGCATCTCTTGCCTCTCTAAAAACAGATTTGACTCCACTTACAGCTGATGAGTTTAACATCGTAGCAGGAACACTTATTGTGCTAGCGCCTTTTCATCAAGCCACAGTGGAGTTGTCTAAGGAGAGGCGAGTGTCAAGGTCAAAGGTCATCCCGATGATGAAAATGCTCTACGTTGTACTAGAGCAGGGGTAGGGAACCTGGTCCAGAAAGAGCCGCAGTGGGTGCAGGTTTTTGTTCCAACCGATCAAGCATGTACAGTTTAACCAATGAGGTTTCAGCTGAACAAGCAACACCAGACTGACAATCAACTGATTACACTCCTAAGACACCTGATTGGATAAAATGTGTCCTCTTGAATGGTTGGAACGAAAACCTGCACCCACTGCGGCTCTTTCTGGACCAGGTTCCCTACCCCTGCACTAGAGCATAGTGCTTCAACCTTGCACACACAGGCAGCCAAACACCTCCATGAACACCGGAAGCGTTGAGTCAGACACTGCTTCCAATCTGGAGTCATTAAGTGTGTTGACCCTAGCAACACTTCTTGACCCCAGATTTAAATCACTCGGGTTCCGCAGTCTAAATTGAACAAGGCCATCATTCGGCTACGTTCCGAATGTGCGTCGTCATCGGACGCACAAATGATCCCCTGCCAGGACCATCTGCAGAACAGCTGTCTACACCCACTTCAGGCATTTATTCAGCATTATTTGTTTGTTGTTGTTGCAAATCATGTAATAAAATGCATATTTGTTGTTTTTAAGATGACCTTTGGAAACATCTTGATATGGAAGTGGGAAGGCTGACAAATAAAAAAAACTCTACTGCAGATGCAATACTGGAGGTTCAACGGTACTTGGCAGAGGTAAATGTTCCTAGGTCCCAGGACCCCTTAAAATACTGGGAACAACAAAAGACCACCTTCCCCAACCTCTTCCAGCTAGCGCTGCCTCTCCTCTGTGCCCTGTGAGCGGGTCTTTTCCACTGCAGGAGAAATAATCACAAAAAGAGAAACCGTCTCAAATTTAGCACCTTGGAAAAAAAAAGATTATCTTCCTGATCGTTTAGATGCTACAGTACAGCAGACCGGGCTGAGGAATGAAACGGTGGATGCAATGGTGGCGGTCAAGACCTATTTCACTGAACACAATATTAAAAGCAGCGAGGAACCACTAAAATACTGGGAAAACTTTAAAAATCTCCACCAGTGTCATTACTCAGTTACATTTTAGTTATGAAAAGTTTGTGTACCAGGGCATCATCTGTTCCATGTGAACTAATTTTTTTCCAAAGCCGGTGAAATAATATCAAAGAAAACAGACTAAAGCCAAGCACTGTAGAAAAACAGCTCTTTTTAATACAAATGTATATTTCACCAAACAAGTTAGTCAAGCACATTATTATAAAAATAATTTTCACACAATATGCTCCCAATTGTTCACATGATGGCATGGTCTTGCAAATGAAGCCTTACAAGGCTTTGCTCCAAAGAACTACTCGGCTGGGAGGCTTTAGTGGTTCATGAGGCATGAGGATTTACTTCTAATCTTTATTTAACTTCCAATGTCATCGAGCAGACTATGGCAATAAATGGAGGCCAAATATAGCCGGTCCACCGTATTTACGTGGCCACGCGTTACAATCGAACTGATTGAGAGGCGTTGATTTTTAATTAGTTTACTGTTCCGTCCACATTTCAGAAGTGCAAGTTTTCACATCATAAAATATTTCACATTTAAATTAGAGTCTCAGACAAACTTCTTGGTGGACACAGTGTGAACTATACAGACCACATTGACACATTGACAAGACCTCTTTCAACAAGACAAGGAGCAAACTGAAGGTGCTGCAGAATCACTGGTGTGAGGTGAGCTCCTGGATTATGTCCTGATCTGGTGATGAGCCGGATTAACTACAGGTGTGTCAGCCAGTGGGCAGGCGAAAACAGTGTTTTGTTGCTTGATTCAACTTCTAAAAATATCCTTTAAAATATATTGTCATTTGGGTTATTGTCAATTTCACTAAATACATTTTACAACAATTTAAATGCGAAGAATCTTAATGGTGAATTTTATATATATATATATATATATATATATATATATATATATATATAAATAATCCTTATTAATTATTGGCTTCAATTGGCTTCAAGGAAAAGTAATAATTTAGCAGTTTTTTGACTCCCATTATAAGTAACACTAATAAGGCACATATATCTTTCCTGTAAAGATCGACTGAACCGTGACCCTAAGAAAATAAAGCCGCCTTTCAGGCTCGAACGCTGGTGCCTGATTGTTCTCCAACGCCAAATCCAGGGTGGAGAACCATCTTGCCCCAAGAAGGACATCAAGGCTCTCTTCGAGGATGGGCAAACTCATCCTTCATCCTAGTATTCTACACGTATAAGTTACTTTCCATCCTTCATGTGAACCAGGACAATCAGTGAGGCATACAGACCGTGTCTTTATAGTCTTCATAAGGAGGGGTTAGTCAATATTTCTGTCAAACTGAAACTTCACCAACATGGGTATATCATGATCAATTTTGTTTGGTACACACAAGCTCCATATCATGGCAGAAAATACAGATACTTGTGTAGAAGTGCACAAAGCTCTTTCTGCTCAGCTTTAGTCGCGGCAGAAATGTCCATAGACATTTTGTTACCTAACCCTGCATCCTGCACTATCTGAGAGAACACCATAGGCACAGTGTGACGCAACTCAAGTCGCTCCAGGTGGGAGAGTGTTGACCTCTGTTGCACACAGTAGTTCCAATTGGTGGATGTAAATTGTGCCCCTGTGCACCTGTACCTGACAAGGACAGGTTAACAGTCCAGAAGTAAGTGTGACTCCAGTAAATGCAACCAAAATTGTAACTTGAATTATATAAACCAACCTGGTTTTCTAAAATGTGCACTAACAAGGGCCGTGCTGTGTTAAGAAGTTTAATGCTACTTCAAACAGCTTCTAGTGTCCACCAGGCATGAGACAGTGACTCCTCCCATATAGAGTAAGAGGTCAGGGCGAGATGATATAAACTTGGCAGAAGGTTTTACAGCATGAAGTGTTGGCATTGCCAGCCATACACCAGATGGAAAAGCATTGCAACTGTAAAAGAGGACGACAAACAATCTGCATTTGATTTAATCTTCACACATTGTTTCCTTGTAGAGCATGCAGTGTTCTCCTCACCAAGTTACTTTACGTCAGGACAAGATATGATCTTGCACTTTGCTGGACAATATAAACGGCTGAGATGTTTCACTGGCGCTGGAATGCAGATGCAAAATTCAAAAAGCCAGTGAGGCTTGTGTTAATAAAACTAAAACCTGTGCCAATTCCTATCCAGCCTATCGTCCTTTGTCGCATTTAAAAAAGTGGAAACCCTGAAAGGGTCACCCCGTCTTTCACACTATGTTCCATTGAAACTACAGTGATGGGTTGTTGAAACTTTGTAAAGCTTTGATGAACTATTCTATTAAAACGTCACGCCATCACTCAATATTCCAGTAAACCACCAAAGTCACATCACTTATATCAGCACTGAGGTTTGACACGCAAATCTGAAATCTGCCTTCAATCAGTAAGTAACCTTAATCAAACCTTTTTTGGACGAGTAAAGTATTTGGGTGCTGGCAGCTCAGCTACATCAGCAGCACAAATGCATTCCATGGACACAAGCCCGAGATATTGCATTGCCACATTATCAAACTTAATAACATCGTCTAATGGCATCATATTTCACTATGTGCCTTTCCTGTAATGAAAAAATACCTGGATAAGATGGGTCATTCGCATATAGAAATCTGAGACCATAACATTCTTTCAACTTAACACAGTAGTTTAAAGTAACATCGGAGAAAAACTTGTTAGTCTGCTACAGACTCTGTTCCTTTTTTTTTGTAATTTAAACCTTTTCTTTTCTGTGGTTATGTGTAAAACATTATCTGTCATCAAACACCTACATCCAGAGAATGGGTTAGAGAAAGAAGATCAACTATAGGTTAGGATCCCAGAAAGATTACGTAGGATAATGAAGCTTCATGAAGTTCAATGACATTATTTTAAACTGAGATAAGATAAACTCTTTCATAAAGCTTCAGCCCATCACTAGATAAAACACAGCAAACTTTCAAAAAACTGAAAGTTTCAAATTTATAGTAAATTAATTTGTTGATGTTCAATAAAAAAAATTGCTTGAATTTTGATAAGCTGTACTAGCATCCTAACGTTAGTGGTCCAAGCCCCAGGTTTTTTGTTTTTCCATGAGAGAATGAACTCATACAGAGGTGACAGTGAAGACTAAAATCTAAATTTTTGATCTCTTTCAAAAGATAAAATATATAATTCCTGATATAAACTTTATTTCCTGTCTATTTCCCCCTGTGTTTTTATATATTTGTATACTCCTCCAACCTCTACTTAACCCTTGTGGTAATCTCAGGGTTAATGTGACCCGAAGGCCCAAATTCAAATCTAATTGTTTTATCCTTTTTGTTGCTTTTCAGTCAATATGATCGACCTCCCTGGCTTCCTTAAAAACAAATGCAGTGTAAAATACTGATTCAAAGTGGTTTGAATCCGCAGTGTCAGATCTTCTTCTTTCCCATGTTGGTAAAGTACCTAGTGCATCGACATTTGCGACGTTCTATCTTTGACCGTGATTTGTCCAAGACTCCGGATTTCTGGTCTTCGACTGTTTCAGATTTCGGTTCATGTGTTTCCCTCCAAGTGCACCAACACCTTTTGTGTTTCTCTCTCATCGAATGTTTGTAATAAATTGTTAATTGTATCAGTCTCTCTGGTCTCCAGTCAACACAGGCACTCGTTGCAGTTAGTTCCGGGTTTTTGAAGGTCTCAATAGAATAGAATAGAACAGTTCAAAGCAACAGATTATAGAGCAGAGAGTGGGCTTTGACTCCTCTTCCCACAAACACCACACTTGCTGATATACACTACAGAGAACATGGAGATCAGTCGATGTTAAAGCACTAACACGTACACTTTATGTGTTTTCTTCCATTATAAAGCTTCATGTCTATAAATGTTTAAGGCGTTGCATGTAGCCTCGGTTTATTGAAGTCCACTGAACTAAAGGAGAGGAAGCAAAGAGAGGAAGCAAGATTAATTGAGGGGAAAGACAGAGGCAAGACAGGAAAGATCGGACAGGAAAATGAGTCTCTCCTGTCTTTGCCTCTATATTCAAAGAGAGATTCTGTACTTTTCAACTGTCTTCCAATGTATAATTAAAATCCTCGCATGAATCTTTAATTCCCAGGAAATTAAAGAAACACAGCAAAGCAGCGTGTGGATGAAGGTGAAGTGATGGAGTGGAGGATCATAACTCATGGAGGATAGAAAAAAAAAAAAAAACGCCAGATGGGAGAAACGTGTTGTCCTGGAGATATAACTCAGATCTTGAAAGCAAGGGATTGAGGAAGTTGACTAATTGGATCCAAATAGAACCAAAACAACGTGCTTTCCTCCTATTTGTTTCACACCAGGAATCACAATTTAAATTATGAGTATTAAACGACTCACTGAAAGAACAAAGCTGCTCAAAGACAAACAGGTTTAAACCTTACAAACCAGTCCTTAAATAGATATTTCGGAGGCACTCTGGTTTCCTCTCAAAGTGGAGAATCTGAACTGTTAACAAATGGTTTCCCATATGTTCCTATAGTTGTAAAACACACACAAATCCCACAAATCAGGCTTTAAACACATGGACAGTTAAACCATACATTAATGGTTGCCACAGATGTTTTTCTATTGTTTTTTTTTGTTTTTTTTTACCTTGGAGCAGAGCTGGAAATCACGTGCAACAAAATGTCTATTTCTGTCATTGCATCCTGCAAAGAGTTACTTCCTGTTCATTATTATTGGTCTGCTTTCAACTTGACTGAGTTGATATCAACATGTCATGTCAAGTTTTAAATGTATTTAATTATTAAAATAAGTTTTTAATGTTGAATGATGCCTTGTTTATGTATAAGCAGCACATCACAGTTAGTTTAGTTACACCAAAAAAGAAAAGAAGTCCAGCTAAACACTGTAAGACCAACTTTCCAAGATGGCGGCAACGAATAATTGGCCTCAAAACCATAGATGGTTCTGTAACAAACGGGTACTTTACCACAAATTAAAATGTAATCTAATGAATACCCATAGTTTCTAGTCGTTGGCAAGGTCGCTTTATGCCATACCGACCGCACCAGAAGTGGCGATAATTTCTTTAGTTCAAGCTGAACACTCAACAATCGCACTCCATGCACTTGGACACGCAACGTTTTCTCGCTTCGTGCAATGCTGATGTCACTAACCAACAGCATAAGTTCAAACTTAATTTGGGACAAACTTTCCAAGTTTAATATTTATCAGAATCCAATTCGTGCCACTTTCTGCCCGAGCGATGCACTCTGCTCTGGATAGACGAGGTCGCGAGGCGGTCAGCATCAAAAGTCGAAGACGGGCGTCTTATGAAACGCTGAGCCACAGAACTTGTGAGACGCTACAGAGATTTGCCACGGCTCGTCTCGCAGAGACGCTCCACATGACAGCATGACGCGTCAGTGGAAACCAGGGGTGAAGCTATCAGTTGCTAATTCATGGGCTAAATTATGCAAGTTGTTCACCTGAGTGCACAGCGCACGATTACACCCTGATGTGACTAAATTAACTAAATCTGATTAAAACTCACAAGGGACTGTAGCTCTTTAATAAATACGAGTTTGAATCATCTGGAATAATTAAGGTAACACTCTTGTGGGTGAAAATGTTAGATCTTTAACCCATTTAGAAGTCTAAGCTCCCTCCCAAGTCCTCTACTGTATACTAAAGCGAGTTTTTTTTTATTTTCCTCTTGTAAGCCGCTTTGGATAAAAGCATCTGCCAAATGAGTAAATGTGAGTCTAACCCCCTTTAAAAACTCCCTAGCAACCACTTTGAACCAGCATAGCAACCACTTCATAGACGTTGCTAAGCTTTGATATCAAGGGACATTTTTTATTTCAGTTCAGAAACTACTTCATGTTCTTCTTTTACCTCCCTTCGAGTCGAGACACAGAAATGTTTGTAAAGTCGTAACCGCAATCTTAAGAAGAACTGCAACACGGTGGATTTATGATTCATTCATTCTCATCAAGATTTGATTCTGAAGATGTAAATAAACAAGTGTTGGCAGGGGTGAACTGAACTACAATCCAAAAAGCAAGTGCACAGATGGAGCAGTAGAGGTCACAGTGAAGAGCACCAAGATGACTTGATACCAAAAGTGCAGACGAGGAGCCACACAACATGTAAGAGAGACCACGACTCAGACAATGTGATTCAAAAGTAACAAGATCGAACCCTCTGAGTTTAAGCCCCAAAAAACAAGTGTGAAAGTGTTTCTCTGAAGGAGCCTCTCAAGGGGACGTGAACCAGTTTAGGATGCTCCAATAGTCACTTCTGGGATTTTTTTTTTATGATTTATGATTCCTCCTCTCTTCATGTCCTAACCACACTTCCTAAATGTTTGAGCTGTCCCTTCAATACCCTCCAGATGTAACTTCCTAGCCAAACTCTGACTTTTCTCTGCTTTCTTGCTGCTAGTCTCCACTCATTACACCCTGTCTGCATTCTCTGCTTCTCTTCTGTTGATCTCTGTTTATCCTCACTGTTGGGTCATCTTTTTTTATTTCAACACCCTTCATTTAAACTCATCTTCATGACTTTCTCTCTCGCCTTTGTCTTATCCTCTGTTTTCTGGCATGCACTCAAATCTCTTCATGCCTAAAACCTCTTTTGCCCTTTCCCCTTCATTAACCCATCTGTCGAGTGAAATGATCCACTTCATTTTTAATTGGCTGCTCTATGTTGAATTTGGGTTCACCACAGTTTTGTGTTTGATATTTGACCAAAAGAACATTTGTTTTTCATAAATGTTTTCCAATTATAGGATTTGAGATTTTTTTTTATCATTCTAAGGCCTGAAGTTATAACGCCGGAGATGAAATCTCTTCACTCATACAGTTGACAGGCAGCAATGTTATCTGTGTGGCTGGGAGCGTTACGTCGGAGGTTATTTCCACTCTTTTCTTTTTGCTCTCATTTTGGTTGCGATAAAAGCTATTAACAAAAACGTTACCCTTTGGCAATTCTGATTCATCCAAACAAAGTAAGCCGAACTAACTGACAGGAAAGGCGTTTTTAGTATTTAGAAGTTTATTTGAATCAGACTTTAAAGCCTAAACTCAAAAACTCTGCATTTTAATACCCTATATTTTAAGTTTTGGTCAGCCGCCCATCGGTATGCTCTTGGGTTTGGACTGTACCATGTTGGAACTTTAGTCCAAAAACAACAAGAGTCAAAAACAAAGTTAAAAACCTCAAGTGAGTAAGTCAATGTTTAAGTCAACCAAAATACAAACTTTTCTACTAACCCCCATGTTGACAAAGGGTTGGGATTATATTCAGAATAATCTGTTTCTTTATAGGGTTATAGCCAAAAATGTAAATCCATTGTAATGTAGTGACTAAAGCGCATTTGTCTTCGTCTTCATTTCCGTCCAAAAAGACACTTAAAAACATCCAAATACATCCACGGTGCTCGTCTGTAACGTCCTGATTGCTAGGCTAGCTGCGAGGCCAACATCCTGCACATACAGGAAGCATGCAGGTAAATATCATGAGCATTTGCAGTCTATTGTTTACACTGTAAGTTCTCACAACACATACAAAAGACAACTAAGGACATTGTAGTGAAAGAATATCTTGTGCAGGCTTTGAAAATGCACCAGAATTGGCAAATGCATATAAGCAGGAAATAGTAAATGTCATTGGCTATGTTACATTTGGTGGGCTAGGTGTAAAAGATGTTTAAGTCCAGACTTTTGCTAAAACCCATATAGAACTGCTAAGTAGTAGAGCATTTTCAACAAAAAAGGGCCACAAATCCGATATAAGTTACTCCATGAAAATAAGGTATAATGATTAATGCGGGTGTCACAGTTTTATTTAAAACCCTCTGCCTGCTCTAACTGTTCCCAGCAGCTGCACCCAAAATAAACAACATGTGTATCCTCTAAATAACAATTTGATTCTTTGATAAACAAGCATCAAAACATCTCTAAGCTGAAATCAACCACGCCGTCATCAAGCCAAATTTTATTAAACGATCCACCTGTTGGTGACATTTGCCTGAGCCATAATTGATTTGGGTTTGTGAAAATAAATAGATGGAAATCGAGGCAGCCAGACGCCCGTGATGGTGCATCTGTCAATCTGACATTTAGTTGGCTCAATGTCTAACCACCCATAAAGGGCTTGCTGTTTGCGCGTCTGTTGTTTGTACGCTATTATATTAGTTTCTACTGATACAACATGTGTCCATATGGGGACACCTTCGGAGTCGAGAGCAGAATACAAGCAAATTACCGTAAAAGGCTTCATGAGTCAATGATCTACACTTGCTTCAACTACATTGACTCTTTACTGTATGCTGGATCCAGTGCTTGGTCATACCAGCTGTGAAAACATTCATCATACGAGAAATGCGACATTGCTGTTGAGTGCTCCAAGTACAGCTTCAATATATGGCCAGTATTTATAACTGTAATCAATAAGTCATTTATCCGAACTTATAACACCATCCACGTACAGTCGTAGTGCATGCTCTTACTGCAGTTTTGTATACATGTATTAATAATAATCTCTGTTATGACACTGAAAATGAGTGCCAAAGATGATGCTTGCTATAAAAAATGGTAACCTTGAAAACTGTATAAAGATTTATAAAAGAGACATGTACAAGTATCATCTCTATAATAGCTTCGTTTACTCACAATAAACCATAATAGTAGAGCCTGTGAGCATGATAAGTTTTATTAATAACTTCCTCGAAAAATCCTCACACAAGAACAAGACAATAAAACTGCTTGCTTTTTGTTTTTTTTACAACTGGGTTGGGGTCTCTTGTTGCCTGCTCATAAAATGCTCAAGGACAATGTGACATACCTGGCAATAATTGGACCCAAGTGCATGTAGCGTGTGGAGACAATGAGACTAGACTCAGCGATATTACATTTATAATTTATTTATACATGTACGAGACAATACAGCAAACAAAAAAGCAGAACCAAAGGTGTCACCAAAATCACGGACATCAGACCAATCAAAGAAGAAAACAGACTGAACACACATGAAGGAATAATCATTAGAAAACAAACTAATAATGTAGCGATACAATTTAAATGTAGAAAGCTCAATAGGCAAACGGAAAACCACAGAAATCTGAGAATTTGTTTTAGAGGGAGCAACTTAACCATAAAGGATGATCTGACACCACGGACTGGAACTAGATAGTTCAAGTTGCAATTACAGCAGTGTTGATGCAGATTAGTTTCAGCCTTGTGATGAAAATATTTTAAATTAGTAACTGAAGGGAGGGCACTCAAAGGAAATACAACATAATTAAAGTATACACAAAACAAATAATGAGGAATTCCAAATAGGGAAACGATTACATTTAACTTTTTATCACAATTTTTATGTCAAATGCAAATAGCCAAATATTCCACCACGTCTTGCTAGCTTGTCCATGACGTCGTTCATTGATTTCTTCTACTCCATTTAGCTTGTCATTTTATATTTTGCTTGCTACTGTAACAACAGTAGCCGATAAGAAACAATGAAAAAGACAATCATTTAATGAAACCTAATTTGAGGTTGAGGATGAAGGAATGACAGGAGTTCCCAGAGAAACAATGTGCTTAGATGGAAATTCAGTCCTGAAATAGTTACTTCACAATTTCTGTTTTTTAAGGCATTCATTTTTGATAATAGCTAAGACTCATATTGTTTATTTTGAGGGCATTTTAAACCACTATTTACACAAGCCACTCTCTTGCCTAAACCAGGATAAAGTTAAGGGATTTGGCAAATTGTAAATTACAATACTTTACTATGTAACTATGTTTAAAGGACGTTCCAGAAAACAGAGGTGGTCATATTGTCACTGTACATATGGTTCCAGCAAAAGTAGACATGTCTGAGAAATCTTCGGTCAGACTTTGGTCAACTTGAGTTGACGGTTTTATTTTACAATGAATGTGTATGCTTAGACACAGAAGACCCAAAATATTTTTTGCATAATCTTTCTCTCTTAAATTTTGTTTTCCCATTGATAAGTTGAACAAATAAAGTGCCTGTATCTTAATTCAGTTCCAAATTGACAATTACTTCGCAGATAAAAAGTAAAAAAAGCATTTTAATTAATTAGGAATTAGCATCTAGGCGTGACAGGTTCTTTTCATTGTGTTTTCGTTTGGCAGGAAAAAAACCTTTCCAATTTCAACATAAATGTTTTGGTTCAAAAGTGAAGTTTATAATGAGACATGGGCCCAATTATATCTGCCCAAGGGCCCCAATGACCCACAGTCTGAATTTTGTTGTACAGGAAAACCCTTTTTGCTAACAGTGTGCAGGGTGTTTATTTATCCGTCCTCTATATGGCTCTGGCTTGCATATTAAATGACTGTTGGATGAATGTTTCTGCTACGCTGCTTTTAATTTTTGCTCAGCCTAGTGTGCATTAAAACCCACGATAACAGCAGCCGAAGCTGCTCACAGAGCCGGAGCTCATCATTCAGCCGGGGCAGCTCGACTCAAAGTTACTGCAGCAGCTGTCAAACTTCTTTGTCTGAGTTATTCCTGTTATACGCTCAGCCTCACTCTCCCGTCATCCGGCTGCTTTCCCACTTCTGGATATCTGGTGACAGATAAGCGTCTGCCTGTGTCCACTCCATCACGGCCAGTATCTTAATGAGCTCATTTACAGGATCTAGACAAAGGGCAGCTGTTGCAGTCGTGACAGCTATTAAAGAGCAGCGCACCGAGATGTCAACACTGCCAATGAGACGACAGTCCAGCCCTGTTAACTCATTCTTTCTCCTAAAACTTTCCCCTGTTTCATGAGATTCTGTCTCTATCCTTCATAATCCTGAGCTATCAGTGGCAGCTTTAACTCATTCTCCACCAATGATGACCCACTGAGCTCACTCTAATTGTCCGGCTCGTGGAGGTAATGGACCTTCTTCTGCTGCTTTTAATCTCAATAGCTGCGCCGTCTATTGACCGGAGGAGTCTTTCATTCCTAAGCTCAGAAGTGGCTCTTGTAGAAGGGGGCGCCAAGATGATGACCTTGATCCTGGGCAATTACTCTGAGGATCGAGGCGACTCTTGACGCCGTCTTGTTGATGTGAGTAGCTCTGAAACTCATTCTGACTTCATATTGCAGAGATATTGTCTCTCACTGTCCTGAGGTGCGACAAGTCTGCTTTGTATTCTCACGTCTCACTGTCTGCTTCTGCTTGTGTCCGAAATGATATCACTCCTTCTTACTTTGGATTCTTTTCTCCTGGGTCTGCCTCTGGTCATGATGAGGATAAGCTTTCTCTTTCTTTATTGGCTCTTGAAGGTACCAAACCATGAGGCTGGGGCCTGATAAAAGTCTGTGAGGCATTTGTAACTTGGCCGAGCATGAAAGAACATAATATATTTCTTACCTGTAGTGGTCATTTCTCACAAAGTAACATTAGCCTCTGACACTTCACGTTAAGACACTTTGTTTTGGTCAGAGTTACTAAAGAAATAGGTCGATAAACTAGTTCAAATTAGTAAAACACAAACTGTGTATGAGCCATAAGTTGCTAAAAAATGAGCGCAAGGCTCCTGCTGATTCAAAGTTATGGTGCGATGTATTTTTCAAGCAATCAATGTTTGTTGTTTTGCTGGTCATGCTATTTTATTTATTTTTCTGTTTTTATCTGGATTTCAGTCCGTGAAAACAATGTCTGCATTAGCCTAGTCCGAGAAGCAGAAAAGATAAAGACATTTCAACTTCACCTCCTCCATTGAAGATACTTTCCTGGTTTCATGTTCCCCCCATTTGATAAGAAAAATAGTTTAAAACTAAATAAATAATTTATGCACACTCTTTCAGCCTAACACTGCTGGATAGACTGCAAGTACATTTTCTTTTTATCAGATTGTACAGGTATGTTTGCTTTATTTAATCCCCTTTTCCCAAGTACATGTTTCTATGTTATGGCTTAAAATGTGGTCGAAAACTTTAGTTCGCGCAAAATTTTCAATTTGACCGAAAGTGTAGGCATATGGGGCCCACAATGGCATCTTCAGTAAAGGCCCAAATGCGTTACTGATAAAATCTCTTGCTGCGCGAGAAGCAGGAGAGGCATGCTAATGCAAATCTAAAAGTAGTACAGACATAAAACAGTGGATAGCCAATAAGGATGGGAGATTGTGATTGGCTGTACCTTGACTCTCTCAAAAATGTAATTTTGAAAGATTTATATAGAACAACTTTTACATTTTCAAGGATTCTTGCTTCAGAGAAGACAATCTACCTAACCCCATACTCTCAAGCTGTAAAAGTATTAAGGTATGTCCAACACCAAGTTCTACTTAAACATCCGAATTATAGGCCTTTAACAGTTTAATTTTCCACTATCTGAGAGTCAATTAGCACTGATTTGGAAAAAACAGTCACAAACAAAGAAGAAATTGGTTCTTTGGCATGTAATATTTAGTGTTTCCACAATCAGCAGGAAGTAATAATGATAATAGTACATTGTATTTATCGAGCACTTTTTGCGACACACAGACGTTTGCAACAAAAGATGAAAACACGCAAAAAAAGGAAAAAATATAAAACAACGTAATCTTGTCGTTTGTCTCTTGTCATTGCATTCTTGTTTGTTGGGATAGCAACGAACATAAGTGATGCATTGATGAAGCTTCATGAAACAGTATCACTATATACATGCCCCCTCTTATTTGTAATATATTAATTTGATTAACTACCCCATTGACCTCACATTATTTTATTTTTTTACGACAATGACAATCATGACGCCTCATTAACTCATCACTAACACAAACAGAATATAGACATAATTGGTCATTTTGTCTATGTGTTGTTTCTCCCTGAGTAACACTTCTCCCACTTTATTTACCATTAAACCGTGTGAAAGCATGGTGGTTTAAGAGCAAGAATCACAGTTCTGATAATCCAGAACACCACAGTTCCCAAAACCTTGCCGGTGTACATTTTATTGAGTAAAAACCTCTTTTTAAAGTGGGAAAAGCACTGTCAGACCTTAAAAGAGAAAAATCCCAACTCCTACAAGCTGTTCTTTGACGTTGGAGAAATACTTTCTCTGCTTGCCTGCTCCTGTCAAACCAACTCCATTTTCTCTGCAAGATTCACTCCAGTCCAGACGACTTTTCCTATTACTCCTTTTCTTTAATACTCTTCCTCACCTCCAACACTCGATTTTACTTCTCTGTCTAATTCCTCCTCCCGACTTCCCTGTCCTGTTCCCTGCTCTCCACTCCTGCACTGTAGGGGTTTCCTGTGATTTTATTACTCTGGCAGCCACAATATGACATCGACCTCATTCCACCTCCAACAAAGCCTCTGCTAATAGAGACGCCGGACGAGCGGTGACCAGGACGGCGCTGGTGCAACAGCAGGGGGCACTCTTCAACCTTCCCCTTGTCATTATTGGAAAACATGGATGCTGCAGTCATTTGCTGTGTGTGAAAAGTCGGCGCTCATGCATGGCAAGTGTGTGTGTGTCCTTTGGTGTACATGAGAAAAGGGCAGAAGCTTAGTGAGTGGAAGAAAACGTTCGTGATCCCTCATTAATATGTATAACCTGCTGCGTGTGTTTTCTGTGTGTTCTTATGCTCATGTGTTTGTCTTCGAGATGACACCAGAGGTCATGTGTGTAGGTTTGTGGAAGTCAAGTGTGTGTAAATTAGCCAAGGATTATAGTTACGGATTATTACACATTCAAGATGATAATGTATTTATGTGTGTAAAAGGCTTGATATGATATACACGTCCGCTGGATCTTCAGGCTCTTTTTAATTACTTCAACGCTTACATTTAAACACTTACTTATCTCTTACTTAAATGTCTATTTTTGTGTGTTGGTCTTCTTGGGTTTGTCGGTCTGAAAACAATGGTCAGTCACATCATGAAGTGGACATTGATTGTTCTGGCGAATCATATTTGTTTTTGGATGGTTTAACCAGATAATTTTTTATCTCTAGGATTTAGATAAAAAACACGACAATATTCACCCCCTGCTGGTGGAAACTTAAGAGTTGACTCTAACAGATACAGTTATACTCATTTACATTCTGTATTTAGGTCTTAAATAAAAAGCATGATTCTCACATATCCACCTTTTTTCTGCCACAATTTCAGTGTGAAATAAAGTAAAAAAGCTAGTTTTGCAATTAAGAACAGTCGGGTTAGAGTTTATAACTTCAATTGTACATTGAGATTTAAAAGACACTAACTTATAAACTTTGATACCCTGTATTGAATTAAATTTATTAAGGGTTTCGCCAAGGTATTGTTTTGGTTTTTCACTGTATTTCTGCAAATTCTACTGCATAAAACCTTGGAGTTGAGAGCGACATTTTTCACTCTCACCATATGTTTTAACTATTGATGTTCTGATGAAGCTTCATGAAGCAGTGTCATTATTTTCAGAGTCCACTAGATGGCGGTCTCTGCACTATTTTTCTTGTTTCTTGTTCTGTTTTGAACAACTGTTCTGATGAAACATCACATCACGTTTTTAAACTGATGGCGCCACCTACTGACCTCTAAACATCATGACACTGCTTCATGAAGCTTCATCAGACCATCACTAGTTTTAACATAATCAATTCCCAAATTTTTGTAACCTTATTATATAACCAAATTTATGTTACCTATGATGTATATTCTTCTTTTGTTATGGAATAGTCCAAGTACTAGTTTAATCTCAGCAGATATTCGGGAACTAAGACTTGGAAACATTGTAGGTCGAAAAGTTAATCCAAAATATTTTTTCCTAAAATGGAAAATGAAAAAGTTAAATTAATCATGGAAAGTCTATATTGTCAGCATGTTCTTTCCAAAACTATTTAAAAAGTCACAAGACTGACCAAAACTCAGACGCATTCGATCAAGATGTAGCTTATCAGTGTCCTTCAGACTCTCGATAAGACTTTCTGAGTCTCATTTTATTGTTGCTTCGACTGCATGTCTCCTCCATTAACTCGGAAACAAATTAGGCTCATCGTTATCGGGTTCATCCCTTTTTATGACCTAATCATTACAGAGAATGAGCCTTTAATTGTGGTGGGATCAAGGTGTTTCCGGTCTGTTGTATTTTGATGGCCGTTCCTAAATTACTGATGACAGTACAAGGAAGAAGAGCTGACATGGAGGTACATGTGAGTATGAAGGGATGATTGTGGTCTCTCTATATATATATATCTGCTGAAGGGAGTTTAGTGATGGGTTGTTTTTAACTGTAGAGAAAAAGAAGAAACATTTTCTATAGAGAACCTGTCTGTGCATGAGCTGTGGATATTTGTGGATCTGCTCTCCTCATCTTTAGTGACCAATTATCTTCTAATCTGCTGCATGTTTCGTCACCAAGCGCCTTCACGCCACATCCGTCCCTCTGGCCGTGTCTGACGAAAGAGAGTCTCAGCGTGAAGCCGTCGGTCATCCTGCGGTCAGATCTCTCCATGCCGAGGTTGTTTGCATAATTTTTCCACTGATTTATC
The DNA here is from genome assembly GCF_982586985.1 of Callionymus lyra. NCBI lineage: Eukaryota > Metazoa > Chordata > Actinopteri > Syngnathiformes > Callionymidae > Callionymus > Callionymus lyra. The sequence goes on from NC_141831.1 coordinate 19,912,100, forward strand.
CTTTCGCGTCTACAGCAGGTTCCTATTAAAGTGGCAATTCTCTGACCCAAATAGCTGAGCCATCCGTCGAAATATATATATTTTTCAACTTATATTGAATTTTTTTAACATTCTCTATCATCCTCCTTGCAGTAAAAGTCAAGTAAAATTAAGTCGGATTCATAACATGCCAGTGTCTAATGTTTCCTGTTTATGTTTTATTCACGTGTAAAATTTAGTTTATTTAACATTTTACTCTTTTCCTTCCCCTTTTGGAAGGTGTGCAGGGCTGGAGTGAATTTCTAGGTTTTCAGACGTTTTCACTTCCCTTTTTTTTCCGAGTCCCATCTCAAGATGCAACTTTGTTTCTGGTTTTAATATTCTGTGTTTTCGTCTGACCATGTGAAGTTGTTTTGAGGATTTTTTGCGGAGTATTATTAATTAAGGATTTAACTTTTGGACTGAACTGTGAGTGAGAGCGTTTACACCTCAAAGTTCACCCAGAATTCAAATTTCACTCATTTCTACTCACCCTTAATAAGGTTTGGGATTATTTTAAATTCAGAACTGCATGTCTACTTGATAGTAGCGACCAGGCTCACAGTTTTTTCACCCAAAATAAACCCCCCCAAAACATCCAAAAGCATCCATACTGCTCGCCTAGATGTCCCTCTTATATAAGAGCCCTAACAAAAATGTCTGCCTGTAACTCCGAAAAGTCAAGGATTACATACTAATAATCCCAACCCTTAGTCTGAATAAAGTGGGAGTAGACATTTAGTGAAATTAGAAATGTGGGTGATCTATCCATCTAAAACTGCACATGGCATTGTGTAATGAATGGAAAAAGATTCATTAATTATAGTCGATTAAACGGAGTCAATTGGGGAGATTCAGAAAAATAATCGAGGAAATTGTGTCCCATGATAATTGGGATCTTTATTTAACCTATCTATTCTTTATTTTAAAGTAAATCCAAAGTCTATTTTCGGATGTTGGTCACCAAGACCTTTAGCATTCCATTAGCCAAGCATGTACACAACCAAACCGGTAAAAAAAAAAGGATACAAATGTCTTCTACTTTCTTCATTTATGTTTAATAAAGACAAAAGCAAAATCTCAGGTATTGTGGAAAAAATTCAGACACCAATAAATAAGCCAAGAGGATTACGATCTGGGGGCCGGGAAAGTGTTTCAGCAGGAGAAGACAACTTCCAAATCTGCCCCAGGTTTATGTTGTCTCACTGTGAGGATTCAGCAGATCCTCTCAAAAAGTTCAGCCTTTAATCCCGACGTTCAAAACTTTGTTCTGGTTTTTCAGTTCCATCTTCAACAAATAACAAACTGGACCGCACCTTTAATCGATCCCTTAAACCTAACCTTCCTAGTTCACTGAACCATGTTCAAAAGCCTTTCAAACTAAGTTTCCACTTCAGCTCAGCTGGCCTCATCTGCCCCAGGGACACTGTCAACATGCACCTATACTTCCACCCTCAAATTCCCAGCAGACACTGCGGTTGTGCTGCAGGACGGAGCGCACGCTGAGCAGTGGAGGTTAGGAAAAGGAATAAATTATTGATAGTGTTTGAGCTATGCAAAGCAAAGTAAGGCACCTCTTTGATCTTTCATAGACGCCGTGTCGCTCGCAATCTCCTTCACTTTCACTCGCAGTACACCAGAAGGCAAGAAACGCAAATTTCCCCATCATCACTTTTCTCTTTTTGAAAGCTGCTGCCCAACTGCTTGCACTGTTTGTCTTCAGAACAGAGAGGAGAAGAGAGGGTAGAAAAGCGGTATTATGATACTGAAAGTAATTGCAGACGGATTGGAAAATTAAACGAGGGGAATTTGTCGCCAATTAACCGTATATTCACAAGGTTCTCTTATCACCCGCGACTGAATTTACATGCAAAACGATGCGTCACCACCGAGGTATAATTGCAATGTTCGGCCAAGTAAGCAACACAAATTGGACTCATTTCCCCATAATTTTGAGAAGACTTAGCTAGAATCCATTTCCAACCCTGATAGCCTGAGCATAAGGTAACACAGCTGTAATTGCGGCGTTAGATTAAAGTTTCCAGAGCTTAGCACGGAATTTGTTTGTCCTTGAAGGAACAAACAAAGAAGGAAACGTGGTGTGAAAACAAACCGGCTCCTTAAATGATTGACTTCAAACATGGTGAGATAAAAGAGTACGTTGTTAATGACTGGTGAGGTGTGTTTTTGAGGTCTTTACTGCTAAAAAAACCGACCACCTGGTGCTCATGGTTGAACAATCTAGGAATCTGTCTATTTAATAAATTGAAGGATAAGAAAAATCTTTAAGACACTCTTAAGCCGATTACAAATCCAAGAGTTTGAATCAGCAATATGTTACCCCGGAATGGCAATAAAGTGGTTGCATCAGGTTACTAAAAAACACTAAAAGAGACATAACATTTGTTTCACAAAAGCATTACTTCATGAGGAGAAGAGGTTGATTTTGTGGACCAGACAAGGGGGTGGCAGTATCAGGCAATGCCCGGTTGGCCACTGGACATATTTGTTGACTCCATCTAGATGTAAATAAGGTGATTTGTAAACAGCTTTTTAAGCTAATACAAAGATCCTAACCATATACCCAGACTTTGGTTATTTGAAGTGTGCATGTCAAATACTGAGGACAAAAGGTCAAATCCCAGTTGAACAAAGAACTGAACTGAACTCAGGGAGGTGGAAATTCCCCACCACCTGTGACAGCTCCTTGCATGAACACTGGCGAGACGACATTAAGCTTATCCTTTTGTGACACTTGCTTCTTTTGTCCCTCTTGAATTGGGGTGCTTTAATTCATGATGGCCACTGCTTCCCCCCCGAAAGTCACGTGTACCTGCGGTCTGACGGGCACACATTCACACCGGCGCACCATGATTGGCTTTCGGACAAGCCATTGACCTTCGCTTCGCAATCTCACAGGTCGATCAGCAGGCCATTCTTCCCAGCAATGTTTACATCTCACTGGAGTATTTTGGCTCAATGGCTTTGGCCAACAGCGTCTCTGAAGCGGCTTTTGTGTCTGGTGTGACTCTTAAACAGCACAATAGTGTTATCAATTGAGTAGAGGGGACACATGGAGGTCAGGTGCACAAGTCAGACAGTGTTTGATCCTGATCAACAGTGCCCTTTAACATTGAGGCAGATAAACTAGATGAACCCTTTTGTGTTTATTATCTGAGTTCATTTGTGCCAGAGTGACCACAGGGACTCCATAGACACCCAACATCCATCAGTTACAGGGGCAGCTAGCAAAGGGTTACCTTTCTCTTTAACCGTCTTTCCGGTCTTCTCCGGAGATACCAAGGTGTTCCCAACTCAATTTAGAGAATAAAGATCTTCCATGTGTTCAGGTCTAACCACAGGTCTCGGCCTAGACTTGCTTTAAAGGGCAACTAATGTTATTTTAAGTGTGTCTTAAATAGATCTTCGACCTCTATTGTACTCAACAGTATGTGTCGGTTTATTCTCTTTTCATTTAAATATTTACGTTAGAAAATTTGATTAACCCCCTCCAACTGAAAACACTTGTTTTTTTCTGGAGATTAACTCTTGTTTACCATAACCACACCCACTCTGCTGTGATTGGCCACACATCAAGGTGTAAAATTCTTACAGGAAACCGGAGTTTTTCTTTTGGCTTAGCTCATGACTGAAGTCGCAGAACGGTCCCTTGAGCTCTATTCTTCCTTTGTTTTTTAATAATATCCTAAGATTCCTAAACTCCTTCAACATCAGGAAATCTTATCTTCAACCTGATAAACTTAATAAAATAGTTGTCATGCAATTTGGAAACTTCCAGTTTATCACAGTTGAAATAATTGTGGTCTGATGTTTGGATTAAATATACGCAGACCCCTTTATTTGTTTTCTTCTTCATCTTTTATAAAAAATCGATGCTTCGAGACTTGAAAATATATTGCATTCACAGCTATATAAATCAAATCATGTGTTTGAATGCCATAGACATGCATAAAAATGGATCGCCGATTATTTCCTAGATCGTGCATTGAAACTTTTAACTCTGTTCTAAATGAATATCCTATTTAGATTAACTCAAAGTTTGATAGCTTGAATGACTGAATGAATTGAAAACATTTGTAAAAAAAAAAAACGATAGCATGCCTGGAGCGACTCGACAGTTGTTGCCTTCTTTCGTATCTGAGCTCGTGCCAGTACCTGTGGGGACATCTAGCCAGAATCATCACTGCCTTTTCACCTTCTGTTGTGACCCCTTATGTCACTTCTCCAACCTTTAGTCTCTTTCACTGCCTTCCTCTTATCCAAATCCGTTTTTATCTTCTTGACACCACGTCTGAAAAAGCTTTATGGAGTGGACATTACAGGTTCCCTCTGCCATATTTTAACATACATTATTCATACATCTCCTGTGGAAGAGTGTGGATTTTGGAAGAGGTTCCCTTAAGGCAGCAAGATGACTAGAAGGTTAATGTAAGGGTAGTTGATCTTGGGTAACAAGTGCCATTTTGAATTCAAAAGTCCAATCCCTTTTCTTCAGACTCTCCCCACTAGATTCTCCCATAGAAATTTATCTCGGGCTTGTAATTCCCTTTTTATTTTTTTTAGCTAATTTGAAGCTGGATTTGACCAGAAAATCTTATTTCTAGAACACCTGTCAAGTATAACATTAACCAAAAAACTAATATTATCATAGTAAGGATAACAAGGATGGGAATTTATATATTACGTTTCAGCTTTTTGCTTAATACACTGGTCACATGAATCTGACTTGTTCAATGAACAAATGGGAAAAAAAAGTCCTGACATGAATGTACACATCCAGGTGGGATCTCTTTCTTACACACACTCTGCTGTACATCCAGCTAGAAATCTAATCAGAGGATTCACTTGGCTCCGATCTCTGCTCATCAATACCCCACCTTCGCTTGAGAAGCCAATCACTGCTCCACACAAACACACACACACACACACACACACACAGACACAGACACACACACTCCCATAAATGGGTCCATCTTCAATAAACCTTCATCTTCTCCACCCCCATCTTGAACGTGTTTCCATGACATTCCCTGGAGTTAACAGTTTAATTTACAGAGCTGGATGGGTCAAGAAATTCTCGCCGAGGGCGAGTGTCAAAGGTCGGAGCCTCAGATATGTGGGTTTTTGCCGCTACAGCATCTGATTGGGAGTTTTGTAAAGGAAAATCAATCAGATCATGATAAAGCACCTAAATAATGTTCTAATGATTTTACTAAGAACAAAATTAACATATATACAGTACGATCATCCAGGATCTATGATCGATGATGATGAAGTAAAACATGAACATTCTGGAGAAATTGACTGTATACAAACTCAATTTGTGTTTGGTTTTAAGTGTAGAGATTTATTTTGATGGAGGTGTCAACACTTTTCATGGATTTTACCATTATCTTCTAAATTATAAACAGGAAACTTTAAGTATATGCTTTGAATCTATCTTGTTAACTCAAATTAAATATTTCCTGTTAAAGTCTCACTCGCCATTTCCTTTGTTTTATGTGCTTTTATTTTGTTGTTCTTCCTGTCTCTGCCCCTCCCCGCCTTGTCATTAATAGCTTAATGAAACCCAGCTGGTGGCCGGTAGCAACTGACACCAGCTGTTGGCCACAAAAGCTTCCAGTCTGTGGTGTCAGCACAAGCACAATCCAATGCTTCCCATTCTTGTAGTTCTGTCTTTTCCAGATTAAGTTCTTGTGTTATGATATGAGTGAGATTTGAGTTGACAACAATGTTATACATTTTCTTCAGCTTTTACCATGGCTGTTCTGACTTGAAAAATGTTCAAATTTTCCTCCTTTTTGTTTTTGTCATCTCTGTTTTTCTTCCTTGTTCCATTTATGCCTTAAGCTCTGTGCATGTTGTTCTACTTCATATTGGTGCTCCGCCCTCTAACGGCTTTGCACCAATTTGTAGAACCTGAGCTAATGATAGATAACTCAGGGGTTTTTTGGGCCAATTTTTCAAATAAAAACAAATAGTAGTGGCCTGATGAAGCTTCATGAAGCAGTGTAATTATTTTGAGAGTCCACAAGATGGAGGTCTCTGCAATAATTTCCTATACTATAACTGACTTGGTTGCTGTATATCTTTTTTATATAAAAAAAAACAAAAACACTTTTTCAGCAGTGCTTGGCTTCAGTCTTTTTTTTTTTAAATCGAGGGCCCAACATAATGGCAGTGAGTTCAAGCTCTCTGGTACATGAAAAGTTTCTCTTTAAGGTGATGCCTCAGACTTTCTGTAAGGTCTCTACTCTCCTTTGTCTGAAGGAATCCAAGATTCTCCTCATCCAGTGCATGGTGTAGCATCGAAAGCAGGGGGATGACTTTTGATCCTGACACCATTTTTTTTTTCTTGGGAAAGCGTGACAGTTGACTCATGGAATAGAGACAAAAGCTAGATCAACAGATAGATTATTACTATGTAGTACAGTTTTACAAATTTTTTACAAATTAATGCTGTACATGATTTTGAGTCTCATTTCTAATCGACTATAGCCTCTTGCCAGATGGTACTGGGGTTGTTTCATGTGATCTGAGGAAAGGTTTAAGGACATTAACTCTTCCTCTTTCTCACAGTATTTAACCAGGTATCTTATAGAAGACCTGACAAAGTCATAAATATGTTTCAGATGATCTGAAAAATTAATATTGTACGCTTGTCAAACCCTTCCATGCAAACCTCTGCTGCTTATATAATTCATATAATTATCTTTTTCATTTTTTCCATTCATCACGACTGTCGTCTCCAACAGAGGGGGACCGAATCAAAGCTGCCGGCGCCGACGATCTGTTCCGGAACTCTGCGTCAGTTCTGCCCACCTGGTCCTTACGAGATGTTTACCTACTTTCATCGCGGCCCGCTAAGTGGAAAAACCAGGAATAGAGCTTGCGCCTGGAGCGTTACACAACAACCATGTTCACATGTTCCACGGCTTCACTCGCCTCCAAGTGAGTGAGCATGTGCAAGAATTCGCTCGTGTCCCCATTTCCCTGTTACAGATGCCGCTTTCATCTGCGTTTATTTTCCATACTCTGTTATGCTTCCGCTTCCTCCGGGGTGAATAAATGTATGGACGAGGTCTCGGGGGTGACGGCTCGTTACGTCTGGTTCATGTTGCAGCATAAACAGATTGACGGTCGGACCATGGAGCAATTTGAGCTCGTCTGATGTCGTAATTATTATCTGAAAAAACATCAAAGGCATTGGACAAGATGAACACAAAAAAGACCTTCTGAAAAACAAGTTATTAAGAGTTGGAAAGACTTTGCTAAACACTACAAACTAAACTTCTATACCTCAAATAAGGTAAGTAATTTTTATTTGTATAGCGCTTTTCCAGACCAGGGTCACAAAGCGCTAAAACAATATTCAATAAAGTACATACTTTAAAGATCAAGATAACACTGATAACACAACAGGAGTTCCAGAAAATCAAGGAAAAGCCTGAACAAATAGAAACGTCTTAAGATGTTTCTTAAAGGAGTCAGTAGACTCCATCAAGCCCAAAGAAAGAGGAAGAAGGTGTCCAAATGACCTAAATGATTAACCCAATATCAGCGCAACTGTTTTTGTTTTTTTTTGTTTTTTTTAATGGTTTATCCTTATTTTGTTTTGATTGCTTATCAAACAAAATAGTTGCTTTAAACAAACTAATTATTACATGTAATTATTTTTCTTTCACTTGTTGCTTAATTAGAAATTAGTCTAGACTCTGTTACATCAGTTATCGTGCGAGGATACATTTCTGTTTACAATGTTTATAAAAACTAAAAGAAGGCTACTTCCAAGTGCGACTCTTCGAATTCTTGTTTAATTTCTGTAAATGTTTAAAATGTGTTCAAAAGAAGTGATTGGTTGATGAAGCTTCATGAAACGGTGTCATGTTGTTTAGAGGTCAGTAGATGGCACCATCAGTTTAATAATGATGTGATGTTTCATTAGAACAGTTGTACAACAGAAAAATAGTGCAGGAAAATGACAGAACATTAGTTAAAAAGTCCTGTGAAACTAGAGGTGCCTTCCTGAGATCATTCATGCTAATACAGGAATTATTAGGGACAGCCCATAATAATACTTGTTTTACCATGCTGCTGTATGTAATCTCTGAACCTTCTATTCTCGTTTTGATTTTAAGTGGTAATATCAAATACAAAAGTCTGCTCGGCCTCTTATTTGCTTCCATTAACATTTTTCTGGAATGCTAGGAAACGACTCTCAGTGCTGTGATGTTATTGTTTTCATTCACAATAACCTTTTGCTTTTCATCTCTGGAAACATTGCTTCATTACATTCTTTCCTGCTGCATGTTTTCTTTTGGATTGGACCAAAGAAAATACAATAATGAAGGTTCTCCAGTGATGCGTTTGATATCTCATGAATCAATAGACGGATTGTTAAAACTGAGGATGTGTGAAATTAAAACGTCTAGATGTGCGATGATGAACCCTAACTAACCGAAGATTCCAGCTCTCAACCTCCGGACTTTGACAGTTTAATTGGGGTTGCGTGAGGGGCTTCTTCCAAATATAACTTGTCAGGCTAATCATCGTAATCATGTTTGGCCTTTCGGTTAAGACGCATTTTCAGTCCTTTCTCAAAGACGGGAAACTCTAGTCAACCGAAGAAGGCGGACCTCTGGGAGAGTATTTCTGTTGATTAACTTTTAATTAGAACCTTAAAGGAGCCAGTCAGGGGAGCACCAAGTTGGCAAATCAAAGCTCTTCATATAAGGACTCATTTTAGAGAACGCAAAAAGAAAATCAAATGGTAGTCGTTTGCTGATGACTCTTCCTCAAGCAGTTTTCTAGTTTTATTGAAAATTATTATTTGAGCTCAGTTGGTGTCGCCATAGCTTAAAAATGATCTAAGGTTTCAACAGTATAGATCAGGGGTGCCCACACTTTTTTGGTTCACAAGCTTCATTTAAAATTATCAAGTCCAAACCAACTACCTTCATCAAATCCGCTTAACATACAAAAAAATCTCAAAATTAGAATATCATGAAAAGTTAAATATTTTTTGTCTCATTTCAGAATGTGAAACCCATATTATATAGATTCATTACACATAGTGAAACATTCCAAACATTTATTTCTGGAAATGTTGATTGTGGCTTATAGATAATGAAAACCCAAAGTTCAGTGTCTCAGAAAATTAGAATATTATAGAAGACCAACTAAAAAAAAGGATATTTTAAACAGAAATGTCAGGCTTCTGAAAAGTGTGTTCATTTCCATGCACTAGATACTTGGTTGGGCCTCTTTTTGCATGAATTACTGCATCAATGCGGCGTGGAATGGAAGCGAGATCAGCGTGTGGCACTGCTCAGGTTTAATGGAAGCCCAGGTTGCTTTGATAGCAGCGTTCAGGTCATCTGCATTGTTGGGTCTGGTGTCTCATCTCCCTCTCGACAGTACCCCACAGATTCTCTATGGGGTTCAGATCAGGTCGGTTTGCTGACCAATCAAGCACAGTAACGCCATGGTAATTGAACAAGCTTTTGGTACCTTTGGCAGTGTGGGCAGGTGCCAAGTCCTGCTGGAAAATGAAATTGGCATCTCCTTGTGGGGACACAACAATCTTTCACAAATTGATCTGTCTTTCCAGCCCCCCTTGTCCTTGTTGGCTTAAGTGTAAGACATGCAGGTGGAAATTTCATGTAATTGTAGGGCTAGGATTGCTAAAAATGGTTAAAACCGTCTGGTTGCAAGCTCCACACTCAGACCTGCAAGCTCAGACACGTACACTCAGACCCGCTTTTAGACAATTTTACAATATTATTTATGCTTCACAAAAGGGTAAGTTAATTATCTAACCCTTTTGTGATCTGCTCTCCTCCAGTGCATGGTGTAGCATTTTTTGATCGGTAAAATAATTGATCTCATTTGTTAATCATTTATCTATTTTTCATCTAAATTAATTTATGTGGCAGATGCATGGTTCGTAAAGAAAAGAATATCCGAATAAAATCGTGTTTTGAACAAATTATATTGTATTCAAGACTAGTCCCAAGTGTAACCTGTAGTTTCCAAACAACAAGGCAGAATATGAATGGTTTACTTAGTCTAATATTGAAAATATACAAATAAAAAAAAAAAAGATTATACAATTCACTAGACCTACAGTAAGAATGTACACTTCAAGGTGTGACTGACTACTGTTTAGAACTGGACAACTCAAGCACAAATAGAAATACACGACTAAATATACAGATATAAACTAGTAAAAAAAAAAAAGGTTAAGGTTAAAAAAGTTATAAAATTAATATGGATGCAATTAAAGCAGCACTGGGTAGTTTTTGGTACCTTCATATTTCTTTGCAAGGCAAGTTTGGCTGAGTTTCTGACTAGCAAGAATATTTGCTCTTTTCATTCCATTTTTTATTAAAAAAAAATGTATCAATACATTTTTGTTGAAATTTTGAATCAGGCAAGTTTGGCTTGGCTCAGAAAGTACAAATAAAAGTGAGGAATTTGTCTGAGGCACAGCTGTTAAGGAACAACATGACTTGTATTAAGGAGGAAATGAGCGAAAAGAGAGAAAAATATGACCTGTACAAGAAGTTAACAAGGCTATAAAAATGCAGTGAAAATGAAAAGAATCATTCAGGATTGGTCTGGAGGACCTCTTTGTGGCTTTTTGGTTCTTGAACCATTGACAGAAAGTTCCAAACGGCTCCTATTTAATTAATATTTTGAGGATTGCATTTTTGTAGAGGAGGATGGTTGTTTGAAATTGGCACTTTTCTTTTGACAATGTTTTGGTTTGTCATTATCTATCTTGTCTTTGTTTTGATAGGAAAATCATATCGTTTTCCTGGTTGATCTATGATCGTGAGATAAGTGTCCATGGTGCTGTGCGTTCTTTGTTATGAACGTCTTATAAGTTTTATGGAAACTTTGTCCAGGTTTAACTTTTGTAGCCGAGAATGGTGATGAAGTTACCAAATGACATTCAGCAGGTTCTCCCTCTGATTCTATGGGTGAGTTAAGTTTCCCATGCGGGAGTAAGGAGACAACTTCAGGGACTTCAGCATGTGCCAACATTTGTTTACCATATGCTTTTTCTGCTAAGTCACATAGTTGAAAGCTATCCATGGTAGGAGGGCATGCCATCTCCCAGATGATGACTGGTACCAGGATGAAGGTTTGAAGAAACGTGGCTTAAAAGTTAGGATCTTCCTCCATGTTCAACTCATTTTTGTCTCGAAAGAAGGCCTGTTGCAGTCGGTGATAAAATTGCGACCTGTTTTCCTTCCTGCCCTGTTTTACTGAGATGGCAGAGGGAAAACCCAAAGTTACCAGAGTTGTTCTGTACAGACTGAGGTTGTCTGTAAATAAAGTTTCTCAGCTCCCGCGGGGAATTGAGTTTGATGATATAAACTTTATCCGGCGTGTTTGCTTCAGGGAACCTGAATCTCCAAAGCGGAGATTGAGCCACTGGAGGGCTTAAACCAGTAGGGAGAACGATCAGGTGGCACCTGATGCCTTGCCTCCAAGTCTTTGGCCTTGAGGTTCTGAGACCCTGGTAATGGTGAGCATGTTGAGGCAGTGTTTATGGTTGTCTGCAGCTCCTCGTGTGTGTCTTGCAGCTCATGTTTTGTCCTGTGCTGGACCTCTTGGATACTGACTTACATGATTTTCTAACTCAGTTATTATAAGCATGAGTTGGGAGATACTGTCCATCTCTTCATCCCTTTCTGCTCCGAGAGTTTTGTGCTAGCATTTGTTTAGCATATCCCTTGGTTGCTAAGTCTTGCAGCTGGAAGCTATTCATGGTACGATGACATGCCATCACTCCTAGATGATGACTGGTAGATCTTGTCTCGGGTATTCACTTCAGGGAACCTTTGTAGGTGGTATTCTATGTGCCTGAACTATGATCTGACCTCGTCCTTGGTTCGAAACGGGGAATGTTTTGTGCCACTTTGTCCAGTTTCTTAATTGACATCCCTGTGGTATGGGCTATGTCTCTAGAAGGCCTTTCTTGGTAGGGAGATTGATCAGGTGACTCGTGGTGTCTTGAGTACGAGTCTTGGGGCTCTGGCCGAACAACCAGGTAAGGTTAGAGAGATTTCGGGGCCGTTAGGGACTGCAATATGTGTCCTGGTATAGGACGGATAAGTTTGGCAAATTGGGGGCACCAAGGGCTTGAATTCAATTTCCCAGCATTTTTGCAGCTCATCTTGGATCTTTTCTACCATGTTTTGAGTTCAATGACATGCTGGTTTGAGTCATGTAATCTACACAGGAGTTCACATACTTTTCCTACTTCCTCATTTTTCTTCTTCTTAATGGACTCTGCTTCTTTGGAGAAGATTACTTGATCTTATGCATTTGAGGTTACTTTTATTTGAATTACTTTGTTACACTATAAGGTTAGTTTAAAAAAAACAACTAATAAAATAAAATGGAAAAGGTTGATTAAACTTATACAACTTCAACATTATTAAATCGCAGCACGTCTCGTGGACTGCAAGTCCCCGTCAAGAACAAAGCAACGGTTTGAAGCCTTCGACCCGTGAAATCACCTGGTTCTTCTCACCTTCCGGAGAGAAGTGAGCAGTTCCTGTCCCAAAGAGGTTACATCAGCGAAGTGAGCATTCGTGGAGCTCGGCGCTGCTCGCTCTTTTAAGGTTACATCTCCACCCCAGGAAGCTGCCGATGTGGACCGAACTCCATTTCTTGGCCCCTCGTCACAAGAACTTTGGATCACCTTTTCCCTGACTGTTTCATCACCATCTTCACCTCCATCTTCATTGGCATCTACTCGCTTGCCACCATCATCTGGTCTTCAGCTGCTGTCTTAACCTTCATTCACCATCTACCGTCAAGTAAGAAGCTGATCACTTCATATCTTGAACAAATTGTTTTGTGTCTGGGTCGTTTTCATCTGCGGGTAGTCCATTAAGATTTCACATACAATTCTTTCCCTTTCTGGTTTTTATTCTCGGCTACAAAACTTGCCATAATAAACTCATGTTTGTCATCCACCATCACCGTTATGTCGTTGTATGCGTTTCTATTTTTTGGTGATTAACAGTCAATCTAAGAGCCTCTTACTTAGTAAAGAACATTTCACGTTACGTAGTGCTTCAAAATTTTAGATTGATTAAAACTATAGGTCAAATAGTATATATTAAAAAATATACAAGATCAGTTCAATCAAACACTTAATTTAACTCGCTCTCATTCCTCTGCTAGAGGTGGTGCCCGATTTTAAACAAATTATAACTATATTATTCTAGTTTTGACCTTACCAACCGTTTTAAATTTGTAAATATAAATTGAATAACTCTATAATCACTACAATTTCAATATTTAAATCATTTTTTAAACTTATGGCGCCACCTACTGACCTCTATACTACATGACACTGCTTCATCAGACCATCACTACTTGCAGTGACGTGAATGTATCTTGGGCATTGACCTTGTGAGTGCACAAGCCATGTTTTACTCTCCGATACTGCCGAACAGATCAGTCACGGCGACGTTTCCGACGGTGAGATCCGATGCCAACCCCATTGTCCAAATAGGCACAGTTAAGATGAGACTTCGAAGGACCTACATTATTAGTCACACCTTAAATAGGAACTTTTGAAAACAATGACACTGGAACACTCACTATGGCGAATGTTCCGATAGGAAAACATCCGAGGTCAGCAGGGACAAGAACATTTCCCCCCTGTGATGGACTGGAAACCTGTCCAGGGTTTCCCCTGCCTCTCATCCCAATACATGGCAATTTCTCAACGGATAAAGTATCCATATGAAACACTGAGTGTATGTTTTAATCAAAATGTATTTTAGTCTAAAACGAAGTTGAATCTTGTCAATTGTGTCCAAGTTTGTAAATGTCTCTACTGTGTCTCTTCTACAATAAATCAGCCATCACAACATCACAATGGGAGACTCTTAAAGATAAATAAATGTTCTACAAGATTGTTGTTGTTCAATCTTTTACTTGTTTCTCACCTCCCAAGTTTTTTCAAAGGTTTTTGGAGAAAAGAGTGTTTCGTTTCTGTTCAGCAACGGACGAGAATATCAGGCTTTTTCAAAGTTTGTTTATGTCCTCAGGGTTTAAATATCTAAGCTGCGCTTCTTTGCTTGAAACATGCATATTTGAGGGAAGCAATGATTCAGCGTCTTTGCATACTAAGAAGTCTCTTACACCAGCGTTTGTACAAAATAGTCAAACCTATCAAGGAAGTCTGTGAAACTTGAATCGGCGACCTGTTTCTTCCGGGTATGAAGGCTAAGCTGTGGTTAATGCTCATAATTTAAAATCCTCTCGTTTGATTTCTTCTTCCAGGACAAAAATATGTTGGATTTTTGCATTTGCAGTGGATTTTTTTTTTTTGTGGGGGTGGGGGGGGGGTTACCACACAATCACAAATGAAATGCTTTGTGGTAATTTTTTCTCTTATGCTTCATCGTGTCATCATTTGGCACATTTTGTTCATCTTGTGTTGGGAGTCGCTGATGACTCTTCGGTGGCCTCCCTTTTTTTGTGCCATCTTGCTCAGGTAGAGTAGGGAATTGTTGTATATGCTTTGAGGTACCATGTGAGTGGAAACGCAACACAAACCTGGTGAAGACGAAAAGAAGGGACTATTATTGTCTTATTTGCTTTATCTGTACTTTCCAGTTAAGTCTTTTCATACTTTAAACCTTGTCACCATCTTTCCTGTCTTGCTTTTTTCAATTAAGTCTTTATATATTCCTATCTTGTCGTTTTGTGTCTTATCGTATTTTGTTCTTTCTAGTCATCTGTAGTATTTCCTGTGAACTGTTTTTTGATCTAGTTTATTGAGTTAATAATGCTCAGATTTATGGGAATGGACTGAAAATGACGTGACATGCAATGATCCCCAAAAGGCTCAACCTAACCCAAAAGGCTCAACCTTTTGGGGATCGACCTTTTTGGTCGATCCCCAAAAGGCTCAACCAAAAGGCTCTAACCCTTGTGCGGTCTCGGGGTCAAGTTGACCCGGAGGTGGAAAACAACAGTGTTTGTCGTAATACTTTGTGTTGCCTCTGGGTCAAGGTGAACGACCTCCATCACTGCATATGTATTTCTGGAAGGCAGGGAGGTTTTGGGTCATCTTGACCCAAAAACTGCAAGGGTAAAAAAACAGAACACTACGAATGAATGATACTAATCACATATTTATATGTAAGATTAGTTGAATTTGTAATTTAATTCTGTTCCTATTTTTTTTGCATATTTATTTCACTAGTGTTTTTGTTACCTTAACTTTTCTTACTCTTGAATTCCATTTTTATTCATGTTTTTTTTTTTTTTTGGTACCACAGTGTAGAGACTCAAGTGTATTTTGTTGCACTGTCTAAACAATGTTGTACTTTAGTCATATTACACTTGATTCTAAAGTGCTTAACTACAATGGGTATACACGAGGAACAGTTCAAGGGCTATACGTTAAGAGAGGACACAAGGTGAGGAAAGACGGGGCTATATCGGACGAGGAAGACGAGTAAATACACATTTTCCACCCATTGCATTCTTTTCGACTGAACTTGAACCTGAGTTACTTCGTAACCATTTACATTGGACTCACAACCCCATTAGAAGCCTGGTGATGTTGAAGGAAGCTGAAAATATGTACGACAGATTTGACCGGGAAGGTTCAGTCAGCAAATCCTGTTGAGTCAGCAGTAGTTAGAGGCCGGAGTGAGCTGCCACTGACATATGACAGGATCAGAAAAGCATGAAATTGAAAATAAACCGGTGGATAAATGCTGGTGTTGGAAAAAAAGGTTAGTGTTATAAATAACCACTTTTTTTTTCTTTTCATCCTGCTTAGGAAAAATGCAGCAGAGGAAAACGATTTATATTACTGTGGTTCACACATTTATATTCCAAATATTCCACAGCACTTTATCGATGTTTAGGTTTTTTGGGTTAACATTAAAATATTCACAGCATTTGTAAATTCTCCTGTTGGAATTCAACTTCCTCTCATCCTATCAACGTAGGCTAAATGGACATTGCAATCCAACAAGATCCCAGTGATGACTGAGAACGAGAGGATACATGGACAATAAATTAATGCCAATTATATGGACGTATTTTTGTATCCAAACAAATCAGTTAAGACTTCATCAAGAGTCACATGAATGTAAATTCTGCAACACTAGAGTCAAGTACTTGGGCCGTACTACAAATGTATCCTTGTTACTACGGAATCATATATTGTATCTTCGGCAAGAATCTGGCGATATGATCTATGTCATGATATATGAGCAATACACTCCTAGTTCCGGCCACAGAATTGCTGTGAGATTTTGCCCTTTATCACACACGATTGTGATCAAAGATTTCAAATGCTGTTTAATTATTTAGATAAGATACATTTTGGGAAAAGACGGAAGATAAAAATGAATTGCATATGGGCATAAAGGGGACTTGTTCAAGGTCTGTTTCCCTTTAGACAATGGTTTCTAATTTGGGGACTCGTGTCAGTCCTTGAGGCATTCGTTATTGAGCAGTCTATATAGAAATGGTAATTTATCTATTTTTCGTTTTATTTTTATTTTTTTGTTTTATTATTCGTTTATTTTTGCTGTCTTGAAGCATCTGTTTGGATAAAAGACCAGATAAGACTGTGACCCTTGACTGTGATGCCTTGGTCAAGTTTACTAGCAACAAAAGAAGTCGGTAAATTACTGCATTATGAGTCCAGTGCTGGTTCTGATCAGGAATTATGGTCAATTATTTTTTACACACTTCCTTTTTAGTGCAACACCTGGTGTAGATTAACTACAGTCTAAAATAACTGCAGAACGTCAGATGTGGAACATAAACTTTGTTTTATGCAAGAAAAAAAGGTGTAGACAGTCACTAAGGCTTAGCTACTCTGTCTGTAAAAATCAGTCCATGGTGCTAAATAGGTTTGGGACACAAGTTTTTTTTTTTTTTTTGTTTTAAGCATGATTATTTTAATTTGTGTACATGTTAACCTTGAGTACATCTGCAACATATTCTGTTGAGCAGAAACCTGTTCTGAGTAAGTCTTTAATGTGAACAGTTTTTGCTCCTCCAGTGAAATAAATAATGAAAAATGTGCCCTTGGCTCAGGTGAAGGTTTCACACAGCAGGTCACAAACCTGTTCTGAAGAGACTCGTAATGATATGCAGGATGTTAAACAGCTCGGCTGCCAAGGACGCCGGTGGGACATGGAAACTGAGGTGGGAGAATGTTCTGCAGCGACTTCCTGTAAGAATAAAAGGAAACTGAAATTGTTGAAAATTTAAATAAAAAATAAAGTTAGAAACAAAACCTGAAATGTTTTTTTTTTTTAATTGTTAAAAAATACAAAATGCAGCTTTCTCACAGTGTTTTGAGGAACATCTACCCCACCTTTTAACCACACACAAACAAAGTCTATCTTAAAATCAATTGTCCATATTTATTTTATTTTATTTGAAATCTTCATAATCACCTTAGCTGAAATTGTTTTAAATAAAAACATGCACATTTAAATGTTTTTTTTGTGTTTATGTGAAGAAACAACCTCATCTTCCAGTCCTTAATTCTAATTAAAGTCCCTCAACTTTCCTCAAGATAAACATGATATCACAATCGTCACACTGGCTACTAGGCAGAAATAATCGACTTGCAATGATGAAACTGAGAAGTACGGCAGGGGAAGGACATGAGGGTGAGGCAGATAATCAAGGAGGGCGTGAGAAATGTTTACTCATTTTCCTAATGGAGAGTTGAGTCCATCACAGCTGTTACGCTTGAAGGCGATGGACAGTTTCAGCCTTTTAACATTTTTAAGTTTTGTGTGGTCCAGATTTTTTCGGCACTTCCTTTATCCAATGAGATTTATATTTAGTTGTGAAATGTTTCCATCTTAACTGTGTACCTAAAGCTACAGTGTATAAATCATAACATTCAATGCCATAATTATTATTCATTTTTATCACTTTACCGTGACAAAAGATGGGGTCCCTTGCCTCGGCCTGTACTCATTAAACTAGGACATCAAACGGAGATTGTAGCATCTTACGGGTCACAAGTTTGATACCTCTGATTTACATGCATTCAAGATGCAGCGCCAAACCAGGGGTCGCCTCTTTTTTTTTTTTGAGACTGATTGCTTCTTTATAGGCACTGCACGGTAGGAAGGATGAATAGGAACTGATTACAAACTTTCTGAATCTCAAAACTAAAACAATAATCATTTTTCGAATGATAGTAATTAAAACGTTTGCTTATGTATATCAGTTACATTTGAAAGTCAGAGAATAGTCCTGCTTTATTTTAAAAATCTAGTCAAACATTTGTACACAAAGAGATAAGGAAAAAAAAAATTGTTCTCTATCATATGCATACTTTTTTGGGGGGGTTTATTTAGCGGGCCACTTTAGTGATACCTGCAGGAACCCATGCACATCGTTGATGACCTCTGGTGTAAACTCGCAAAATATGATCCACAAAAAGATCATTCATTTTACAATAACTGGTACATAAATTCCACATAAATAATAATATATAATACAAAAATAACTTTTTAGTAAATATGTCGATTTCCATCATCTATTTAGCGGTTTATTCTAGGTATGTTTGCAGACATGGCTTCCGAAGTGTAAAGACCCGATCACCTTTGAAGCCTCCTGATATTAGTCTGTACTTTCTTGTTAAAACTAAGCTCCCCCCGCATGTCCTTGGCCTCCTCCTTCATTTTAAAAAAGCCGACCCTAAACAAAACGGGTAAGACTGTCCCGCATGAAAAATGTCAGTTGACTGGATATCTGCATTAGAAAACACAGTGTGGCCTGTTCACTTGGTAAAGGTCACCAGGAATCTAATGAGGTTCCTGCAGGGAAAATAACAAGCTCCTTATGTCTCGTAGATCTTTCTTCATGTCAGGATGGGTCACGGTGTGGGAGGGCGGGGCACTAACATTTGGTGGGAACAATCTATTCCAGAGTGTTTTTTTCGTTATACAGGGAATATTTACAGACTGTAAATATTCCGACTGTGGCGTTATTTTCGCCTTTACAGTCGTAAAAATGATGAGAAATGCTACTCTAGTTCTAATACCAGTTTACATGTAATCTTAATCCAGCTAAATGACAGGGATTACACCTGACAAGCGTGGGCAGTTGCTTTTAAACTTGAGTGTATATCCTGATCTTTAAATATATTTGTCCGCTGAACCCTGTTCATATTAAAATGGTCTAATTGAAATTGAATTGAAACCTTATTTTATAATTTGTATTTCTACATTTTTGGCTGTAAATGATGACCATGCTACCTAATATTATGTTATTAACCTTTATCTATACAGGTCAATCTTGTTGAGACTCAAGGTCTCATTTGCAACGTTTAAAAAAAATGGAGCAAAGACCATCCGAGTGCACACACTGTCTACGGTTGGAAAGGTGGTTCGAAAACCAGCCAACTGCATGGTTTGACATTCCAAGGTGCAGGACCGCCTAGAAGCCATGCCATAGCGAGGCAAAGAATGAAGGGTAAAATCACCATGACGTGCAGCTAAGGGGCAGGTGAGATAAAAAAAAATTCAGGCAATAAAGGTCAGCCGATGTGAACCAGGGATGGGAGACTGTCAGCTGTGGCTGGCGCTGTCGGCTCCTCAGTTCCCGGTGTTAGCGCCAGCGGCTCGCGGCGTCAATGGGACGATGGATGATGATGCCTTTTTTCCCCTCGATATTAGGTAGGAATAAAAAGAAAACATGGAATAGCAATTTCATTCTGAACTCCCAAGATGACAAATCTGTTTTTGCCTCAAAGAAACTTCAAACCTCCAAAGATCAATCCCTGTGGTACCCCATTGCTGAGATTTAAAATAATGTTGACATATGATATCTTATATTTTTTATTTCCCAAGATGCAGGTCTTTCATGTGATTATATAGCATTTGAAATGCAAGAAAACATTTTTTTGTCGATAATTCCGGGTTTAAAACTGTACATAAAACACAAAGAAAAGGCAGGAGTTTTATTTCAGTCAGTTCAAAAGAGTAACAATTTGTTCAAAGCTAGGAGTCTGATTGTCCGTGTTTATAGATGCAAAATAAACAGCACTGAGTCTGTTAATGCATGTTTTAATGTTTTTTGATCTACTTTCCTGATGGGAGAGGTTTATACAGTCCATATTTTGAGTTAAAGGCATCTGATGCAATAAGTCTTGCTTTCTCCTGAACTCTAGAGGTGAAGAGTCCAGTTCAGGCAGACAAAAGACCAGAATGCCTTGCACGTTTCCCAAAATTAAGTAGCTGAATTCTCAAAAGTCTGTTGGGAACGAAAGATGTGTTTTGCTTAATTATAAATGTTTCAAAAATGTAGTTCTTGTCCACATTTTGCTTATCTATCTTAAGCTTATTTTGCATTTGCAATAACTTTTTTTTTTTTTTTTTAAAAGAATGATTTTTCACACTTGGAATTCTAGTTAATTCTTACCATTTCTGTCCAAATTTATTTGAATCTAATTATTATTTATTATCCTTGCATGCAATTTCCCACGGAAGTTTTCTGTGGTATAATAACCTTGATGTTTAAAAAAAAATGCTCTTTTGTTTTTATAAATGAGTATTATTTGTTATTTGTTGTGTAATTTGAAGGGACAGCTTTAACCATTCTGTTGTCTCTAGGTCAAGGTGAACGGATTAATTTGTTAAGCAAGTATTTGTAGATTTGTTTTTAACACCGTATTACACTGCCATAGATAGTCCTGTTGTTGGTGAGTGTTTAATCTTTGAGGTGAAGTGCTTCAGAGAAAAAGAACAGACAGTAATCCACCAGGAATTGGGACTCACATGTTTGGCCGACGCAGCACCTTGTTTGACTCCACATTGTGGTGTGTTACAGCAAAAGTTAAACCCTGATCCTTTTGTTGGCGCTCCTGCAGAGTTCCATTCAAATAAATGAGGTTGCATTTTTTTTTCTCTCCCCTTCAGGGCTCAAGTCGGCCCGCGAGCGAGTGGAGATTAAATATGATTTTCCTCCTCCCGAGGGTACTTAACTCACTGTCACAGAGCCACAATCCTTTTGACATCTGAGCGAGCGTGCGCACAGTAGCACACAATGGCTGCTGTCATGTGCAGCCTCAGACGCCGCACGCAGGCACAATTGTGTGTGCGATACCCTCGCTGACGGGGACGAGCCACGACACGGCATTGTTGTCAGCGCGCATGCATATGGTCACTTACGTGAGCATTAGAATTGCAGTGACAGGCGCGCATGGAGGGGGAAAACATCCCGTCTGACTGGATAAAGGTGAAAGCACAATGGCGACCGGACACGAGGAAGGCTAGCCAGGATATCGTGACGGATGTGGCAGCAGACGTGCCATTTGATGTTCCCCCGTCACGCTTGACAGACTGAGGGTGAATAGATCTTCTGTGTTGTTGACACAGCCGAGGATCCGCATGGTGGTTTTGATGTTGGCTGGCAGGTTTTGGAGCCTGCCGACAATAGATCTCACGCTCTTTGAGGAGGGAAGACGAGAGGTATTGAACGTGTCAAAATCAAATCTTTTGAGTCCAATATTCCTTTTTAAAGGCCCACAAACTAAGATCCTCTACATCAGTGGTCCCCAAACACCTGGTCGGAACTAGGCACTGGTATGTGAGGCACTGGTTAAAAGGATGCACAGGATTTTTCTTTTTTACTGAAAAGTGTTTCCTTCGATAAAAATACTGTATTTTCTCCAAAGTAACAGTTGCATGTGACTCTTGAGCCGTCAATTTGTTTTCTTAAAAAATATAAACTTGTGAACTAGCAAAAGTAAGCTAGCTTTTTGCAGAGAAACCAACTAAGCGAAACGATTATCGTGCACTTGACGTTTTTATTGTGCTGGTTATTATAATAATAATAAATTTGATTCGAAAGCGCCTGTCAGGAGACTCGAGGTCGCTACACAGTAAAATCACATAATACAATAAAATCAAAGCCAGGAGGTGGAGGATAAAACCAACAAATTAAACAAGGTGGTAACCGCAGATGAGAGTTATGAGAAGTATGCAGTGCGGAACAGATGGGTTTTGAGTTGATATTTGAAGAGGGGAAGAGAGTCACAGTTGCGGAGGTCTGGTGGAGGAGACTACTAAAGTTTGGGGGCAGAGCGACTGAGGAATGGAGGGAGCGAGTCGGAGCGTTGATGGAGGTCAGACAGGTAGGGATGGACCTGGTTCTGAATGGACATGAAGGTTAACTGGAGGAGTTTGAAGATGCTTCGTTGGTTGATAGGGAGCCAGTGAAGCTGCTGCAGGATGGGGTTGACGAAGAGGTATTAATGAAGATGCGGGCGGCAGAGTTTTGGACTGATTGGAGTTTTTGGTGGGACTTTTGAGGGAGACCGAAGAGGAGGGAGTTACAATAGTCCAGGCGGGAGGTGATGAGGCTGTGGACAAAGATGGCAGTGGTACGGGGGGTGAGGCAGGGGCGGAGTTTGTTGATGCTTCAGAGGTAAAAATATGCAGACGGGGTGATATTGTTTATGTGGGATTGAAATGAAAGTGTACTGTCGAGGATGACACCTAGACTCTTGACCTGAGGGGAGAGGGAAACTGAAGAGCTGTTAATAGTGAGGGAGAAATTGTCAGAGGTTGGATTTTGTGCCAATGAGGAGGATTTCTGTTTTGTCTGAATGCTGATTTAATTTTGTGTAGACATTAAGTGAGGCGAGGGGGTGGAAATGACGAGTTGTATTTGCACGAAAAGGTAAAGCTGAGTGTCATCAGCGAAGCAGTGAAAATTGATGGAGGATGTGGAAGGAGGGAGGTGATAAAGAGGGGTCCCAGGAGAGAGCCCTGGGGCACACCTGCGCTGACCGAGGAGAGGGTGGTTCTGAAGGATTTGAGCTGTAGGAACTTGGTGTGGTCCGTGAGGTTCGCATGGAACCATTTGAGGGGAGTTTGGGAGATGCTAAGGGAGGAGAGTCTAGTGAGGAGGATGAGGTGTGACATTGTGTCAAAGGCAGCGGTGATGTCCAGGAGGAGGAGGGTGACCTTTAAAGGTCATTATGGCGTTGCATGTGTAAATAGAGTACAGGTAAGGGGGGGTAGAGAATTTGGTGGGGGAGTTGAGAGTTTTGGAGTTGCTGTGGTTTGAGAGGATGAGGCCGTAGACTGATTTTGTCTTCTTAATAGGGATGGGAAAACTGTTGATGGCTGAGCATAAGGTGTCAATATTTATGTTTTTGAGATGTAATGAGGCGTGGGTGCTTGATAGAAGAGAGGCGGAGTAAAGTGGTCAAAGTCAAGAGGAAGTGGTCATTTATGGGGAGTTGTTGGCAGTGAGTTAAGGGGTCAGACCGGAGCAGCAGAGTAAGTCAAGAGTGTGTACTTTGATGCAAGTCAGGAAGTCAATGATATGTTTGAGTCCAAAGCTGTAGAGGCAGGATGAGAAGTCTCCGGTGAGGAGGTTATTGTTGTCCATGTAAATATTGAAGTCTCCCAGCAGAATGATATTTGGAGAGAGGGATGATAGATGGGTGAGGAAGGTGGAGAAGAAGTCCATCATGAAGCCACTGTGGGGCTTCGGGGGGGTAGACTGTGGCAATGATAGTTGGAATAGGTCCAGGCAACTTTAAAACAAGGCTTTCAAATGTTTAATACAGAGTTGTGGAGACGGGCAGGACTTTCCAATTCTCGCGGTGAATTACCGTGTGACCTTGAAGAAATATAAACCTAAAAACTGAAACAAAGAACCATTCTCTCAATTTCGTATATTAAAACACAAATACATGCAGTTACATTGTTCTGACATTGGGGCTGAACCAAAAGCAATATTTTAAAGTTTAGATATTGCTTCTTTAAGAAGTATATTTTTATAAAATTTAACTTAACTATTTAATTTCAGACTAGTTAAATGATACCACATGAATACAGGTGAGAAGTATATATAAAAAGAGGTAATACTTTTATCAAATAAACATAATTAATTATTTGCTGCAAAATATGTGATTGTGACTGAAGGTTGAACAAAACATGTTGCTTCAGGGTTCCTTATGGTTACCCAACATCACTGGCAGCTGTATTGGCATTCAACTACCTATGCAGACTTTCTTACGTATGAATTATGAATGCTGAGGCGGTTGCGGTGATTTTAATCTAATGATATTCCAATATATATGCAAATTCCTCACAATCGCAATGAGGACGATGCCTTGAGATGCATTAATAATACATTCCTGTTCCAAAGTAAAAAGTCACGACCAACCTATCGCAGAACTTTAACTCCTTAGGACTGATCAAAGAGAAAAGCTCCTTTTCAAGTAGATCAGGGAAAATGCAAATAGAATCTGGACTCGTGCTCCGGAACAAAGGGAAGTCATCGCAACTTTGTGGGAAGTTTGATCTTATCCAGGACTTAAAATCTTTTATACTGTCACTTCCTGATTGTGCAGCACTTTGAGGAGACTCGCGGCTTTAAGAACATTTGGTGCCTGAGCATGAAAACCTATATGAAGCTTAAAAAGTAAAGTTGTCGCTATTTCTGAATTTACATAATATTATACAAATACATCACATTTTTATAGAGCTAGAGTATAAATTATAAGTTTGTATTTTCTCATTCATATCTATTCCCAATCTCCTATTATTAATCAAGTGCATCTCACCTCTACACAAAATGACACTTACAACAAGAGAATATATCATTTACTAGTTATCCTTTAATAGAATATTAGTAAAATTTTCAAAGTAATCTCCATTAAACTCTTTCAAATTGATCATTGCCAGAAGTGCGTTCATAAAATGGATATAATTGGCTCTGCTTTAAAAGGTTGGAGGTGATGATTTTGTTCGTTTGACTGTTTTTCCAAAAAAGCCCACTGCTTCTATTTAAAATATGATTTCAATTTGCGCCGCTGGGTGTTGAAGTGAGTCGGGGGAAATTATTGAGGTCAAACAAGTCATGGACCAGCAGATCTCATAAAGCAACTTGAGTGATTTCTTTTTTTCCCCTCCCTCTCTCCAGTGGTTACATCATATTGCTCGTCTCAGTGTGAATACTCGGCCATGGTTGGCAGCGTGTTTAATGTCGGTGCGGAGCTTTGATACTGTGAATTGGATTTCGTCTACCAGCTCACTAACCATTTAACCCCAAGTCCTTCCCACTTTCCTCACACAGCTGTGCATAAGTAACTTTTCTTCCTTCCTTTTTGTTGTATTTCAACCAAAATGTCCCTGAAAGTTGAGCAGATTGGTTGTTTTAAGAAAAGATAACTTGCTATGTGCATACTTCCAGTAAGGGACAGGAAGAATCTGGGGATTTGATATGTATCACGACACAAAGCGCTTTGTGACCCTGGTCTAGAAAAGCGCTTTACAAATAACCTTAACTTACAATGAACCGCATTAACAGTCTGAAACAACATGGAGCGAAATGCAATATTCAGTATCTGTCAGTGTTTGTCAATATTTAAACTTGACACATTTTGGCTTTAAAACAAACAGCTGCTGGAGTCCAGTGTGTCCTTTATTTCTCAGTCATTGCTGCCATTTCGCCTGTTTTTGTTGTTACTTTGGCATAGATGAAATGAAAAATGAGGTTTAATTGCACCACGCAAATGAATAAACACTGAATATTTGAATGTTAATTTTAAAATAAAACATCAGGGATTGTCTTTTATACACACACTGTTGAAATATAAACCATTAAATAACTTTTAATTAAAATACGATTTATTTCAAAAAAATATTAAATATTGATACAGTATTGGGACAAAAAATATTGCGATATATAATATATCAATATTTTCTTACACCCTTACTTCCAATGACGACTCATTGTTCTCTGACAACTTGGCTTCTCAAATCTGTAAACATGTGCCATGATGACTTTCCAATCGGACACAGCTGCAGGTATGAGTTCACTGAGTAGGACTGAGACAAGCGTTCCAACTGCAGGTCTTAATGCACACCGATTTATGGCTCGAATCAGATTTTCGTTTTCGTTTGTTTGGCTGATCATATTACGTCTCTAAGTGTGGCCTGTGTACAGATTGCTTTGGGAACAGCTCACGCTACTGAAGTGACCCGAATGAGAAGTTCATCACTGATGACATCACACAACTGTGTTTACGGAAGCAGCAATGGCAACTGGTAACATAGGACTGCTTAATGTTAAAATGGTGTTTGGCTGGCAAATCTGTAAGGGAGGTCACACGAAAAGGGGAGGAGAGATGAAATACAATTCATGTTTTAATGATTACTTTATGCGGAGCAATAGTAGGAACATTTGTACAGAGGATACCAAAGACTTAATAAAACAACATAACTTAAACTGAATGCAAATAATCCCCACAAATGTGATAAATCCAGAGTGATATACGTTCACATTAGAAATAAAATGTGGATACAGTCTGGAAACACAATGTTCAGTTATCTCATGTCTGATCTATACCCTCTAAATATCCCCCGACACCTGCCTGTGGCACACAGTATTTCTAAAAATCAAATTAAAAGTTTTTAAATCAAAAGTTTATGAGCGAGAACATCCGATTCAGGTCACCATGAGGCATCAGCTTTGGATGTTGGAGTCAGAGAGTGAACATTTCCTGCCCGACAAGCCTTCTTAATAAAATCAAAACTAATAGTTTCCCTTCAGGAACTCTTTAAATTCCGACCAAAACTTTAACTGGCAAATAAATGTGATGATAAGTCCAGGATTTAAAGTTTCTTACTCTGAATTTATAAAATTGTTCAAGTTCATCACATTAGTTTTCTCTGTTGAAGGACACACTTAAGAAGCACTTGCTAAAATCCCAGAAAACATTTCAAGAGCTCTGAATCCCTCATTGGAGACGCAGTCGGATTTTCTTTCAGTATGCTCTCCACCTCCCGCCTCGATCAAACACAACAGGCCTTCCAAAACAAACATCCGTCTCTCCTGCGAGACAAGCAGCCCTTCTGGGTCACAGCTCACATGGATTCTGCCTTCAACCATTATTCTCTGCGGCAACACCAGTTATCAACATGAATTATACAAGTGCTACACAGACTTAATGAGGCCTTCATGGGGTGTTTGAGTAATGTAATGAACCATGCATGCAGGGGACAAGTTAGGTGTGACTGAATCAATAGTATATTTCAGCGCTTGGCGTGACAAAACAGTTCCTCTCCAGCAATTGGTGAGCAAATTGGACCGCACAATTATGTTTGCCTTCCTGACCGACAAGCTTTTCCTTCCTTTGCAATGTGAGGCAAAACTTTACCCGTTGATCAAGAATCCGCCTTTCGACGACACAAAAGCAATTAATGCTGTGATCATCTACTTTGGGCACAATTAAAAGGCTGTAATCACCCTTTCTTCTCAGAGTGCTTGAAAGAAGCAATACAAGACCATCATCGTCTCTGGATACACAATTATTTCCTGTGTGATATTGAAACAGATGGATAACAATTACAGATGGATATAAAAATACTTCACACCATAATGGCACCGATTGTAACCAGACCAGAAGCATCACAGATTTCGGTTGATGTCACAACACTATCTGGAGTTTATAATCCATGTGTTTGTGTCTTTTCGTTTAGACTATAAGTAAGTGAGTAATTTATATTTGTAGAGCACTTTTCCAGACCAGGGTCACAAACGCTTAAACAATCAAAACAAAAATCAATAAAATATATACTTAAAAGATCAAGATAACACTGAGAACACTACAAGAGTATAAAAGTTTATTTTCGTAACACAAATCTCTGCAGCGAGAAATCCGAACCGCTCTAGTAGAAGAACTCACATTTCCCTGATCCTTAAAAATCTTCACTGGCTGCCAGTTTCTTTCAGGATCAATTTTAAAAATTCTGATTCTAAGTTTCAGATCTATTCATGGTCAGACTCCTCCTTACATCAGTGAACAGATCCAGGCTTACTCCAGCGACTGAACTTCTGTGTTTTTGAACCCAGTTAAATACTGTGTTGATAATAACGTGTTCATAAAGTTACTGCATCATCAATAACAGATCATATTGTTGAGATGCATTTCTGCAGATGATATTGCTGTGAAATGCTTTAGATGAAAACAAAATTGTTTAGGGTATATAAAGGGCAGGCTTTGGTTTCTTTTTTTTTTTAAACATTAAACCATCAGTTTTTTCTGAGGCCGCCTCATGTGACAGGATTTCCGTTAACCACCGTACTCTGAGACCTGACGTTACTTTTATAACTTTAGCTCTTGTGCAGTACATTTGTGGAATTATCTTCATGTTTTGGTCAGAAAAATGGAATTAGGTGTGACATAAAATGTCATTCACTCATGCTAGTCAAGTTAGAGTTCTCCATCCACTAGGGCAAGGCCAATCCCAGCTACCTTGGATAAGAGACGAGAGACACCGGGTGTGTGTTTTCCTCCGACAGTCCAACGACAAAGTGATGCTTGTGAAATAGTGCCTGATTTACAGGTACAATGATGTCCTTATTAGGAGTTAAAACCAAAAATTCAGTCCCATCTCGGCTCATAGTGCAAAAAGGGACAATCATACAGTGAATGTCGCATGTGTGAACCATATTTACCTTCTGATAAATTGAACATGCTTGTGCCATGAATTAGCGAAGGAAAGCAGCACAAAGTACTTAATCGCAGTTAATTGCTCCATTCATTATCACTAGATTAAAAGGGTCTTTACCACAGTAGAGAAGATCACTTGTGGCACAAGAGTGACCTTCTTAAAGGAGTCATAAACATCCTTTTGTGGAGGTGACACGTTGAGGTCAAACTCAAGAGATTATGAAGTCATCAAGTCTGCTGGATTTCACATGATTCTATCATGATGATGCTAATTAACAAACACTCTGAGGGACACCCTGGATAGAACACCAGTGTCAGAACACATGCATATACACAACCTCACACACAAGTTTTGGTCATTAATGAACCTTTTATAGTTTTTCTGAGTAGCTATCATAGCCCCTGGAGGACACCTCACAAAACTGAACTCCAACCTCAGAGTTGCATTGAGGTGTGACCTTATGCGTCTCTGACTGTGTGACTCCAGAATCCTTCAATATTATCACCGAAAGAAACGTTTTTGATCTGCTGTCACGTTGAGACAGAAACAAGCCGAACTTGTCTTAAACTCTTTTGTTGGACTGAGAAGAAAACAGAATTTTAGATCAGGAGCTCCAGCTGGAGTGATCATCAATGGATGGAGTGGAATGTATGCGCTACCCCTTCATCTGCAGAACTTCTTTTATTCACACTCCAAGCCGCAATCCGTCGCTGAGCTATTGTCACGCTCGTCTTGGAGCGTTTTTATCTCTGGCAGGGACAAAGATTTTTATCGTTCCTACCCTGTTTTAGAAACTTTTCAGCAGGGCAGAAATGAAACTTCATATTGATGCAGTAACTTTAAGTCAACATTGTATTTTAACTCCAGAAAGATACTGATCCTTTGTCACATGCACATCGAAGGTCTACTTCCAGGAGAATGTCGATGAGAGGCATCCTGACAAGAAGCATAAGCCTCTTTAAGTGGATGCTCTTGATGAAATGGGCTTTACTCTGAGCCTCAGCCAGATAACAGAATACTTCACCGTTTCTTAGGCCACTTTTACTCGTCAACGACATAAGTGAAAATGATTGCTTTGCACTCATTATAAATCTGGTGGTGGTGCTTTTTATTGACTCATTTAAGAACACAAAATGCAAGGATGATAGCATGACCTTTAAGAAAAGATTAGGAATCGCCATATAAAGCAAAATATGGATGAAAGCAGCCTCTATGTATGAGAGTATATTGACATCAATTCTTCTGTACAGTTTTGATTTTTTAATATTACAAATGAAGCAAGCAACTCCATGAAAAACTTCTTAGAAAAAATATTTTCAAAAGTTATCAGACTTGGCCCGAAAGACACTATTTACAAAATTACATTTCACTGATTTTCTTCTCATCCTACTGGTTGACTAAGGTTTGGGATTAATTTCAAAGTAATCCAATTTATTTTTGGAGAAATGTTGAGTCACAGGCCTGTATGTGGAGTATGTGTATGAAGATAAACAATGTTGACAGGAAGTTCGCAGAAAGAACATGGAAAAGGTTGCAAAAAGTCATAAAAAAAAAATCCTTTACAGTTGTCCTAGTAAAATGAACAGCTGGTGCGCTGTATAAAATGATTTGGAATACCGCAACGAATTGAAAGCAAATCATTGATGAAGTGAAAGGACAACTCTTGTTCAGGTTCCAAAGGACACAAGGACAAAACATTCTAAATTCATTTTTAAATTAACTTGAACATTGAAACATTTTGAATTCATTCAAATAATTAAACATTCAAATATTTTAAATTAATTTAAACAACGTAATCAAATATTTTAAATTAATTAACAAGCACTAAATCAAAGTAAATCAAACATTTCACCAACCATTGGCGTCTTTGGACTGAACCCATTGTTGCGAACTTGGAGCGTCTTCTCTCTCTGACTGACTGAGAACCTCCATGACTTCACATTTCACAGGTGCTGCTCATTAGTGCCAATGACTGAAGCAGCTGATTTGCTGCTGCTGGTGCACTCTGGGAAATGCGGTTCTTTCACATACTGAGATTCAGCTGAACAATCTGGTACAGGAAGCTAGACTTCTTTTAGCTGAGCCCATTTTAGTAGTGATGGTCAGGAGAAGCTTCATGAAGCAGTGCCATGTGGTTTAAAGGGCAGTAGGTGGCGCCATCAGGTTAAAAATGATGTGATGTTTCATCAGAATATTTGTTTAAAACAAAAGTAAATTGTGCAGAGACCGACCATCTAGTGGACTCTGAAAATAATGATACTGCTTCATGAAACTCCATCAGACAATAAAAACACATAAACAATAAAGTAAACAAAATCATTAGTTTCCTTGAAGAAAGTAACAGATCTAAAATATGCTGTTTCTTTGTCTTGTGGTCCTGCTCAGGATGCACAACAGCCCTTCCAGAAGAAAGAGAAAGTATAAGTATATATATATACTTCATATTGCATTTGAATGTTAGATAAGGATTAAGGAATGTCATTGCATTTTCTGCATTTGATTTGTTTAACTTTGATCGTAAAATCCAATTAAAAACTGTTGAATAAAAAAAAGCTGTTTTAAATGCAAAACTCGTGGAACTCCAGGGCTTTTTTGTTTATTTTATTTATTCTTTATTTCTTCTGCTAGTTTCACAAAATCGCCTCCATATTCAGATATGTTCTTGCGTCACCGCGGAACAGAATCACAGAAAATATGCAGTGATATTTTTAAATAATTGTGCTCCGACTTAATGTGACGGCCAAGTAAATGGCAAGTTTAAATAAGGCGATGTTGGATTCATTTATGAAGAGACCTAAAGGGTAAAAAATGTCTTAATGATTTCAGTCTTTTACATATGCGTCCAAAAGAACATATTTCTCGAGGACTGTACTGTTCACTTGAGATGAATTTCTAGCTTGGGGAGAAAAAAATCTTGTTAACAATTTGCTTCATGAACTATTATAGATGAGGTAAATTAATGAAGTTATTTCTATCCTAAACACTGAGCCACCCATTCTCCTGCAGACTTATCCTGAAGTAAACTTTTACATCATTGGTCTTACTCGGTACAATGCAACCTCCAGAAATAATTTTGTCAAAGCCAACCACTCCAATGTCTGATCTATGCAGCTAGTTATCAATAGTTTAACTTGTGTACATGCTCTATATTTGCGCTATTTTACAAAAAGTATTCTCACTTTTATATTAAACGAGTGTAATTTAGATTATTTACCAAGCTATAAGACATATACTAAGACTTTCTGGGTAACCAATTACTTTAACATCCTAATGGACAGTCTTTGCAAAACTCTCTGGTTACTCTAGGCAGACTTCATTGTTTACCAAGTCTCCTTTGCAAGATTCATGTCTCCCAGATAAAACCAATCGGCAATCAGCAACCCTGCAGCCACTTCTTAGGCACCCTGGTTCCAGTCCGTGGTGTCAGATCATCCTCATTTCCGTCAACATTTTTCTCCCTGGTTGACTTAGTTTTTTCGTTTTCTACCGTATTTGATATTTGTTTTAAGTTTTCTATTGTTCTGGTTCTATTTCTCTTTTTGTAAAAAAAGATTTTTTTTTTTATTTCCATATTAGCAACAGCTTTGTACCTTGTTTTTGTGTTGTGTTCATGTATTAATAAATTGAGCTATAATCCCGATGTGTCTGATTCCGGCCTTGAGTTACTGAATGCATTTGACACAAGCTACCGAGTTTATGTGAATTTCAAGTTTACTAGTTCCTCTATAGACTTACTTTCGGACAAAGTCTTAACCGGACTTTGTTGCTATTTTAACCTAGTTCTCTACAAGAAAAAAGATCTTGGTCTTGCTGATTGACCAACACTTTTCTAAGTAACTCTCTGGGTCTATTTCAAGTGAATTTCCGGCTCCCTGATAAATGTTACCCTCTCCATGCGGACAATTAAAGTCGAAGTTGATAAGCGAAAGGAAATGCATTCCAATCTTGGCCATAAATTAGCGGCGTTATTCACACAGCATAAACATCCCTAAAGACCAAACTCTCTGAGCAGCATCTCTTTTCTTGCTCATTAAGCGCTTGCATTCTCAGTCGTCTCTCAACTATAAACAAAACTCTTCCCAGGAGTGCTTCTGAACACTAGCTCAGAAAATCTCGAGCGAACTCTGTTTTCCTCTCCTCACGCTGGCTCAATAGTACATTTAAACTTTTCAAAGTTGGGATTAGAACTATTCTAAAAGCGATACGATGTCACACGTCCATTGATGGCCGTTTGATTATGACCAATTAATCCTCATATTATCATATTAAGCTTCTGGCGCAGTTTTGATTCCACGCTCCATATGACCTCTCTTCCAGATTCCTCACACGATCCTTGATACAGAGAGCTGTCGGAGAAAGGTGTAAACCTGCTGGTTCCTTGATCACTTTCCAGCGCAAACAAGAGTAACAGGAGCACGGATTGTGATTCATTAGTCCACAGACGACCAAGCTGGCACAGACGAAGCCGCTAATTTGACACATACGTTTGAAATGTTTGCTTTAGCGACGCAAGGGCAGGTAGCTCGTTTCAACTCATTGTCTGGTGTCCATTGCTGAAGTGTTGATTTAGCACATGATGGCTCATATTTATTCTAATCAGGTGACAAATTCTGCTGCTCAATGTTGGTTAGTTTTAAAACAGTGACACCCTCAAAGAAGGAGTAAGTATTAACACCCTTTTGCCTTCTTTTATTATCATGTAATTAATTTAAAAAAACGTGTTCTTATATTTGTATTGGATCTTAATTTTAAGTAATACGTAGTTTTTAAATGAATTTACACATGTAGGGACACTATATAGCATATGCTCAGGTTCAAATCTGCTGTTTTGAGTTCGATATTCACATGAACCAATGCGAGATAATGCTATTGTTTTGAACTCCAAATAAAAACATCAAGGATGCAATTTAATATGAGCAACTAATGAAGTTCAATTAAAAAGTTTTTCTTTTTTTTTTTCTGTGGCTCAACCTTGAGACTTTTTCAGAACAGATTTGGAACTGATTAGATTTCCAGCCCTTACGCAACCCCAGAAGAAATAGAGAGTGAACCAATAAATTCCAAGAAGATTCGGGGTGAACTGGACTCAAACTGATGCACAAAAGATCTGCTAGCATAGGATGTTCTTGCCTTTATTCGCAGTCGTGTGTTTGGTTGCCAATTCATCTACATTAAGGATTACGAACCTCTGGCTTGTAAAATTGTATTATAAAAAGTTGGACATTAAATCAAGGGCTGCATTAGTGTCAGACTCAATCTTTGTACCAATTCAGTGGTTAAGTAATGAATATCATCACAGCAAATTAATAATGGTCTGACGGAGCTTCATTAATCAGTTTTATTATTTTCAGAGTCCACTAGATGGCGGTCTCTGCACTAGTTTCCTTTGATTTGAACAACTGCTCTAATGAAACATCACATCATTTTTTAAACTGATGGCGCCACCTATAGACTTCTAAACAACATGACACTGCTTCATAAAGCTTCATCAGTTGATCACTACATCAAATGTTATCATTGAGACATATATTCAGTACAATAGTTAGGGTGGAACAGATTTATAAACATTTTACATAAGGGTGGATAGGAATTGCCCAAATTCAGTGACTCTACTTAAAAATTAAACAACAAAATGGAATTCTAATTTTATTCACAGACATGAAAGCCCTCATTCATTCATTCATGTTCAACCGCATTATCCCTTACCGGGATCATGGGGATACTGGAGCCTATCCCAGTTTCATAGGGCGAGAGGCAGGGGACATCCTGGACAGGACGCCAGTCTGTCGCAGGGCACACAAAGACAGACAACCATTCACACACACCCCCATACCTATGGATAATTTCCCAAAGTTATCAATCAACCTCTGTATGTTTTTGGACTGTGGGAGGAAAACGGAGTGTCCGGAGTAAACCCAAGCAACACGGGGAGAACATACAAACTCCACACAGAAAGGAAGTCACAAGTTGGCTGTGCCTGGAAGCAAACCAGCAACCTTCTTGCCAACAACTACGCTAACAACTGCGCCAGCTAGTGCCCGACATGAAAGCCTGACAATTGAAATTGGTAAATTACAGATTCCCCAGCCTTTTACTAGGAAGTACTTATTTAGGGTGACATTTTAAGACAAGGAGCACTATTTGCACTCAGAATATTTAGGAATACAAGCTGTGATCTACAGCACCACTTTCTCCTACCAGCTCTCGAGTCAGCAACTTCATCAGGAAATGATTTAACAAGGACAGTTGGCTTGTTAGCCAAAATTGTAACTCATGGATGATGCAGGTTTTCCCCTCGACTGGCAGCTTTTGTTGTGGGAATCGGAGGAGGCTTTGATGTGGAAGGAGGCCTTGCGAAACTCTACCCAGCTGTTAATGAACAGACTCTGCAGTGTTTTTGTTGCAGCCCTTGATTGTTTGGGTGGGTGGTTGGGCTGGTGAAGAGTCTACAGGGAAATGGAAGATGTGAGAGGTTTTGAAGTCGAGTCATTTATTCTGGGCTGTCAGCTTCCCTTGCACTGTTTTCTCCCACTGTACGTCTCCTCATTCCTTCTCTTTCCCCGTCCACTTTCGTCTGTCTCGACTCCCATGGTACTTCTCAGGCAGCGTCTTTTGTAGCCCGCCTTGTATTGCAGCGCTCTGATGTCGTTATTCTGCTTCTGTTCACCATGTCTGAGACTAAAATATGTTCAAAGATGATGTCCGATAACTTTTTGGAAATGTTTTCTTTGCTCTTATGCATTATTCATACAATACAGGTCTTGTAATATCATTGTCAGTGGAGGAGCAATGTGTTCAGTCACTGTATTCACGACATCAATTTTCTTGTTTTCTTCTACAGACTAAGAACGGGGGCTAAAAACTAATGGTGTTTTCCGCTACACAGTTCAAGCCATGCGAGACTCAACTCTGCTGAGTTGTATTTCCACCGGCCCTGCTACTTACTGGAAGTAGTTGGGGCTGCCAGCGTTGCAAAACTTGGAGGATAAAAGGATTCCTAAAAAAACAAAAAAAAATGTCTGAATAACTATTGTATTTTAAAAAACAGTGAGTTTGTTTCCTGTTGTTTGTAGCATGTACTTCACAACAATTTTTAAATTGTAGGTTCAGAAGATTAAAGTTCAGCTCTGGGAGTGGAGACTAAAGAAAGGTACTCTAAAGGTTTGGTGGTAACAAATATATATTCAAGTGCAATAGACAGACATTCACATAAAACATTTACCAATAATACCCAAAAGTAAGGATGGCCAGGTATAAGGACAAAATAATAATTGTAACTCAAGGCTTTTTATACGGTCCAACTGCGTTCAGAAGTGGACACAAGTTTGAGAGTTCAGGAGCCTTCCTCGCCATCATGGCCTGTACAAAAGACAGGTTCAAGGCTTAAGTATTGTCTCATTCATCTTATATTTTAGTTTTATAGTTCAGTGTGCACACAATTCAATCGTTAATAACACAGGTTATATTATTCATTCAATTCTAATCATGATTAATCTTTTCATTTCTAATTTATAACAATATACATCAATATAAATATGATACAAATTATTCATCAATAATTCATTGATTCATTTTATAACAACACCTAACAACACTTCACAGAGGCGTTAACAATATAGAGACGGATCTCAATGAATGAAGGCTAAGCTAATAGCACGGCTCACCAAGTCAGACGCGTCACTTGGCTTATCTTCGTTCTGTACGGTCATACCTGTAGCGATAACTTTCGGCGCGGCCCTCGCTCTCAGTTTGACAGCTCGACGCTACCGGCTTTTAAAGCGTGCCTTGATTGGTCATCTTTGTCACGTGACCACACGTTGCAAATGTAAACACGATGACGTAATCGAGCGGGAATTTAAGATTTCCGAAGGGGTAACATGTTGGTTACGCTTCTGACTCTTCACTTACGTCACTCTTTGAACAATCAGTGGCCAGTAGTTGGTGGTAGTGGTGGTCTGATGCAGTGTCATGTTGTTCAGAGGTCAGTAGGTGGCGCCATCAGTTTAAAAATGATTTGATGTTTCATTAGAACAGTTGTTCGAAACAAAGATAAATAGTGCAGAGACCGCCATCTAGTGGACTCTTAACATAATGACACTGCTTCATGGAGCTTCATCAGACCATCCCTAGTTGGTGGACGTTATCTTTGTAGTACGGGCTTCGATTTCTTCATAGAGCAGGTACTAGAAAAATCATCTGTCTCTATGTACCGTGCTGGTGAAAACGCAACTAAAATCCGGTACAGGGGAATTGGGTAAAAGAGGGCTAGTGGAAAATTGCCATTAGATCTAAAACCATTAAACCTTAAAGTGTCATTAGAACAAGATATATGTTTTCAGTTCAGTACAGACAAAAACATTGAAGCTTTCTATTAGCAAAATAAATGTAGTTAATATTGGGACAAAGAACAGATAATTACATTTTGGTTGTGTTCTGGAGATTTGGTCATTTAGCTGTTTGACTTCTCGCTGCTTCTGTCCATTACTCAAATTAACTTCCATATGGTTGTTATTGTTGTATGGTTGCTATATAATAGAACCATTGTAAATGTGGACTTGAGAGGAAGAGATTTTAAATTTTCTTTTTTTCAATGCCCTTTTGTAGGATGTACAATATAGTGGCTCATTCTGATACGCTTTTACAGGAACAGTATGTAATAGCATGTTAATGTACAAACTGCTTAAGTGCGCCTCCATTAAAGGCCTAACAAGAGCCAGTTTCCATTAGCTCCAGGGTTCATTGATCAGATTGTGGCATGTCTGCGTGATCAGCGATTCCACTAAGCCAAGCCAAGGTTGTGTGTCTGTGCTCTCAAGCATCCAGATCAAGATGATCTTTACAAAACAAGTAGAAGTTAAATTAATATTTCATTTTACAAATGGTCACGAACATGATGAGTAAGTGGGAAATCACATTTACTGGATTAAATGAATTATTCAAGATCATATTCAGTTTTTAGATTCATTTTTGGTGGAAATGGAATCTCAATAGGGAGTCAAAACAGGAAGAAAATCTTACATTTAATCACAAAACAATTCTTATACATGTTCCTTTCTTTCTCAAAATCAAATGTTCTTAATTCTCAACCTTATTTATCTAAATAACCTGACTTATACTTGAAATCAGTCTCTTGTGATTAGAATGAATAAGGTCGGGGGTTAAAAATTCCTACCCCAACTTTAATGGCAAGAATATCTAAAAAGTTATTTAAAAAGTAAGTCGTATGTTCTAAAAAAAAACTGTAGTGCAAAAACTTTCTTTCTGTCACTTTCTTGTGACCTTAGCAGTGACATGTTTTTTTAAAGTATCTCTGGATGTTTATATAGTTATATCAGGCACAGAGGAAAGACAAACTTTTGAGAGGTTTGGTACTCTGTACATGTGTGTTAGCTTCCTTGACCTAACCAGCAATAAATGGAAGAAAATAGATGTTTTATAAGACAATTGTGTAAAAGCCTTTATCCTCATTATGCAATTGTATTTTCTGCACCGAAAACAAATTTTCAATTAATTCCTTGGTCCACAGTTCTGGGAGCATTCTGTTGCTTCCATCCCCTCCGGCCAGATGTAACTGGGATTAGCTCCATCCTCTAGTGACCCTGGATTAATAGGAATAACATCATAGAAGGATGGATTTTGTCATTGTGTCAATTTCGTGACAAAAATCCCAGAAAAGGTTTCTTAATAAATGCATTTTATTAGGTGCAAAATATATTTTTATTCCTGAAAAATGTTTTTTGGGGAGATTGTGTGTTGTCACGGTCACTAAGGGGACATCGCCAGGGGCTTGTTTGCTTCCTGTTCGTTGATATTTAAATAAGTGGCCATCACTGCTGGTCACCGACTGTCACTTGATGGCAGACCTAAAGGGATCCTGTGTCCTTCACACATACCTGAGGCCACTTCAGGTGAGCTTCAGGTCACCGACTGTGGAGAGAAATGGACAGCACGTTGGAGAGAGACAGAAAGAGAACGCTTTGCCAATGATTGTATAAACGTTCCGGCGCGTGTCCTTATGCGCTTTGCTTCCGTGTCAGTTGACAGACACCCTCTGGCTGGACCAAAATAAAGTCTCCTCACCTGTACATGGCCTTTTGAGAGAGACTGTGTATGTCACTGCCCCAGAGGCCACTGCCAGGCTGACTTAACACCGCTGGAACACTCAGTGAACTTTACAGGGCCGGGTCAGGACAAACCCTTTTGGACGGCAGAATCACAGTCTAATAATTCTCTTGATGAATGGATTTAAAGCGGATGATTCAAGACTATGACTTGAAAGAACAGTCCATTATCCGGGTGTTTTCTTGAAAGGATCAAGTTTTCTTAACATCGTGATCAGTCTCTCTCAGAGAGGCTGAAGCTAAATCGTCCAGCAGAGACGCAAGGTATAACCTTGACCTTAACCTTCATAATACCAGTAGCAAATAATTCGTTTTAAGTTTAGCCAATTTTTTTAAACTATATTTTAAACATTGTATTTAAAAACACGGGCACAAATACAAGGAGAAAGAATATAGAAAAGCAC
This sequence comes from Callionymus lyra, assembly GCF_982586985.1. Taxonomy (NCBI): domain Eukaryota; kingdom Metazoa; phylum Chordata; class Actinopteri; order Syngnathiformes; family Callionymidae; genus Callionymus; species Callionymus lyra. The sequence continues at coordinate 19,951,178 of NC_141831.1, forward strand.
TGAGGTAATAACTCTTACAAGTCAAATTAAACTAGACAGTTGATGAGAAAAAAGTAGGTTATCCTTCAAAATACTACTAGATCCAGATGGTCATCTGGACAGAATTTGAAATGTATTTTATTATACAATTTAATACCAACATTTCCTGAAGATATGACTTTGTTTCTGTTAAAAAAAGAACTAAAAAAAACACCTGGAAAAAACATAATTGACAGATGAATGTTAATATTAACCTCAAGAGAACATTTAATAAGAGACGGAGCTGTAACCAGGCTTGGATGGGTTGCGTTCTGGCGTCCGACAAAACACGAGGTATAATAGGAGGGAGCATGAAAGGTGACATTACTTCAGGAAGCTAAATACTTTATCTTATCTTATCAGAATGAAGGAATGCCTCCCTGGTGAGGCACTCAATCGTGTCAGGCCCTTGGCCTGACTCTGGGCTACCTGGATATTTTAAAGGTCATATTTGACCTTGGTTTTTCCCCGAAAAGACCTGCAGAAGATTTCTGTACACTGGTAAAATGGATGAATGAAGTGTAAAACAGACAATTGACGCTTTACCTACCTAAACCATCATGCCTCGCCAAACCAAAGCCAAATTATTTTCTTTGTTTTTCCTGATGAAGTCCTACTCCATGTGACCTCCCTATAGTGTCGCTAAACTATTACTATGATCTCTGTAGTCACCCTAAATGTCATACATGTCCTATATTTAGCCTCTTAAAAAGACTGATTGTTTTTTGCGACTTACAGGCGGAGTCATTTTACATGGCTGCTACGTTACTAGGAATGTCGTGGGTGCAATTCCCTGGGTTAATTAAGGCAAATGAAAGTTCTCAAGAGTCAAAACGTTCTGCTATTTTTCCACAGAATCACATTAAACTGGAACTATTATTTCCCTGAAAACTCTCATGAAACCAAGTGTGAAATTGTTTCCCTCTGAACTATGTAAATTGATAACTACAGTGGAATACATTAAAAAGATCTGAGCTCAGGTTGCCATCGTTAAACAAAAAAGAGGAGCTTCTCTGAGGTCACTGGGAGGTCATCAAAGCTATTTAGAAAGCTTTCATTTATTGTTTTCGAGTGAATACTTATTCATGGCAATTACTGTATACACTTATTCATTTTGGATGTACTTCAATAATTCTATTTAGTGCTGGGTTCATGAAGCTTCATGAAGCAGTGCCCCAGACTTTAAGAAGCTGCCTCCCTCGGTTTAAAAAAAATTTCAATAAAATGGCTCCTCAAGGGTTTACCTTATAGACCAGAGAGATACAGCTGGAGGGCTGAGAAAATAATGATTATGCTTCTTGAAGATTCATCACTGGTGTATTCCAACCTGGAGGGGTTTCCAGTATTTTTCATACGAAGCCAATAAAAGGCACTTTAAGACCTTTTATAGCAGAAATGATGTAAATACCAATTATATTTAAAATAATGGGCGACATAAACCTTGACCAACAACAACTCTATGCGAAGCTCGAATTGAGTATTTCCCTTATATGTTGTCCTTTTTTGGTTGTGGTTTGTCATCAGATTGCATCTTATGTCATGTCAGAAACAGCATTTGAAGTTTCAAACGTAACCAAAAAATGTGTTAGAGGCAATGGATTTGTTTCAGGCTAGATCTTATGAATCCAAAAAGAATGTTTTAAATACAATTACTCAAAGCCTAAGACATGTGTGGTACTAGATTCACCTTTGGGACTCCATTGGCCTGCAGGCCATAGGTTTAGGTTTAACTTTCTAATAGAAATAAATTACCATTCTACTAAAAATAAGAAGATAAACTTTAGAGGTTAATAATCCAAATGTAATTGACTTATAGCTCATATAGGAATTAGACTACATTAAAAAAAAGTAATAATAAAAGTCATTGTGATTAATTAATCTCAATGAAGGGCACTTTCAAGTGAATATCATTCTTTATTATTTATGTTTTAATCTAAATGGATTTGGTACATGACCTCATCAAATAATGGACAGATTTATACATTTTAAAATGATATATTTGTTTTCTCTCTTCTACTACATCATGAATCAGTTAGTGGGGAAAATTGAAGATCCAGCAGTATCATCAGATGTAATTAGAGTTGCTTATGGTGCAAACATTTTTATTTTTGTGTGGTTGTTTGTTTATTTTTGTATAGTGTGATCACTGGACCTGAAGTGAAAACTGAGGTCAAACATCTTTGTAATTAAACAGAAGATTGTTTGCACTTGATGATGAAACAAACAGCTCAGCTGAGTCCTCATCACACAGAAGCACCGTGTCGCTGCGTATTAATAATATTCACAACTTTATTAGCCATTCAAGGCAGTGAGACACTCGATCTCATCATAAGTAAATGTCATACCTCTGATCTAAGATCTGATATTTTTGAAAGCTCCTGGGCCCTCTGGAGGTGTTGTCAATATTTCATGACGGTGCAGTGTATCTTTTGACACTGAAATATGCGGTGAATTAAACATGGACCGGCTGCATAATCAAAAGGTTTTAATGAAAGTAGGAGTGAAAACCTCTCTTCGAGTTCACAAACTAATTAAAGTATAAGCGGACAGAATTTTAAGGGAGTGTTTAAAGAGGTGTTAAAGTGAGTAAATTAAACAGATCTTAGAGAGAGAAGTTCACCAAACCCTTTCAGTATTTAGCTGAGATGACGCAACACAATGTGGGAGGAAACCGGAGTAAACCCACGCAAGAACAGGGAGAGTAGCTCAACGCAGAAAGCTGGCCTCAAGCTGGGATCAAACCTGCAACCTTCTTGCTGTAATACTTTAGCGCTTTAACCACTGTGCTGTTCACCCCACAGCTAGATCAGAAGTAGCATGAATTTATATTGTTCTATTAATTAATGGATGTCACAAAACTGTGTTTAACACATGCTAACTCAAACCCGCAAAGACGTACACAACCAAAAATAAAAAACAAAAAACAACACCTCTAGAAATAAATCTGTAAAGAAAAACCTTTTTAAAATCATTAAAAAAAATGTTCTTGAAATGATCAAACACAATCTGGATATACAAAAAAAAGTAGGGCAAAATAATCAAAATAAAAAACCTTGAAGGCAGATTAGTAGATAGAAGGAGAATAAAGAAATATATACATGTTAAAAATAAACCAATAATTTCACATTATCACATCATTAAATAAAAGATAAGAAATCCAATTTTCTTCAAAATTAAAAAAATAAAAATCTTTTTTTTTGTATTATAGAGATGAAAGAAAATTACACTTCATTGTATAAACGGGCACACAATATTGTGATGACTTTAACAGAACAAAGAAAGGAACTAAGTTACTGTCGCAGTCATCTCTTGAGCCTATTTAACACCTTAGATATCAGCGAATACTCTCGTGCCTCAAGGTAATGTAAACGTGGCTTCCACCAGGATTCCAGAGGATATTTCCCCCTCGAGTAGTCATTGTCGACCTGGCTGGAGCTAAGTACTTGTTATGTTTGCATCGAGTGTGTCGGTGATTAATTAAAGCAATCTATCTGGAATTCCAGCAGGGAATTGTGATGTTGTTGCAAAGATTAGTGGCTGAGGAAGACTCGGAAACCGGGTATCATCCGAGCCCCACGTTCCCAGAGCACTTCTTCATCAGCTTTAGTTAGCAGCAGCACGAAAACACTTCTGGAAGACTCTAATGAGAAGTAACACTGTGGATGTTTTTTTTTTATAGATCAGATGCTGGTGGAGTTCCTTCTTCTACTTCATGAAGAATTCGCCCAACAAAGGCTTCCCCATCCATGTATCTGACCTTGGCTGAGAACAAATGTTTGAGCTATCCCTTGTGTTGTCTCTGGGTCAAGGCGAACAACCTCCTTGGCTTCTTTAAATACATATGTAGTGGTGGAGGTGGTTCACCATGACCCAGAGACAACACAAGGAATACCACAAACATTTGTTTTCAGGCCTTCGGGTCACGTTGACCCCGAGAGAACACAAGGGTTAAAATTCTTTGATATACCCGCTTTTGTCCTTTCCACTAGCCTCATATTGATAACCTCCATATCTTAATCTTAGACAATCCATTCTTAAAGTACTTGAAAATCCTTCAAAAATAACTTTCCCCATTTTTTTTTCAATCCACAATTTAACCACTTGGCTCTGTTCATTCGTTTCGGAACTAGAAGGAAGCTGATTATGCTGAGTGAGGTTGGTCCAGTCAGGCGGGTTATGAGCGCTTCAGTAAATTATTGAAAATTACAAGAAAATTCTCAGAGCAGTGTTTCCGCTGTGCAGAGTTCAGGCACCAACCCTCCGGGAGGTCCCCCTGAGACTTCCTAAAATCAATGTCAGCAACTTTCCTGATGTTCATTTTTTTTCTTGAGGTTTAAAATACTTGATGATTGGAACGTGGCGTGAGCAAAAGTGCAACATCGGCAACGTTGGAAATCTGAAAGTATAAGGGGGGGAGGGAATCAAAAAGTCATTTCATGGTGCAGCAGTTCAAGAATACTTTGGGATTATTATTATTTTTTAGTGTTAGATTAAACACAGATTGAGGTCAGATTTTTCTTTAGAATCTTTTTATTTTTCAAATTAATTATTTGTACGTATGAAGTTCAGTTAATGACTTTTATATATATATATATCTTTTTTTTTCGATTTAATAAAATATCACATGTTGTTTTCAAACATTTTTCTAATTTACCTTTTGTTATTAAAATGTTTAAAAAAAAAAAAAGACTAAATTGGCTAAAAGGCTGAATTGTTTCATAAAATATTGTCATATTATTTGATGAATTGAAGGCAAGAATTGTTAACTCAACTCTGATCATTTATATTTTCGTTGTGTTCTCTTATTCCTGTACCTCAAGCCAAAGAGCAACGAGACATTCTTCAAGAACTTTGTCCAGTTAGCTCGTACACACTTCTCTACAACACCCTGAACAGGTGTAAAGTGGCCCCTTAAGATGTTTTCATGTGTGTGTGTGAGAAAGAACCAACAGGAAAGCCAGATTTCTGAAGATCCCCTGTGTGATAGTGAGCTGAATGTCTCTGTATAGGATGATTTAACAGTCATTTCTTGCCCATTCATCTAAAAAAACAGCGTTTCCGAAGCTCTACGCACACAACACTGAATCTTGGCTCGCCACTTCTCGACCACAGGGAACACCCGGGCGTATAATCGGGTCGGCAAAGGCAATTTATCAGACGGTATTTCCTCAGTGTGGAGGGGGGGGGGTCCCTCAGCTCTCCACTAGCAGGGAACTATTGGGTCTGGAGCAAGAGCAGCACATGTTGGGGGATGGGGGGGCTTTCACCAATTTGTGGACCCATGCAATCCATCTTCTGGCAGCAACAGTGAGTCGTGATGGTCTTGGAAATATGTATCTCTATTGAAGACCTTTTGCTTAGGATGTGGTGATCTTTTTTTAAAGAGGGATGTTATTATATTCCGAGGGTAGCAGTTAGCTAGAAAGCAGATATGAATCAACTGTCCATGAGGCAATGTTCATTGTAGGGATGAGCCACCAAACGGGTTCAGTTGAGAGCAAATATATTTCATTGTTACTGTTGTTTTACTGGAGTCAAAATTTATACAAACGTTAATTTGTATTTCTTTATTTCCACATTTTCCACCATATGGAATCTCAAAATATATTTTTAAAAAAACAACCTATTATTAAGGAATATTCGTAGTTATATTTGAATGCATTGATCTATAATTTTTATTTTATCCATGAACAAACGTTTTTTTCTGAATTGAAATTTGAATTTTTAACCATGTGGTCCTGAACAAACCAGTGAACAAATACCTCTTTTTATTTGGTAATGTATCGATCATTACTCATGTTTAAAATATTTTAGTCATTTCAATTTAGTATATTCATTTATTGTTGATGTTCTGTACATTAGGAATAAAAAAAGTATGGAAAAGAGAGAATAGTCATACAAACTATTACAATTACGAAGCAAAACTGGTTTGTGTAAGAACAGGCTGAAAGAAAATGATGATAATCCATTATTTTTTAAGTTATTTTTGATTTATCATCTCATTTTTAGCTATTTTTACAGTTATAAAACAGCTTTTCTTTTAATACCAGGAGAAATATGACCCAGCCTTCACCACAGCCTTGTGTAAGAGTTGTCCTTTATTTTTCAGTCCATTTACTCTGGATTCTAGTTTTGTAATACGTTCATGAGCCCTGCAGCGGTCCCCTAACAACAGTCCCAGCTACTCCAAAGTGTCTCCATCTGCTCGCCAGCTCGCCTCTTGTTATCTTTACTGGAAAAAGAAAAAAGCCAAACGGATAACCAGAACATTTTCTAAACCTTTTAGTTCCAGGCCCAAAGTGTCCAAGCCTATTAGATCCTTGTGACACATGGAAATGAGGTCATGTGTTCTCAGGGGGACAATCCTTATCCATATTTGGGGGAGTTCTCCTGCGAGGCGAAGGGAGACATTGAAGAAGTGACACAGAGAGAGAAATCGGTCCCAGAGAGGATCATTAAAATGCGAATAACCCCGGACAACTGGGGCTTTCAGCCCTTTGCGTCATGATAAATGTTCTGAACGTATAGATCCAAGAGAAAGATCACTCAACGTTTCAGCAGAGATGCTCGACATTAAAGCTGAATTTTACCGCATTTACATCAGAGGAACGACCAAGACATCCTTACAGTGAAGTGACAAGTGCACAAATAAGTTTAATTTTGGGCTCCTTGAAGAAATAATACAATTGTATTTTGAAAAAAACAAATTAGTCCTTTGAAGGTCCGCACATTTATCAAAGCCCTATTTCTGATTGAAGTTATTTTCGTTTTTAAGTTTTTGTCATCCGCGTATATAAGTATTAACCCCACGTTACACTCTTTTATGTGAAGTCCTTTGTGCCTTCTTGTCTCACTTCCTGTTTTTGTATTGTGAAGTCCTGATCCCTGCATGTCATGTCTACTTCCTCTCGAGCTCCTGATCTGTGTCACCTGTGTCTTCGTAGGACCTGATACCAGTGCTGTGTCTCAAATCGCATACTACTCTTAGTATGCTAGAAGTTAGTATGCATCAGTTTAGTGTACGTATTAACTAGTACGCAAATTCTCCACAGATAGTACGTCTGAAATCAAACACTGCTGCTACACACTAACCGGAAATCACATGACAGCTTCTTCTTCTACTTCTATTTAACGATGTTTCAACCAGCTGTTTGAACGCTATCGCCACCTGCTTACAGCACGTTTTGCAACTTTGGAAAAAGAAATAAAGAAAAAATATGAGAATCGAAATAATCGCGAGATATTTAAGCTGGCATCAGCAGCGAAGACGTGTCATCCTCCTACTGCTGCTGAAAATGCACCTGTAAGTATATGAATATATATGCATTTATATATGACGTAACTTCCGTTTAAAACGTCACTAAGATGGCGGCTGTTTAGTGTGGTTAGTGTCCATCGAACCATACTCAGTTTTGTGGGCGTGTTAGTACACCAATTTAGTGTGCATGGCGCACTAAATTTCGCATACTAAGAATTGAGACGCACTAACGCACTAAAAATACTAACTTTTAGTACGCTAGTATGCGATTTGAGACACAGCACAGTTCACTATGATCGCGATGTCTTTAAATCCCTTGTAAATTTTGACTCGTGAACCTGCGTCTTAATTCCAAGGTTCCCTTCCTTCTGTCCTGAAACCTTTCCTTACAATTCTAACTATCCAGCACATTCCAACTTTTAATCTAAATGAAGCTTTGTTGCTTTATTTACTTTAAATAATATCAACATAGTATGTGCTTTCAGGAAGAGAGGATTCCTTGGTTGCCTCAATTCCCTCCCATTTTCTTACATTAGTTAAATCACAACATTGCTTAATGTACATGTATTTTATTATTATGTGTGGAGTAAAATTACAGATACTTGCAGGTCCTTTTACACCTCAAAGCAATTTTACAGGTGGTATTCGACACAAATGTAACTCAAAAAGCCATGTTTGTGTTACTGCAGTCATTGAAGTGCTACATAAAAGCTATTACTGCTCAGGTTTCTCAGCCGCTTTTTCAAAAGAGCCGTCCAACGCACTGAAAGTTGTGCTGGATGGAGAGTTTTGCTGAAATGTTCACATTATGGACTCGGTCCTCGTTCAGCTAGATGTGTCAAATGTGCAGCAGGGGTGTTATGTTTTGCTAAAGGCAACGTCGGTGTCGGAAATGATACGATCTGCAACTATACGTTGCAAAAATGTTGACATTCGTATTCATCGAAATACATATAAAAAACAGCAGCACGCTAAAGGAATCTTTGGAAATCCCTTTTGTCCTCATTCTAACAAATTATTACACAACCTTCTGCTGTGTTGTTACAGACGTAATAATAGTTCATGACAGAAATCCCAGAGAGTTTCTGCCCCAGATAATCACATAAGTCAGTGAAACTGCTGCGAACGCGCCAAACATACGGATCACTTCCATTGTCTTTCAGCTCCATCGTTCTCTTCAAAACTCACTTTTTTTTTTAATACCTGAAAGTGAGTTTTGAAGAGAACGATGGAGCTAAAAAATACATTTAGTTGAATAAATATTGTATTTACTATTAAAATGTGTATTTTCATGGAATGAAAATTGTAAAATAAATAGATAGACAACAGAAAACTAGTATAATAAATTATACATATGCAAGCTTTATGCCAGTGATTTCAGTTTTTTTTTAAACAGGAATTCTCTGTCGTGAAGTGGAAAAAGCTTTGATATATACACAAGAAAAACAAATTCACCCAATTCATTTTCTCATGATAGCACCAGTATATTATGGGGCCCTTACTTTAAGTGTCCCACTGTGTTTGCATTCTAACTAAACATAAGCACTAAAAACAAAGCAATGGCTAAAGAGAGTGTGTTGCCCTTGTGTTCTTATTGTAGCCATGAGCAATACTGGTAGCAATCAACAGACAGATTTGCCCGACTTTGTTTGCATTGTAGGCGCACGGTGGTTAGCAAGAAGGTTGCTGGTTTGTTTCCAGGTCCACAGGGAGCCAATTTGTGACCTTTCTGTATTGAGTTTGTATATTCTCCCCGTGTTGCGTGGATTTACTCTGGTTTCCTCCCACAGTACAAAAACAAACAGAGGTTTATTGGAAATTTGGGGAAATTGAAGTGTGTATGTATCTTTGTGTGCCCTGTGACAAGCTGGCATCCCGTCCAGGGTGTCCCCCGCCTCTCAGAAGAAGACACTGGGACATGCTGAAGCGGCATAGAAAAATAATGAATGAATGTTTGCATTGTAGCCATTAGAAAAACTGAAAGCAAACGGTAGTTTGTAGCATAGCCTCAAATCCTATACAAACATCCTAAACAAAAAATGACTTGAAGAAAACTTTTGACCCTAAAAACAGTATAATAAGTGGCACAATTGGAAATTGAATTCCTCAACTATGATGTAGCTTCATGCTATCAGGAACACATGATTTAACAGTTATAATCATAATTTGAACTCCTATAATTTCAACTACATTTATCTATTTGACTCCTTTTGACTTCCAACAGCTTTTGCAGCAATTCCCTTCAAGCATCAGGGATTATCCGGCCTCTCTCTGTGGCCAACTCCCCTCTCTAGTCTCGTCTTCTCGCCCTCATTCCACTCATCTATCCATCTGCCCATAAGCATCGACTCTTTAGCCCAACCTGTGGGACTATCTGCTTCCCTCTCCTTCGAGTCGCTGTCGATGTATGACATGATGGGGCCGAGTATCAATCCCGCTCTGGAACCTTTCGGTGCGAACCCCACACGATGTGTCTGAAATAATTAGCACCAGGGACCATGTTTCCATTCAGTGCACGCCAACAAAGGGCTTCCTGTAATTGGACGCTGGAGCATTAAACTGTTCGCAATCAAGACGTTGTAGTCCGTGGACACTTTTCAGACACAGTTCAACATTGATCTACGCTCATCATCCTCACCACCACTCTTCCTCTTCTTCACCCCACCGTCTTGTTTACAGCCACGTCTTCTGTCTTTTTCCACTGACTCATGTCTTTACAATCCTTCTTAAATCTCCATTAATTTCTCACTCTTACTACAAATCAATATGTCATCAGCAAACATCATTGTCCATAAAGAACAACACTCGATTTGTCCGTCACCAAATGGCTTTACCCTTTTCAAAAACATCGACTAATGTACCAACCAGCAGTCAATATTGGTTACAGAGTTAAGCTTTAATTGTAGCCATTAACACATCTTTGAGAAAACTGTGACGTCATTGTAGGCATTTTCACTAATGTTAGAAAACCATCGACTGAAGATTTTTTTTTTCGAACTTTCCATTAGCAGTACTGTACTGAGTGATTGAAGGCAATTCTACTGATTCACACTAGGGTCCCAAAAAATAAAATACCCTCACTTTTACATTAAGTAAAAACTTTAGTTTTCATTTTCATTCTTTCTATTTAATGCTATTATTGATTTTCTTTTTCTTCTAAATGTTGTTCATTATCCTAAGTAAAGAATGGAATAAGATTTGTATTGATATCATTGGATAAAATGTATTAATTTATTTCAAAAATGGTCCAAAAAATACATCTTCAGTGAAAAATATATATCCTAAATTGTAAGCAATAGGGGTGAATTGCAATATACAGTATATATACTAGTATATATTGATATTAAACATTTTTAATAACCTATGTCATGATATTTTGTTGAGTTTGTAATGTTTTTCTGTGATGTGAATGAACTTTGAAGTGGAAAATAATATCCCTTTTGGACAAATAAATCTAATCTAATTCTTCCCAGTATAGATATTTTATTAGTACTAAAAGAAAACATGTGAGTTGATATTCTGGAGAAGGTTTAAAAAGAAAAGAACAAAGAAATGCTCATAAATATGAATCAATAAATAATATGATGCAGGAGGACTTTGTTATGAATTCAAAAAATGTCCATCAGCATCTCCGGCATGGCTGGAAGGGGTGAACAAGATGGTCAATAGAAATTTCAATAACATGCCTCGACAATAAACTGCATGTGGCCCTCAGCGTCTCACGTCTGTCGCCGCATGTTCTGCCTTTTCTTTACATATCGTCCGTTCTTTAACTTCTGTAGGATGTAAATCAATGAACCTTCATGCTCGGCTCTTTCAGCTACACAGCTTCAGGGGAAACAGGACGACACAAGATGTTTGTCGAGGCCACGAGTAGGAGCAGCCGGGCAGAGAACCTCAGTCACAAACCAAATGTTCTGTCACATGAGTCGTCACATGCTTGTCTGATTTGTCCCTGCAGCTGAACCCATCTGAGCATCGAGCTGCTGCTGACACAATCCTGCACTCAAGAGAGCAGCAAGCAGTTGTTAATACATCGCACCATTATTTACTTCTTCTCACTCTTCACTCTTTTTCGGTGTATGCTAAGAATAAATGGTAAAACACTGCAATCCTATACAATATCCAATACATTACATTTTAGAGCAATGTTATATATATTTTTCTCCATTAGTCCATGTTATTTGTTTAGGGTTTTGTTTAGGAATATAATGGTTATGCAGTTTATTGGTTGCAACTTTTTTCAATTTCAGATTTTCATGTCCACTTTTCTTAAAAGAGATGCTAAGAATTGTATTTATTTATTTTACATCTTAAATGTTAACCTAATTTGTTATGTTTTTATTAAGTAGTTTATTTACCCCAACATTATTTGTAAAGATTTTTGTTTCGAGATGTCATTTTAATTCTGTTTAATTTTTGTAACGCCACTTTTTAAACAATTTCTTTGTCATTACACATTTTCATTTTTTTTATTAAGAGACGGCAGAAAAGACATCCTTATTGTATAAAAAAAGGGGTGCCCCAGTGTTCAGTCACAATGGTAAAAGGAAACAAGTAACGTGTCCGTCTTATTTTCATTAATTTGATTTCAGGCACGTTAATTCACACAAAAATTACGTTATTATATGCCGACAAGACTCGAGACGACCGGGACTTGTAACAAAAACATCCACCAGATCTTAAGCGAACATTTACCCAGTCACATGTAATTCCAGAAGTTCCTTTTAATTTGTTTATAAAGCTCTCAATGGTCTTAGTCCAGGATAATTATCTGAATCATTTTCAAAACATCTTGTCCTTAAATTGCCAGGATATGATTAAAAACGTACTGTTCAGCCACTTTTAACTATTATCTATACCTAAACCTGAAACCTCCAGTTGTGTAGATATTTTTAAACCTAAAAGAAGTAATTTTGTCTCTTTTAAACCCCATTATTGTATTATCTGTTATTATGAATATTGTTTAATTTCGGGAAGTTACATTATTTACTTAATGTCTGAATCTTTCTTCCACTTTCATACATTTACAATCATTCTTGTAAAGTATATTTCATTAAGTTTGACTTCATCATCCTTTGAATATAAAAGTTAAACGCATCACATTGGAGCCGTGAATTCACACTGTGAATAAAAATTGATTTATGCTGGATTTTTTTGCTCTGGGCTGCTTTACTTCAAGTGAAAAGAGAAAAAAAAAAAGGCAGCCATGTCAGTCTTCTGACATGAAAGTGTAAAATCACTTGTGAACTTTCAAAGTTGTCCTTGCGAGTGTCACGCTCTGGTTCAGAAGGCAACACGGATGACAAGATGTCTTCAGGAGTGAGTCTTGAGCAGGTGAAAACAGGGCAAACATGGCAGAGAAACTTCTAGTAGATAAATCACATCTTTGTTAACGGCACTAATGCAAATGTTGCTCCAGCCACTTGAAAGTGGCTCTGCAGAGAGAGAGAGAAGAAAACCTCTTTGGTATTCCAGCAGCGACTCTAGGATAAATTATGGATCCTGACAGTTGGCTGTGAAGCTGCAGTCATTTACAGGACCGTTTGTCAATGTGGTGAAGAGTTATGACCGAAGATCATCCATGGATTCTGCTCCGTGAAGCAAAAGAACAATTGTGCTTATTTAACTTAATATAATACACATTGTTGTTTAAATACTTGTACGTTTATGTATTATTTAAAGACATTTTTCATGAATATTGTGAAGAAAATTATGAAGTTGTTATTAAAATTATGAAGTTAAATGTCTTTTAAATATGTATTTAATCACAATATTTAAATGTTAATTCAGTTAATTTAAAGTAGTGATGGTCTGATGAGGCTTCGTGAAGCAGTGTCATTATTTTAAGAGTCCACTAGATGGCAGGCTTTGCACTATTTTCCTTTGTTTTGAACATTCGTTCTAATGAAAAATCACTAGTGATGTTCTGATGAAGCTTCATGAAACAGTGTCAATATTGTCAGCCTACTAGATGGTGCTCTCTGTACTGAAACAAAACACCATTTTTAAACTGATGGCGCCACCAACTGACCTCTAAACAACATGACACTGCTTAATTATTAAATAATTAAAAATAATTAAAAAGATTTATAAAATAATACATTTTTAATGGTTTCATTGTGTTCTGTTCATGTGCTTTTATTTTATACTAGTACACTTCTGGAAATGTCACATATTTTGCTTTGGAACCATTATAATAACAAAAAAAACGTAACATTGTGTTGTGGATATGTATTTCTGGACGCTAATGAGGTCAACATGAACCAGAAGGAACACAATGGATACCTAAAACACATTTGTTGTCGGGCCTCTGGGTCACCTTGACCTTATCCTATTGTTTTGCAGCATCAGTAGCAGAATTTCTCTAAAGGCTTCTTTCTTTATCTAGTTAAGGTTTCTGGTTCCTTGACTTATGTACCTAAAATATAATTACGTTTTATCCTGTACTATAAAGCGTAACTTCTCTTCAAAGAAAGAACAGCTGTGAAAGAACTCAAACAAAATTAAGAAGAAGTTAAACAATATTTACCTCTTTTTTCCTTCCGTTGAATGTTGTTGCATGGTTTCTATTTACGTTGAAAATTTGGCTACATCTTGTTTATTTTCTTAAGACTTTATTTATAGTCTTACAATATTGAAACAAGGTGCTCCATTCTGAATAATATACAACTTAGTTTTTTTCAATATTTGTTAGACAAGAAAAGCAATATTTCAATGTAATTTGTGAATAATGTGAATTTTTATACATAACTATTATATAGCATAATGTTGTTAAGGATATATGTTGCTCTCTCTCTCTATATATATATATATATTATATATATATATACATACACACTTCTTTTGTATCTGACTGGGACTGAAGAGTAACGTTTGAAAAGAAAGGAAGAAAAAAGTCTTCCACTTAACCTGCCCCTGGGAGTTTAATGTAACAGAAGATGAGAGAAAAAAAAAAGAAAGTGATGATTTAATTATCGTGTCTCTGCACCTGCAGGCCAAAGTAGTCGTTGCAGAGTCTTTGGGGAGCAAAAGACGAGATAATGTGCACATGAGTGTAACACTTTGATAAAAGTTGCATCATCATCCGGCTCTGAGGGTCAAAACTTACTCTCTCTAATGGTGATTGAGAGTCACACCAGCACCAGCTGGCGCTCACGTTCATATAAATAAAGTTAAAACTAGTTTTTATTATTGGTTAAAAGAAAACTATTACATCACAAATTCCACAGCTAGTTAATAATTAAAGATGAAACCTTTTAATTGTTGCACCATCTTCTTCACAATGCAATCACTGAAGCCATCCGTGCACAATTACATATACATTATACACACTCACTTTAGAGTATTTGATATAAAGTCAATTTACATCTCGTTCACTGGTTATAGAGAAAGATGGTGTGGTTGAGATCGACGGGTGGATCGTACATTTGCGACGTTGAAAAGAGCTGAGCCAAATGGCAATAATGAAACATTTCTGATGCCGCTTAAAGCTAGGATCTAACTTTTGTAGTTTTGAGTGTTCTTGACATCTGATGAGCTAATGGTCCTAAAGTGTTCATTTAAAAAAAGAAAATAACACATTGGGCCATGTTTTGATAGTGAAGGATCGTAATAGTAGCGACAGTACTTAGTATATATATATATATATATATATATATATATTTATTTTACGATATCTTGAACACAACACCCTCTCTCAAGACTCAGCGGTTGGATATAAAATGATCAGATCATAATCTGATTTGTAGTATTTATTTTAGTCCTCCCAAAAGTTTTATCCTAGAGCAAGAACGTGGGATTTTTTGGGTAACCTTATATCGTTATTTGATCATTTCCATGTTTTTTTTCCCTGTACAAGCACTTTTTTTTTTTACTTTTTCAAAGCGATGATATCAACGACACACTCAAACTGATGGACCGATTCCACACCTGATGAGTTGGTGAGTGGAGAATTAGAAGCAGCTGCGTTTTAATCAGTGTCAGAGCAGCCGAGGGAAAAACAAACACCTGAATCTAATGAGAAAAAACGACTCAAATATTTATACAAATGTGAAGAACACATATAGAACTATACATAAAATACAAAAAAAATGTACTATAAGAAAAATCATGACATTTGAATATATATAAGACATTTGATTATGAACTATTTTACAACATATAAACACATATATATAAATTAACCAAATGATACAATAAGAAGGGGTTTAAGCAAAACAAAACTTTTTGAAAAGAAATCTTACTTTTTTGTTTTATAGTAAGTAAGAAGGTTAAGGTTATTTCTTAAGCACCTTTCAAGACCAGGGTCACAAAGCGCTTTTACAATAAAAAATAGGACAGAGTTAAAAATCTATACTTTAAAAGATCAAGACACATAAGACAAACACAGGAGTTCCAGAAAATCAAGGAAAAGTCTGCACAAATAAAAATGTCTTAAGATGTTTCTTGAAGGAGTCAGTAGATCATCAAACACAGAGAGAGAGGAAGATCATTCCAAAGCTTAGGAGCAACAGTCTGGAAAGATTTCTCTCCTCTGGTCCTGAACCGTCTTCAGAAACCATCAGTAGATTCTGATCCACAGACCTAAGAGCCCGAGCTGGGGTGTAAGGCTGGATCAGATCAGTGATGTAAGGAGGAGCCTGACCATGAATAGATCTGAAAGTAAGAACCAGAATTTTAAAATTGATCCTGAAAGAAACTGGAAGCCAGTGAAGAGTTTTAAGGATCGGGGAAATGTGAGTTCTTTTACTAGAGCAGGTCAGAATTCTTGCTGCAGAGTTTTGTATTAACCGCAGGCGAGACAACTCCTTCTTGTTTAGACAAAAACAAACTGTGACAATAGTCTAAACGAGAAGACACAAACACATGGATTACAAGCTCCAGATCGTGTTGTAGTGATGTTTATTGTTCCTCTAACAAATCGTACAATTTCATTGTAAGATTTTCTTCAAGGCTAAGTTACGCAGTGAAGAAGATCTTTAAATAGTTCGATAGTTCATAACTCATTAGAGAAAACTCTAAGAGAATAATGTTAAAATGTTACACAGTGCTGCTTTGACAGTCTCGTGTTGCCCTTGTTTCTCCCTCTTCTGACTCAAGTCGACCCAGAAAACATGTTTACCAGATCACACGATTTCTAAATGTCTAATTTATGCTGCAACATCACGCATGTGTGTGTGTGTGTGTGTGTTTGTCCAAACATGTGTGGCTCAGCTGCCGAGCTTCAGGTTTTTTTAATGAGAGCTGATGGTGTGAGTCTGGAATCGCAGCGGACTTGAGAGTCAGCAGCGAGTGACGTGCGAGACTCTCACGGCCGGGGTCGGGAGGTGCATGTTGTGCGAGCGCGAGCGTCGGAGGGTCAAACTAATAAACGGCTCCGGCTAACTAACAGTGTCAGGTGCGTGTGTTGTGATTCTTTTTCTAGTTTCAAACCAAATTATTGATCGACTGCTTATCAAACTAGCCAGTCAGAGCAGGACAACAGTCATGAATAAAACAACTGAGCCCGCGTTCCCTCTGAAATGAAAGCCGATGGAAGAAGCTCACGCTCGGTCAAGTTCCCGTGACTCTCGGCGGGATTGTAATATTCTCTTTTATATAATGTTGGCTGTAATATTCATTTCAGTTCGGCCCAGCAATGCAAATAGGAGCCGAAGTTGAATGCTTGTTGTGTTTCGCATGACAAAACACACTTTAACAGCTGGCTCATTCAATTTTCATCAAACTTTTTTGGGGGGTTACTTGTCGACATTCTCGCTCTCCCAGGCTCTGCTCTCAGGCACGTCTGTTGTTTCCGTGGTCGGCTATTCCGGTTCGGCTCAGGACACGAGGGATTGAAGATTAAGGTCCGAATTCTACTTCTGGATGTTTCGGAAGATTGAATAGACTGCTCAAATATTTCTAACACTGAAATTCCATAATTCTTTCTATCTCTTAGAAAGAAAGCTAATTGGGGTCGCAAGGGCGGTGACTTTCCCAGCTAGTTAGGGCGGAAGCCTAGGGGCATATTGATATCAGGGCACATAAAGTCAAATAACCACTACATACAGTATATGGACGAATAATTGTAATTATTTTGGACTGTGGGAGGAAACCAGCGGCTTTTTACTTTAATAATTTTAGTATTGAAAGAAAAATCAAATATTACTAATTATTTTACTAGTTAATTGACCTTGAAACGTTTTTATTTTTAACTAAATAGCAACAGCCAGCATAATTAGTTTTCTTCCTACTGTTTGCAACATTTGTTTACTTATTTGTGAGAAAATAAGTAAAGAAATCCAGGTGGATTTTGGGGTTTACAATTCCCCTAAAAAGATGAAACTGGAAATCATCCTTATTTGAAATGTATTAAATATAGTTTACATTTCATTTAAATTTTACGTATTTTAATTTCCATGGGTGTTTTCTGACCCAGTTGCCCTTTTTTTTTTTTTACATGAACCCCCTTAAGAAATCTCTGTGAGGTTAGAAGTCTACATCAGTAGTCCCAAACCACCGGTCCCTGGGAACGGTAATGGTCCATGATGCATTTGTTACCGGGCCACACGGTAATAAAAAACTATTTATATCATTTCTAGTGATGGTCTGATGAAGCTTCATGAAACAGTCTCATGTTGTTTAGAGGTCAGTAGGTGGCGCAATCAGTTTAAAAAGGTGATGTTTCATTAGAACAGTTGTTCAAAACAAAGGAAAATAGTGCAGAGACCGCCATCTAGTGGACTCTGAAAACAATGACGCTGCTTCATGAAGCTTCATCAGATCATCCCTACTAATTTCAGTTCTATTAATTATCACAATTATCATCTTTAAAGGGTGGTATTTTTACACACACACACACACACACACACACACACACACACACACACACACACACACACACACACACACACACACCCACACCCACACCCACACACACACACAGACCTACTATTATATAAGGTAATGTTTTGTTATTTTTTTAAATTTCATTTCAATTCCATGACCACCGTCCAGCTTGGTGACCCCACATAACCTTGACGGAATGAGACGCCCTGATGATCCACAGGGGCTAGTTCAGCTCCTTCGCTGTCCAAGCTAGCCTGGGGTTTACGAGGATGGATGGATGACATGCGCGTCCTCGTCATCGGTTTGTGGCACATTCGATCGTCATCTTAAGTTTCCAGCTGCAATGAGATTTTCCCTAAAAGCTGGACTCGATGTTTACTCCGCAGAGCCGCGCGGAATAAAAAAGATAGTTTTCACTCGCTGCGAAATGGAAAGGAAATGACATCCATTAGAATGTTGTTCGGGTCTAAATGGCTGTCCAGAAGACTATTCTGCCGCAGCCATTACAGGGAGAAGAAAGAAAAATAGAAGGATTTTCCGGGGTAATGATGCTAAAGCCGATTGAACTGTGATGCCGTGGATGCAGAAAAGGCTGGGCTGAGTAGAGATGTGTCGTCGCTGTGTGGTTGCATCAAGGTAGTCTTGTGAGAGCGACACACAGAGATGATACGAGCTGTCAGGAGTTTTAGGACAAGATAGATGACGAAAGTTCATGTCATGATGACGACATCAAGGTGACACCCATCATGGGGTCCCACAGGGGCCAGTGCTGGTTTACTGTTGTCACTCCGCGAGTCTCTGTTCTTCCATTTGCTGCTGAATGTGTCCATCAGTCTCTTGGTTCTATCATTATTTTGGCTCCTATTTCAATATATGTTGGTCTGCAGTTCCTTTGTTCTTCTGGCTCCAGTAAACAGTTGATGTTGGTAGCTTCTTCTCCCACCTCTCTGACCCATGCTCTAGGTCTCCACGACTCCTGATTTCTATGTCCCTCATTTTTCCATGTCCTGATCCGAGTCTTTTTGATCTCCATGTCCCTCATTTTTCCTTGTCCTGATCCGAGTCTTTTTGATCTCTATGTCCCTTATTTTTCCATGTCCTAATCCGAGTCTTTTTGATCTCTATGTCCCTCATTTTTCCATGTCCTGATCCGAGTCTTTTTGATCTCTATGTCCCTCATTTTTCCATGTCCTGATCCTAGTCTTTTTGATCTCTATGTCCCTCATTTTTCCATGTCCTGATCCAAGTCTTTTTGATCTCTATGTCCCTTATTTTTCCATGTCCTAATCCGAGTCTTTTTGATCTCTATGTCCCTCATTTTTCCATGTCCTGATCCGAGTCTTTTTGATCTCGATGTCCCTCATTTTTCCTTGTCCTGATCCGAGTCTTTTTGATCTCTATGTCCCTTATTTTTCCATGTCCTAATCCGAGTCTTTTTGATCTCTATGTCCCTTATTTTTCCATGTCCTAATTCGAGTCTTTTTGATCTCTATGTCCCTCATTTTTCCATGTCCTGATCCTAGTCTTTTTGATCTCTATGTCCCTCATTTTTCCATGTCCTGATCCGAGTATATTTGATCTCTATGTCCCTCATTTTTCCATGTCCTGATCCTAGTCTTTTTGATCTCTATGTCCCTCATTTTTCCATGTCCTGATCCAGTTCACTTTGACTTCTATGTCCCTCATTTTTCCATGTCCTGATCCGAGTCTTTTTGATCTCTATGTCCCTCATTTTTCCATGTCCTGATCCTAGTCTTTTTGATCTCTATGTCCCTCATTTTTCCATGTCCTGATCCGAGTCTTTTTGATCTCTATGTCCCTTATTTTTCCATGTCCTAATCCGAGTCTTTTTGATCTCTATGTCCCTCATTTTTCCATGTCCTGATCCGAGTCTTTTTGATCTCCATGTCCCTCATTTTTCCTTGTCCTGATCCGAGTCTTTTTGATCTCTATGTCCCTTATTTTTCCATGTCCTAATCCGAGTCTTTTTGATCTCTATGTCCCTTATTTTTCCATGTCCTAATCCGAGTCTTTTTGATCTCTATGTCCCTCATTTTTCCATGTCCTGATCCTAGTCTTTTTGATCTCTATGTCCCTCATTTTTCCATGTCCTGATCCTAGTCTTTTTGATCTCTATGTCCCTCATTTTTCCATGTCCTGATCCGAGTCTATTTGATCTCTATGTCCCTCATTTTTCCATGTCCTGATCCTAGTCTATTTGATCTCTATGTCCTTCATTCTTCCATGTCCTGATCCAAGTCTCTTTGATCTCTAACTCCCTTGTTCTTATGTCATGATCCACGTTTTTTCATGTTTTTATCTGTCTCTTGTTCTTCCTGAAGTCTCTTATTCCCTTTTCAATTTGGTGAACGTGATTCATAGCGTCAAAGAGACTCATCAGATCTCCACCACAGAGGAAAATTACAAGACGGTGTATCCGGGTTCGTTCAAACAAAGATCCTTTTTTCCTACTTTGCCAAAAGAATACGATCAAGGCTGCGTGTATCACATAATGACGTTGTGTCCATACTCACACTTTACGCCTTCATTTGTATTTATGTTCGATGGATCGTGCTGACGCACATGACTGGTCCATAATTTAGGGGCGCAATGTACACGACGCTAATAGAAATGTGCTGAAAAGGGTGATCCTTCATTCGGCTACGGTCATTGGCAAAATCAATGAGGTGCATGTTCTTGTTTGTGCAAGCTGATACGTGCAGGAAATCCTTCGAGGCATGATTGCTCGAGGGCTTCTTGTGGATTATTTCGGTTTCGGTGGTTGCCTTCCGCCGCTCCGGGATTAAAAATAAATCAATTTTTATCTTAAAGAACATTGGATATGAGTACAATATAAGGGTAAATAAATAGTGTTTTAGGCTCTTTCTTTTCATAGTTGGTGGAAGAGTCACAGTGGCTAACAAATTTTAGCCGTTAACCAACCTATGCATGTTTTTACATTCTGTAGTCTGGCACCCATTGAAAAATAAAAATAATAAACGATCAGAATCAGAAGGTGAAGGTCTCCACCAATAAGGAATTTGCTTTGGTAGAGTTGTCCCACATTAGACTTTTTTGTAGATTAATTTTGTTCTTGGCTGAATTCTATATACAATTTTATGTTAGCGTGATTGATCCGTTTTGGCTAAATAACTGAAATTAAAATGGTGTTTTACATAGTGTTATTTTCACATTTGATCTATTTCATGACTAATTGTTGTATTTATTATATACAATTTAAATTTAAAGAAAAAAAAATCATAAAACAAACATATTTGAATCTAGTGACAGAAGCATGTTACTGGTCTTTTTAAAGGCCTGTAAGGTTTTTTGCAGTAACTTGATGTGCTGGGTTTGGTTAAAATTGCTATTTTCTTTTTTCATGTATTATATACAACTTGAGTAGAAAATATTGGCAATCCACTTGTCCGTATTTCATTATTATTATGATTTTTTTTAAAATACATATTTGTATATACTACTAATAATAATAATAATTTCACCTACTTCAGAACTAATTTAATTAAAAATAAATAATATTAAGATGAATTTAGACGCTATATTTCAAGCACAATGAGAGGATGTTTGACTTGATTTGTTCTGATACCAAGAGACTATTTGCTAGGTGTGCTGTTAGGTGAGTGAAGAGTGTCGTCTCAGGACAGCGCGTGAAGCCGCCTCGCCTGCATGACACGTCAGGATTAGCGATGCGAAATGACACTTTACCTCCTCCAGCCTCGGGGCCTGAGATGTAAACACTTACAAGAGGTGTTTGCTGTGTGAATTATTCATTCTTGTTGCTCATCGCTCGCTCGCACGCGTCTTCATGAGTCTTACAAATTCACATTTTTTTTGTAGTTCAAGTGAAAATCGACCCTAAACTCACCACTTCCCCAGCCAGATGAGGTCGATGTTTTATTCACGGCACTAGAAGGAACTGATAGATGTGGAACCACGCCACCGATGATAGGAAGAGACGGAGGGATCCAATGCAGGGTGAGAAACGAGGACGTCACTCTCACAGTTGGAGACACTTTTAGCGTCAACAGGACTCGTCAACACCTCCGACTGAACCAAGAACGAAGCTGAAGAATTGAAAATAATAAGCAACTGAAGTTGATCGCAGCAGTTCTCCCTCCGAGACGAAAAGTCTCCGTTTGATTGACTCGGCTGTTTGCTCGGGTGACTCACTCAGACCTGGAGGGACTCGGCAGCCATTGGAGGCGTTTTCAGGAACGACATGCAAACATGTCCGCCCGAGCTCCTTCAGGGGTGAGAGACGGATCCACTTTTCTCGACTAGACGGGTCTGAAACGGGAGCGACGACGCCCCGGGGAGCCGCGGCCACGAGCGGTCATGTGGAGAGAGGAAGTGTCAAGGGCGGCTGTGGTGAGACAAGTGTGCAGACACGACAAGGGCATATTAAGTTCTGATGTGCTTACACAGCATCGCAGCGATTTATGAGACAAAACATCTTCTGGGTAACATGTTTACCAACGTAAAAGAAAAAGAAAATCCTGCCGAACCTTTCAGATCTCACTTAAAATATGACTGTTACTGTATATATTTATATTTCCATTAGTTTTCTTCACATCTATGGATTTATTTATTATATTTTAATTTATTTTAGAGTGATATTATTATTATTAGGTTATGGTTTTATTTTTTTTATTTTTTTAATTGATGAATAAATTACATTTACATTAAATAATCCCACTTTATTTATATAGTTTTTACAATTGTGAGGAATCATTATTGATATTATCACACTGTTATTTAGTTTCATATTCAACACTTACGCTGATATAAATTATGTATAAGAAAACACAATGGAAATATTAAAATCTTTTTATTTATTATTATATTGGTTCATGAAACACTTTAGGACTTTTTCATTTTTTTTAATACTAATACAACTACTACTAATAATAATAATGAAAACAAATTTAATTTGTTGAATTAAATACTTTCCTTTTTTTTTTTACTTTTTCTTATTATATTTAATTCAATTTAAAATTAAATTTTTAAGTTTGACACTTTGTTCCCCCAAGTTTTTCCCTCATTTAAATGTATTTTACTGTGTATTTATCGCGTATTTTCAATGTTTTTATTGTGCTGCTTTTATCCTCTGTAAAGCATCCATGGGTTTCTTGAAAGGCGCCATCAAATAAAATGAATTATTATATTCGCACCACATTTCTTTTGACAATTATTTAATCTAATGATAATTCAAATATATTTAAAACCCTAAATCTATATATAAATATATATGGATAATTCCACACATTTACAAAATAAAAAAATGATACAGATCATATATTTGTTTATTCTGCAATGAAGAATTTACCGTCAAGGATGTTAGAACATTTCTTTCTTTTTTGTTCCATTATAAATATACTGGTCAAGTTATCCATCATAACCCCCCCTGCTACAGAAGTAGACTGCAGCTATAACACTCTCCTGACACATCAGGGAAACATTTGCATCGAGCATCAGTTTGAACAAATGGATCTTCAACGTCTGTCTCATCACATGCCACACTTGTGTGATTTATCTCCTTGTACATTGTCGAGGCTGTGTGTGCAACATGAGGTTGTGTGTCACTCCTGTCTGTGCGCAGTAAAATACTTCTTGAGAGAAATGATAAAAACAAGATGAGGAATCCATCAAGTTGTGAGTCACATGATGCTTCATCAACAACAATAGCAACAATGAAATATTGTCTTATCAACCCGTGACTGTGAATTAACTCTACATGACTTGTTGTCTATCTGGGGTTGTGCAACACACACCTTTTGAAACACGCATCAGTCAGAACAGGGACAAAATTGACACACACTACTACACAACACATCTTCCTGTGGTCCTACTCAGCTACACATTTTCACATTAAAACAATCATATATTTAGAATCACAAACACTGACAGATAACAATAACCTTGCTTACCGACACACACACACACACACACACACACACACACACACACACACACACACACACACACACACACACACACACACACACACACACACAGGCTTGATGGAGTCTACTGACTCCTTTAAGAAACATCTTAAGACGTTTTTATTTGTTCAGGCTTTTCCTTGATCAGTTTTATCTTGATCTTTAAAGTATATACTTTATAGAATATTGTTTTGATTGTTTAAGCGCTTTGTGACCCTGGTCTGGAAAAGCGCTATACAAATAAAAATGACTTACTTACTTACACGCACACTACGAATGAAAAGACAAACCATATGTACACACACTGCATCATTTACTATTTGTAACACAAATATAATCACATGGCAAATGCAACATTTTGGCATACACACAAAAACACACACACACTCAACAACAAAAATAAAATAAACAAAAACAATCATAGTGCACTCTATGTAGTTAAAACATGATTTAGCAACTTTGGTTATTAACATTGTAGCTAGCACTAATGCTAATCATCCAACGTTAGCAGAACAATCTAAAATGTTAACTTTACAGATTTTAATCAAGATTTATTTTTGTACTTCCTCTCTTTTATTCTATTGATGGTCTGATGAAGCTTCATGAAACAGTGTCATGTTGTTCAGAGGTCAGTAGGTGGCGCCATCAGTTTAAAAATGATTGAGGTTTCAATGGAGCTGCTCAAAGCAATATATTATAATGCAGAGACCGCCATCTAGTGGACTCTGAAACTAATGACACTGCTTCATGAAGCTTTCCGAATCCATAAACTACTTCTTACTGACTCACAACCGACCGACGTTTCTGCTCCTCCTGTGTATTTTCATCACTGATCACTATGGTCTGGGTTTATTTTGTTGGCCTGATTTAATTGTGATTCTTAAGGAACTCCTGAATCTTTCATCGTGAGTTGTTGTTGTTTGTAAATAGGGCATGCAAATCAGCTTCCAAATCAGGGTCGTCTGCGGTTTGCTAGACAGTTTTAATCATCGTCGGCGGCGCCATCATTTGTGATGTTACCTAAAGCGAGAGACTCGGTCACAGTGAATAAGTCTCTTAATGTGAGAGATTAGAGATTAAATCAACTCCTCCACCTAAAGCTGTGTCTCGTGTCGGGGCAGACATTTGGGTGACAAGACGGCAAGCTCGGCAAAACGCCCACAGGGGTTCGCACAACTTTTTTTTGAGGCATTGATATCAGAGCCAGTGACTCACAATATCTTATCCCCAAAATGCCACACAGATGCATCAATAAACTTTCTAAGCCTTTGCTTTTTTTTTATCTTCTAGGATGCGATCGTTTGAGGGGGATTTATTTCGGAAAGTCTCTAACGTTATTAAGATCAGATTCTGGTTCTTTTCGTGAGGATTTACTGTAGGAGTTTTGGTGCCAACGATTCACGCACAACAAAAGATTGGTCTTAGCAACAGTTCTCTCGATGAAATTACAGTCGCGGTGATAGAAATAAACTTGGACAGCTTACATGAAACCCAAAATTGGTCAAGGTCTGGCAGCCGTCCATCTGCAATACACAAATCCAGCATGTTTCCCTGGCGTCCCCAGTGAGTTTCCAGTGAGCAACACCTGAGGCTACCTTAAAAGAATCCCTAAATAACCTGGTTGTATACAGGAAATGGAGAACAACTCAGCCTGAGTAACAAGTTAACAACTTCAACCTCCGGCTCGTACCCCAGATATCATCAAACTTTAATGATCCCAGAGGACCAGCCTGCTCAACCGCGTCAGAAAATAGCAACAGAATGCAGCAGAAAGACAAAATGCCAAGGATGGATGCTGGTGTAGAAATAGCCGCTTGATCCCACTTCCACAGAATTTTGGGTTTTGGAGCGAAGTATATGTAGCCTGTTGTCTGAGTAAGGTGAATGATCTTGTGCTTTTGAGGAACCATGAACCAAAATGGGCAATGGAGGTCTCAGAGGAATATATGGGGGGGAATCATTGTAGTATTTGAAAATATATATATGGATCTGCAAATAAATAGATTTCTTGTTGAGTGATGTCGGGGTATTTTAAGTTTCTGCCTTGAATGGAAAACGTATTATCTTACTCAACTCTGAGGCGAGGAGCGAGCCAGGACTTCCTTTGGGACACCAAGAGGCCGATCATCTGGTTCTATGAATTGAGATATCCCTTAATTTCAAGGAAATCATGCAACGCTTCCCAAAGCCGGCTCATGAAAAATGTGTATAAAATACGAAAAGGATTTGAAAGCGCTGATTATGCTCGAGCGTTTGGTCAATAAACAAATGATGATTTTGAGAGCTGAGATTTCAATCCCGCTGATCCTGTTTTCCTCTTGTCTTTAGTGGCCAATCCTTCCTCAACAATGACTGTGTATTGATCGAGTTTTGGTTTGGATGTGTTTTTCTACATTTCTTTTCCTTATAAATCTATAAATGTGATCAGGCAGACGGAGAGTTTTGTGTCTGCTGGACGAAATATCTTCGCACTACTGGGGGTAATAAAGACCTTAATTACTTGCAAACCTACTGTTTCAATCCTGAGATCCAAATTAAACAATTTTTCCAACGACCTACACTTAACACTTAAGCTAGAATAATGGCCCAATAGAGACACTTTGAGTAGAAGAAGATTTGGCGTTCACGTTGAGATGTCAAGTCAAGAGGGAATCAAGGCTTTCGGGAGATATTGATGTTCGAGGAATAAATGTTTTTATAGGGTAGAGACCAGAGAGAAAATCAACAGAGTTA
This sequence comes from Callionymus lyra, assembly GCF_982586985.1. Lineage (NCBI taxonomy): Eukaryota > Metazoa > Chordata > Actinopteri > Syngnathiformes > Callionymidae > Callionymus > Callionymus lyra. The sequence goes on from NC_141831.1 coordinate 19,977,980, forward strand.
AAGGAGTGCAAAAATAGACAATCAAGTGAGACATCAGGAGGCTTAAACCAAGGTTGTAGATGTGGCACCAAGATGAGACCGGCAAGGAAGATCCTAAAAGTAAGATTAGACCGGTCCTGATCAGGACTGTTTCAAATAAGTGCAGAATACTGAAAACAGACAAAGGTAAGAACAGACAAAGGCATAAACTATGAAAGCTCAGGGTCTTGATCTAGGTAAGACCTGAACCAAAGCAACCCAAAACAAGGACCAAAAACAAGGGTTGTATTGTGTGCTAAATTTAAAATATTGAAGCTAATATTTTTTTCCAATGAAAAATGAAAATTAGCATCCATTGCGTGCTCTGTCCGAGACGTAAACAAAGTAAAAATAGAATCCTGACATCAATAATAAATGGAGGTAGTTCTCGTGACTAAATTGGTTTTGAAGAACTCCTTTCAGTGCAAGTAAGTGAGTCGAAGGTTGCACTTTCTGGGGCAAAGAACGAACATTTTAGGTTACGCGGGGCTTGTACTTTCGCTGCAGCTTCAGCTTTAAGTGAGAATTTTTCTATAAAAAATAAAAACCCCACGAGCTGAAAGAGCACATTTGGCTACCAACACAAAAGACAAGCTGCTACGAGTTGACCCACCTGACCCTCCGCTGTTGACATGGCTAAACGGTTGGCCCAAATTCATTCTGACTTCAGCTGACCTGGAATACGGCGGGTCAGCCGATCTGCTGTCACCAAGGTTATTAATGAGAGCATGATATATGACAAGCACAATAGTATTCTCAGTGTTGTCTTTTGAAAAAAGAAAAAACTCAAAACACTAGAAGCCAATCAATCAAAATATACAGTTGGCAAAGAACAGTTCATTTACTCTTTATAGTCACTCGCAGACTCATAATATTGATAGTAAAGTCCCAAAATATAGTTTTTAAGATGCCCTTTTGTGCAGGTTTATACATTAAATTTTACAACAGCCATAAACTTTTTACTGCGTTGGTCAGATTTTAAGAAATGTGACGCCTCATTGAGAGACTGCAGGAGAATTCCACGCTTCAGATCTTCACAGGGTCATTGAACCTATGTCTCCTATTAAGTCTTTATGGGACTTTTTTCCCTTACTTAATGGTCCCTTTGGAACTGTGCAGGCGTTTCAGTGGTGGAAGTTTCATGAAAAACAGGAGAAGTGATGGCCGTGACTTGAATTCTTGAGTAATGACAACTAAAGTTATCTGGTTTTATTTGGCAGGATTTCCTTTATAAAGGAGCTGAAGTCTTAAGAGGTGAAAAGAAAGTGAACCACAAGTGATTGTGACACCAAGTTTTGAAGTGTGACACCAAGTTGGGACCAGAGATATATATCTTTCAGATTTCACGAGAACCAAGAAAAGCAACCACAAGGCTGAGGATTTTTAAAAGGTAGAAGTCAAGGAAAGATAAACTCTTTGTGCTTGATTTAGAAACCAAGATGAGTTCAAATTATAAGTAATGGAAGCAAATCAGTAAAAAAAAAACAGTAAAATGTCATTTTGGCTTTCAAACGAAAGATAAAAACAACTTTTTGTTGTGTGGCTTAAGGTCAGCAACTCTGAATGCAAGAAAACTAAGGTATTAGGCTAAAGGCATGACAAAAAAATGTGATATTAAAGTCAAGAAAATACCATCTTCAGGATCTCAAAAGCCATTTTAGGAAGCTTTTGTAAATAGAAAACCATCTTTAGAACTTCCTTTGTTGTCACTTCACTTTAATCCCTTAATAGCCTTGTGTATTATGGAGATCGTATTATGTATTTCGGGGGCCGTTAGATCAAAACAAGATCAGCTTTTCAAGTAAAGCAAATGAAGACAAGGACAACCTCATATAATCTGCCTGAAACCAGTGGAACCAAATTGAAACAGTCCACAATATGAAGTTCCTAAGAGTCAGTCAGTCAAGTGTGAAAATGTAGAATAATATCCATGATGTGTGGCTATTTATTACACTGTATTCCCATAAGTTGACATCAATTTAGACAAAATGATTCATTTTAATGAATACAGAATACAGTCGTGCATAGTGAAAAATATGTAATGTATGTGGTCATGTATGGATATTTAGTATAAATGTTCAGAATACAAAACAAATACTTCCTCACTGTAGCAGTATCTTCATAATATGAACTGTTCACTAGCCAAAAATGAAAGAGTTTTGGAGAAGGCTTGTGGGCAACCGTCAATTATTAGGTTTCTTTCTGTAGCTTACAAGTTAATTTAGTTTATCATGAGAGGATTGTTAACCAAATAACCTGTAAAGAAAAAAAGATTTACCGACATATTCCATGGAAATCACATCATAACAAGGCCATTATGATCGCTAATGTTGAAAAAAACAGCCATAGCTATAATTAGCGATACATATTACTGCGTAATACTAGTACATCTTAAATAAATGTTGGTGCATGTGGGCTGTATCTTGATAAAACAACTTAACCAGCGAGAAAAAATTGCAGTTTGAAGCTGAGCCCTGGATCGCCCACCCCTGGCTAAAGATTGTCAACCACAGTTTTTTTTTGTAATTTTGACATCTTTGCTAGCAACGAAAATACTTATATTTGTTACTCTGTATTTTCCTGGTTTTCTCTGCCATTGATTTCAGTCTTGATGTGCAAGGCATTCTGGGATTCCCTTATTACCAAAGTAGGTGCTGGAGAATCTCAAAAAGTGGGGAGGCTACGGCCCTCACTCCTGTTCTTCATTCCTCAACTTTTGAGTATTGGGACAACCCTTGCTCTTCGTGGGAGAACAGATTTTTAGCTCGAGTTTGAGGAATGAGCAGGTTAATGGGATGGACCCCACTAGATATTTTGGACTTGTTTTTGTTATTTTATTTTCCAAATATTTCTGAAAGACGAAATATCTATACAAAATATTAATAAACTATATACCTTTTAGTCAAATACATTCTGAGGTGAGTACACTATAAGGCCTTGCCTCATATATAAAAAAACATTGTTCTTAACCCATCCAAAGAAGTCCTCCATACCTACAGAGCCATTTCAAGCATCTACGTGACACAATTTAAGTTGACCATGAAGTTAATGTATCAGGGTTGTGAGTGGCGTTGCGATGCTCTAGCAAAAAAAAGAAGAAAATGTTGAGGTATTGCCTTCTTTTGGATTGGACAAGGGGGCCATTACAAAAGTGAAGATATTCCAAAGCTTAAATGCAACTCCAAGATTTCAGATGAAGTTATACAGAACTTTTTTGGCTATCACACAATCTAGACCTTAAGATAAAGGAAGTCTAAGGGATGTTAATACTTTTTCTCATGTATTTAAAAAACCCAACATGGAATACTTGTGGGCTTCTGAGGAAGTTTGCCTTACAGATTAATGATGAGAACCTGATGTTTACACGGAGAACATCCCGATCGTTTCAGTGGATGGGGCGTGAAGACTTGAGCTGACAAATCCGCTTCGATAAATAAAACCTGTATGTAAACAAACCCAGAAGGCGTCGGCATCAGACTTATTAATGTGAAAGGTCAAATTATTATATGCTTGACATTTTCCAACACGCATCATTGATTGGGCAGTTATTAAATGTCATGCCTAATGAAGTGTGTAATGTATTTTGGGGTAATATCATCAGACTTTTTAAAAGGAGGTCATCATCAAAGTCTTTTCCAGAATCATACTATTTGATCTTCCTGCGGTGAAACTTTTGTGATTTATAATCTGCGGAATACATTTGTGGATATTTCACTGCGATGAAAGCCAAAGGGATGAAGTCCTAAAAGGGAGCCATGTGCCCGACTGCATTATTAATACCGGCCTCCCTGCACTCAGCAAAGAGCTTGTACGATGAAAGGACTGGCTGTGATGGCGCGGTGCTGCGCTACACTGCAGATGGTTGTGTAATAATCAGAGGGATTCACTGGCCGTCCTCAGCAGCTGCCACCCTGCCCGGTGAAGGGAGAGGTGCCAGTGCGGGGGTCCGTCAGCCAACTGCTAGTGTTTCAAGTGCACTTTCTTGGAAGGGAGAAAGTCGGTGAACAAGATAGCAGACAGAATGCGGAAGTCCGTCCCAGATTCGGTCTATTAAAGAATCCATCCATCTTTTTTTCGACAACTTAAACCAAGGTCAGGTCCTGTAGAAGCAGCTTAGGGCAACGATCTGTCCAAGATCTGCCCGAGGTCTTCTTTAAAAGAGTGATTTTGGTGACACTTGAACCCACGTTGGTTTTTCTAGTTTTGACCTAAAAAGTCTGGTTTCATAATCAAAACGGTCCCGATCTATACTCAGTCCAATCCCATATTTAGAATGTTCTTTTACTTGTTGTGGTGTCACACATACAAACCTGGCCTTGAACCTAACAGCCATCAGAAAATCACATTTTCAAAACTTGGACAATGTTTATTTGTACTCACACCTGGTTCATAATCTCCGGTTTTGCGGACTTTTTTTTAAATTTACAGATACATCGATTTTGGGAGTTTTTTCAGCCAAATTTTCCAGAGAAAAAAAGCCTTTTTTTATTTTTAAAACATCAGAAAATCACATTTTTTTTAATTTAAGCAACATATATTTGTGATCATGTGGTTCGAAGGATCATGACCTTTTGATTTGCTGCATTTTTTTTAATCTTTTTTTTTTTCCATGGTTGATCATCAGTTTGGGACTTTTTCAACTCAGTAGATTTCTTTTCTGGTCTCAACCCTTCAGAATTAAATGAATGGAATTTCAACACTATTCCTTGATTCCTTGATATCTCTCGAAAACTTGTGATCACTTCACATCACCAATGCAAGCTCTTTACTGTCTCAAAGTCTTGCCAAGTCAAATTTAAATAGTTACTCTTATGCAAACGAAGGAAAAGAAACTTGATAACAAAACTGATTTTGTTATAATTGCATGGAAGCACCTGATATTTTATCTGATCCAGACGACTGTTGAAAAAAGTTGAACTTCTGCGAGAACCAGTACAGACAACGACCTTCGTTTGTCCTCAGCCTAGCAGAAAAATCCATCAAAAAATGACTCAGTGAGCCGTGACGAATTTGTGACACGGAAATAAATTGACTTTTTAACTGGTGATAAATGAATCCCCGCATTCTATAAAAATGAATTGAACTGTTGAGTCTGACAGATGTCAGATAACTGATGGGAGCGAGAGACCTGTGAGATCGTCTCTGCTGCTGTAGATCTGGAACAATGAATAATGTTCACATTAAATACATAGAAGGCTTGAGCTTTGTGAACTTAGTTAGAACTGTTAGTCCTAGTTATGACTCTCAAGTCTAGAATATCTTATTACTATTAAGAAAGTAATATTTAATCAGAAAACCTCTGAGAAACCATTACAAATGTTTTTGGTGTTTAAGTAAAACTATAAGAAAAGTGTTATTTGACAGAATATAAAACACTGTTGCAGGATTATAACAGTTTGTTTGTTCCTAAAACAACTTTTTTATTCTATTTTGTTCAATCACATTAACATGAACATTGGGTCCTATTGTTTTTTCTAGTGATGCCATTACATCCAACGTTTGTAAATAAGTACCACTTAAAAGTCACTTTTCCATTTTTTTGTGCGGACCACTTCAATTTAATGGGTTTATTTGAATCCAGTAAGTTAAATGCAGTATTGTTTAGGTTTATTACAGTGTCTAGGACATGAACACATGTAGCTACTGTTCAGAATAAACTTCATGTTTTTTGGAGCTTGTCTTATAATTGTTTGTATATTATAACGCTGGATGTTAGTGGTAATTATAAATTAAATAATAAATTAAAAATGTCAAGATATAACTTTAAACTACACATATACTAGACTTTGCCCTTCTATCTGATTACATATTTACATATTCAATGTGTTAGAAACTGAAGGGCAAAGATGTAACGCACTATTCTTTGTATTTCGTCCTTATCGCATAATGCAGGACTTTTTAACAAATAAATTCAGTTTGTGCGTTTCTGCCCTTAGGCTTAGTCTCTATTGTTTCGAAAATGTCTTTAAATTCATAGCTAAAGTTGTGGGGGAAAAACCTGGAGCACTTGTGGTATTGTTCCGAAACAAGTACTAATATAGCATTGCGACAACCTAGAAGTGGGCTCAGTAAGGGATGGGCTGACTTTGATGCATGAAGCAGTGTTACTTATTTAGAACTCAGTACGTGGCTCACCTCAATTCCGAAGGTTTCAATAGAGGAGCTCAGAAAGTGGTGCTGAGAGGTTTTTACCAAATAGTAGTTAAAAACCAAAAACGAGGATGCTGTTTCATGAGGCTTCAGTAGATCATCAGTATTAAAGTGTTTAACAAGTACTAGTGATGTGATGGTGAAGCTTCATGAAGCAGTGTCAAGTTGTTTAGAGGTCAGTAGGTGGCGCCATCAGTTTAAAAATGATGTGATGTTTCATTAGAACGGTTGTTTAAAACAAAAAGGAAAATAGTGCAGATACCGCCCTCTAGTGGACTCTGGGAATAATGACACTGCTTCATGAAGCTTCATCAGATCATCACTAACAAGTAGTGTCTTAGATCGTAGATCTTCTTGATCTTAAACAACATATATTAATAGCATAAAGTGCTCTCTAGTGGGCTCTGATAATGAGGCTTTGCGAAACAGTGAGTTCAGAAAATTGAGCCTGTGTTGGGAAATGAGGTTTTCAAAGTCAAAGATCAGCAATTGGTTTAAACAATGATATGAGGTTTCATTGAAAAGTAGTTCCAATCCAACAACCAGGATGATGTTTTGTGAAGCTTCATTAGCTCATCCTTAGTTAAATATGACTCACTCTCATGTTTCAAATGTTGAAGTCTTCCTCTCCAAGTCCCTCATCATATTTTGAAGTTATTTCTTCATAAAGTCTGAAAATCCCTTTTTTGGCAGCATCCTTACCAAACAATTTTGGACAATTTCTTTGGTAGCTTGTAGACTTGAATCCTCTCCAATTTTAGTTTTTTTTAGCACGAGCAATTTGGTACACGGCTTTAAATGATCCTCTCAGGGCCGACTCGGGGGAACGTTGCTGTGTAAATAAAGCAGTTTGCTGAACCAAACTCTCTTCTTAATGTTTTTTAAAAAAAAAAGCAAAGTAACAGAGGAAACATTTCCGTCGACTGTAAACGTATTTTTTTAGCAGCAGAATCTTCCATAGCATGGCTGCTCTAGCTACTCTGTAACGGCACAAACCGCCAGGTCGACACAGATTGTGTCATCATAACAGATGTGTGGAATCTTGAGCATCCATGTGCCCTGAACGGTCAGAACAAATGGTTAAAAGTATGATTGAATAAAATAATAAAAATCCATTTTCCAGAGCCGCCCCTAGTGCCCCCCACTATCTTAGTGGGCTCTCAAAATGAAGCTTTATAACTAGAATGTCAGGTCACATGATTTTACTTTGAAACTTGTTTTGTAAGTTCTTTTGTTTTCTAAGTTCCACGGCGCCTGTTGCTTGTCACAGAATTACCACCACAGCAGCAGAGCTTTAAGCCACCTCTCCTGCAGCAACAGGCGCCAGATTATAATTGGCACTCCCTGGTGTTTCCGTTCTCTATTCTCTCTCTGATGATTCCATTTTTTTTTGTTCTTAGTATTTTTGTTCTCTTTGGGCTTGAGCCTACTTTTGGTCGTTTTTTTCCTATTACAGTTCGCTTGTTTTTTCAGTATCATTAAGTTTTGTTCTCCACCCGACTTGTGGTGGCTTTGTGTTCTTTGGACTGTTATATGGACACTTGAACTTTTTGTTTTTATATAAACTACGGTGTTTAAGCCCTTTTTAATTATTTCCTTTTTGTCTGTTGTTTACATCCAGCTCTAGTCTAAACCCCACATAGAAGACATAACTAATTTGTTTTAGTAATGCCAAGACCAAAACCTGAATATGAAGTAAGAACGGGTCAGCTTCTCAAAAAAAAACATCCACATATGACTCAATATGTCGTATGAGAATCATATGAAATTTATTTTATTCTCGACATCGTCCACTGAGCCCAGTGCATGTTTTGTTTGCTGTAGTTTGACAAAATACATAACAATAGAAAATATCTACATGTGCTGTTTAGTCGTTTGTGGGTCCCAAAACAAATAATAATAAAAAAAAACAACTAACTAAATCAGCGTGGAATAAAAAAGGCCATGTGAGTACAGTCTGTGGCCGGAGGAAATGAAAATGATTCCTAATTGGTTGAAACGTCCCTGTTTGCAACACAAACATTACATCTCCATGCACACGACTGGCGCTCCGGCGCCTCTACAATCCTTGTTTACATTTACAACAGAGAAAGTTGTGAAACAAAGCGAAGGAAAAGAGTTAAAACACAAAGTTCAGTGGAACTGCTAACACACAAGACATGCCGGATCAATTGCGAACAAAACACACGGAGCATTGTTATGGTATTAAAAGAGCTGTCGATTAAAAAAAAACATGTTTCAGTTGAACAAACGCAGTGCAGTGATGTTAGAAGAAAATACAGAGAATACAGGAGAGAATGACTATCTAGGAGACCACATGGTCAAGTACAAGGTTTGTTTAGCTTAGCAAGTTGAACAGTTGGATGAAAAAAAGAAGGGGTACAGAAGCATTTGTTCAGGGTCCTCACTGTGGTCGTCTTACACTGCCTCCACCAACAGGACAAACCCTACACCTAACCTAGTGTCTCGAAAAACACATCGTAACGGCAACCGCTAAGTCGTACGCAGTTTTTTTTTGGGGGGGGGGGATGTCGGGAACTATTTAGCAGCCGTGTTTGGGGAAAATATACAGCTTCACGAAGCTTCATCACGAAGCTTCAACCGCCCCCACAATCTGGTGACGAAGCTTCATGAAGCAGTGTCTGAATTGCAAGAAATCAAAAGATGGCACTTTCATTTAAAAAAATTAAAAATTATCCACCAAAAGATCCTCCCACTTCCATAACCAAACGGTTAGTTATTGGCTCTTATTTATATGCAATTTCAAATACGCGGTCGCCTCTAAGGAAACTCAAAACTGATTTAAAGTGCACGAAAACTAGCTCACGTCCAGCGCATGTCATTTTTACTAAGTAAATGTCAGCTCGGTTGAACTAGAATTTTTGTGGAGAAGAAGCACATTTTATACTTCCGACCTAATCGTACAGACGAGTTTTGCTAATTATTTCCTTTAATCATATATATAAATATTTTTAATAATACTTCGGTTCTGAGCGTGACGACTTCTTTGATATTTTCGATACATTTGCTCGAAATTGTCGGTAGTTTGACCCCCCGGTTTAAACAACAACGAGCCTCGAATATCACTTCATAGATAAACTTTAAAAATACTTGATCTAATATCTTTAATCTAAACCTAAAGTTGTCTTATTTAGTCTGTCGTTTTTGGCACTTCCACACTTTTTAATATCAGCTACTCAACACTGGATGGATAAGGGGGAGAAGGGATAGAAGAAGCGATTCGTTTTTGTCTCGTCAGAAGTAACAAAAATTTGATCAATGTAAAAGTTAAATTAAAAAAAAGTTCTTCATCTCCTCCGGGAACTTCTTTATGCATTTTTAATAGATTTTTTTTTTTTAAAGACCCCCTGAACACATTAAGAAGCTGCACGACAGATATATTTTTGTTCTCTTTTTGTCACGAGTTGAACGTACAAAACAGTCGGACGGGTCTGTCGTGAAAACACGTCGATCACAACATAAAGACAACAGGATAAATAAGCTTCTCTGATTTTTTTTTAAGTTTTTTATACATTTAAAGCAACATAAAATACATTTCCCCCCATTAAAATAAATAAATAAATACCATCTATGAATAAATAAATAACCCTGAAGTAGTCTACAAGTCAGCATAATACAATAAAGTGTTTAATATAGTTTGTTTATATATGATGATGCAGAAGATAGAAAATATATTTATATATACCCTTTTACAAAACCCCAGGGGGTTTGACGATATTTGATCCTTTCGTGATTATTTTATGTACATAAAGTCAATTTACAGCGAGCGATGACTTCTGAAGCACTGTTTTTAGTTTGTTTTTTTATCATGTGCGGTTTATATATTACATAACATTTGTACAAGACATTTACAATTCATATGTGTAGTAACACTTTTAAGAGTGAGATGAGAGCGCCAGCAAGATACTTGATGTTGATGCGGAAACTGATGTGGGTTTATTTAGACTTGTCAACCGGTTGAACGTCCGAGAGAAAAACTATGTTTGGTGAATTAGCTACATTAGCAATTGAGCTAACCTGAAACTTGATACTTTTATTTTAATTATAGGCAAAAAAAGGAAGGTTTTAAGGACTTTAAAGCATCATTTATAAGTCAAGCGTCCCGATGTTAACAGTGTATTTGTTTTCTCTCAGCAATGAGATTGTTAAATGTTTACTAACCAAGGTCTTGACCAGGTTTAGTTAAAGTTAAACAACTTTTGTTAAATAAACAGCACAAAAATATAAAGTGCCGATTTAAAGGTAATACACTTTATATAAACTATTATTTTGATTAAGGTTAAAACCAAATTGACTACATTATTTATAGGTATACATTTAAATATTGAAGTTAATAGTATTACAATAGAAATATTTTTTTTTAGGATAATCAAAATTAATTTTTAATTAATATTATTTATAATTTAAATATTTATGTATGTGTTCTCTTAATACAACATTTGCTTGTAATAATTTAAAAGCGGGAGATTCCGGTTTGAGGTTAACATTACAAAATTTAATAGAAAACATTGTTGTGAGAAGGAACCATTTTTTTGCCACAGTGTACTGCATTGCGAAAGCCATGCTATGTATTTCATCAAGTCAATAGTAAATACTTGATTCCTCCTCATAGTCAATTTCTTCATATCAAGGGCTAAATATATACGTCATGTAGTTCGACTTTACGCCTGCAGAGACAGATCGCAACAGTATAACGTGTATTTTCGGACTGTTAGCGAACTGAAGCATAGTTCATGAATGTGGGATTTTGCCGTTAAATCTTTTTTTTTTTATCTGTTATATCGGATTATAGATTTATAAATGATGCTGAATGGAATTTTGAACAGTTTTAGCTTTTGACGTTCTAATAAAGGTTGAATAAATGGGGTTTAATCAGGTAACAGATGTTTAAACTGTATCTAATTTGGTTTAAAATAACAAAGAAGGAGAGATTGTTATATCTAAAATTGTTGATGGTTGTAAAGTTTGATCCCGAATAAAAAAACGATATAAAGCCATAAAACCTTTAGATTTGTGGCCTGGCGGGTGCATGCAGTAAATGTAACAGTTAAATATTTACAGTATAACAGCTCTCCTTCGACCACACATGAATCGACGAGACGTTCAATTGTGCTGGAACATGAGTCACGTCGGGTAAAGTGCTTCAGATCGTGTCTAAATTAAATAACTTGCTGTCATTTCCTTTTTTTTTTTTAGGTTTGCTTGCGAACGAAGCTTTCGAAGCGACAACGAAAAGTCTGTACGATGCTACGGTTAACACATAAGACGTCGGAGGGGAACGAGCAAAGTGGATGGCGGGGCGGAGTCTTTCCGTAGTGGAGAATGTACTGGTGGTCTAGAGATAGAGATAAGAGACCCAGTAGACCAGGTTGAAGAGGCCGAACGCGGTCGGGAAAAAGATGCGTGCGTACGAGTCTATCTTGGCGATGCGGATGTGCAACCTCCCGTGCCGCCACGCCCCGGAGCGGCAGTCCTCGAAGCAGCAGAAGAAGCTGGTGCAGTCCTTCCCGTCCAGGCACTCGTAGCCGTACTCCTCGTCGCGCTCCTGCATGTGCGTGGCGTTGTTCATCTGGATGGCCGTGGCGGAGCGAGGGCGGATGTCTACGGTGGGCGTCTGCTTTTGAAGAGAAGGACACAGTTAGAGGAACCCCCACTGATGCCCGGCTAACTGAGAAGCCAACTTGTGATTTATGGCTATTTTTTAGTCTTAACGATAAAAAACCCATCAAGTGAATCAACCTTTTTTTTTTAGAGCGAAGACGATTAAAAACGAAGAAGCAAATGAACACAATGTGAAATATATTCACAACCGATTATTTCATGATCCAAGTCATATAAAAAAATAAAAAAATCATTGGAATAAAATAACAAAATTTAAAATTGAAGAAAAAAAAATATCAATTGATGTTCATTAATTGACATTTATTTCCTCTGTAATACATTTTTGGGCTATTTTTAAAAAATATATATAAGCAAACTTTTTGTCAACGGTATCGTTCCCAAAAATCCCTGCAAAATTACTTAAAAAATACATTTAAATGGCAAAAAATAAATAAAAAATAGACCAAGCAAAGTTGAGATTATAGGAGAAGTTTGTCATCTGGATAAGTTGTAAATGAAAAAAAAGTACTTTTAACTTAAAAGCTAACATAAAACAATAAAGGTTTGCTTCGAAAATAATAGTTTGAATATCAAGTAGAAAGTTTAAAAAACGTATTAGATATTTTATATATTCCTAGAATTATTGATATAGAAGATTTATGAGAAAGAATAACAGAATAAGCTAAATATTACATTTAAAAAAGTAAATGCATATGTTTATTACCTCACTGGGGTAAATACAGTTTAAAATTTCAGTAAGGATAATTACTATTTAGGTTTTACCTGATACCGATAGCAAAGTATTACTTTTTTTAAATCTTAAATGATCATCCTAATATTTTAAATTATTTATAATTAAAATCTTTAAGTGGACAAAGTCTGGTTTAAGGCAGCGTGACATTATTGGCCCAGAAATTTCGTAAACAATTTCAAGTATCGGGCACGTTCTCACTCCCTAGGTAGAGGGACCATCGCGGATGCGAAGGTGGGTCGCAGGAGCCTGAAGCCTCAACGTAACCAGAGAGCGAGAGGAGTTGAGACGAAGGCGGACTAATGATGGACGACAGCGTCTCAACTGATCAAACATCTCAGCGTGTATTCAAATTGAGCGGCAAAGGTGGACGAGGAAAAAGTTTGCTGCGATAAATCACCTTTCGGTAAATCAAGCAAGTCAGCGCTATAGTAGGCGAGGATGTCGCCGCTACCGGAGAAGCTAGCTGACGGCGTCAGATCGGTTCAGTCGGTACCAACGTGATGAGATTTGATTTAATATTCCTCAAGGTTTAGTTTAGAAAAATGACAAACAACCTAGAAAAATGGTCACAAGTTACAAGAAAAAGTTGCATCTTTTTTTTCTTTCCGATTGAATGTTGATAAAACGAAGTTTTAAGAATTCTGTGAAATCGCTCTCGTCCAATCCTGAGAGAGAGTTATTGTTAGAAAGAACCTGTCGGTTTGGATTCTGTGATTCAAAAGGTCACAGCCACGACCTTCTTTTCAATCTCGCGCTCGTCACTGGAGGCCTTCCTTTTGACGAGTCTTCCTAGAATAGCATCAGCGTCGCCGTCACTCCGCAGATAGGCTCATTCAGAGGGACGATTTCTCAGCTTTTTATCTCCAAATGTCAATGTGGGAAAAATCGTCTTTTCAGATGTTTTTTCGGCAGCGTCGGAGAAGGAAGTGCGGATCCTCGACCTCGCCGATCATCGGAGAAAAGTCTATTTATCAGTTTTATGATGAGTAATGTTCCGGCTACTATTCAGCCGGTTTATAAATAACTTTCTTTTCTGTCGAGAGGATTCAAGAGTGGCTTTGTGAGAGTTGAATTGAAGATTTATTCTTTAAGTAACGACGGAAACCAAGAGTGAAGCAGCAACTTATCTCTCTATGGTTCTAGCTACGGCTAGCATGCTCCTTCATACTACAGGTGTTAGCATGCCACTTCAAACAATCCCTTTGAAAACCTCACATGACCGTCCACAAGTTCAACGTCTTGTCCTGCTTTTTTTTTTTTTGGCTTTTTTTTCGGACGGACAGCATGTCGAGTCCGGATGGGAGCTAGCAGGTTTATGACTCAGTTCTCAAAGGGGATCAGAGGGGGTCAGTTAGAGGCGGGAAAAACAAAAAGTATATATATATAAAAAAAAAAGCTGAAGCAGAAGGAGCGTGAACGGCTTCCTGCAGCGTGGCTCACTCAAGCCAAGGGTTTGTGTCGGTGTGAACAAAAAAAAAAAGAAATGAAAAAACAGACACAGTGACAACTTTAACTGGCTGAAAGTAGACAACCTCTCAGAGACGACACAGTCGGGACTTATGGTGGTTCATGTGTGCCTGCTGGAGGTGCTGGAGTCTTCACTGAACCGGTGCTGGGTGTTTTTTTTTTTAGACTTTTCAACATTTAGGCAACATTTATTTATGACCACATGGTTCCGCCAGATATTAAACTATGCTTATCTTAAATAATGGCATCTTTATAAGTCATCATATCAACATGACTTGAAAAACTATTTGGCGGGCCACATTACGTGACTTGGTCGGCCAGATTTGGCCCTCGGTCCTTGTGTTTGAAGAGTATAAGACGAGCGAGACATCTTTTGCCAAATTAGAATGATGTCGAGATTATAGTGAAATCTAATTGTGTTTCTTTAGACCCTGAAAAAACATTTAATGTGATAATAAATAATATTATTTTAATGGACCAAGCCTTTGCATTTTCCCACAGTGCTGATAACATAAATAACTATTTATTTAATTTTTATTTGAAATATATAAAAAATATATATTTATATGAACTAACAAAAGAAAAGTTATAGTTAGTATTGCAATTGATATGAATAAATAAACTTAATTCAAAATACATTGTGAATTATATACATATATTATATACACCTTGTATAAAAACACCAAAATAATATATTTACGTTAAATCAAGAACTTTATAATTTAGTAAATTAATATTTAATATATAAGTTGTCTGATGTAAAGAAATAATAAAAAAATGTATTTTATTTGTATATTATCACATTATAAGACATAATTGTTTGATTTTGACTATTTTGTGTGTAAAAAGTGAAAGATCTACACTTTTATGAACTGAGTAACAAATATAGTATAATTAGATGTGAATCTAAAAACAATACAACTTTTATGAGTATAATAACATTATAAACGCCTCTTAATTTAAGCGTCTTAGTTTTTTATTCAATAACTGCATATAAAACAAATAATAATAATTAAAGCCACAGTTTAATGGGAAAAAACAAAACCCTTTTTTGATCAATCAATGTGCAATTATTACTTTAAAAATCACTGGGAGCTCAATGACGCTCACATCAGTTTCCACGGTAACGACAACGCCATAACATTAGACCCTTCAATCATACCGCCCCAGCACCATCTCTCCCTAAATGTTGTCGCTGACGTTTTCTTAGTTAGAAGATGTTGTCCGGACCGTGTGTGTATATGTGTGTGTGTGTGTGTTAAATTTAGACCCTCGCCTGCAAGCCTCCCACCCTGGAAGCTTTTTCTGTCCGTTTAAAGATTATCGTGTGTTAATCTTCTGATTATCCAACTGGAATTAGACTTAGCTCAGCGCCAGGGTTGTCTGTTTCAGTCTGTTAAGGCTCTGCTGACGCCGGAGGAAGCGTCAGGTTGAGAAGCCCAACAAACACACAGGACTGGCAGGATAGAGAAAAAAAAACTGAAAAAAAAGAGAAAAAAAAAAAACGAGGGAGGTATAGCGACAGCGGCTACTGGTTTCACTGCGGTGACGACAAGAAGGCGGAACAGGACAGAGGGAGCCAGAGTGAGTCCACGCTGGGCTGGTTTGTTTTTGAGTTCCAACATTCCTCTGGACGTGTTGACGAGATGCTTATATGAATTTTCAAAGAAAAGTCATATAAGCATGACCGGCTGGCTGCCTCCGACTGTGCACAACAGAGCCCACTAGAATGTCCACTCTTGCTCAGAGGGGTGGGGGGGGGGTGATGAGTAGAGATATAGGGGGGGACTGAGAAGGCCCATAAAACAGACAGAGAAGCAGTGAGGTGCTGAGGACGAGGGGAGGGCTCACAGAGCCAAAATGCAGCAGACACATGCAGTCAGACACAGGCAATATACCTTTGAGGAAAAGAGCCGGAGGAGCTTTTGTCCAGACAGGAGACAAAGAATATAATTGAATGACGGAAAAAGAAGTGAACGAATAAAAAACGCACAGAGAACTTGTTTCCAAATGACCTGACTGAGAACGGAGAGAGAGGACAAACATGTTATGGAGGAACACGGAGGAGGGAACGCGGGACAGGAACTTACACCTCTTGGATAAATAAAGGATCAGATCATCATGAACGAGGAGCTCAGCAACATCACATCATCAACACATTTCAATGAGATTTGTCATCTGTCACGCCCACTTACCTGTTGCAGACCCTAAAAATGCACTTCCACGCAACAGAATAATACTTTGATCTTAAGGAACAGGAATGTAGATTTGAGTAGAATTAGAGGAGTATGAGTGAATGTGATGGTAATCCATATGAGAAAATATATGAAAGAAAGAATATTACATGTGGAAACAAAATGCACAATAAATGAACGAAAATGAGATAATAATAGGTGAAAATCAATATAACATTAATTTATACAATTATATGTTAATATATAAGAAGCAAATATGTATTATAGGCAGACAACTACAATTAAAATCAATTAAAAAGGATAAAAAAGATTATATTAACAGATATTGAAAGGGAAATAGATATTTAAATTGTGAAAATAAAAGCATGAATTAAATAAAAATAATAATTTAAAGGAACTCAAGCTAGAATGTGTGTAAGAATGATGTATGTATATATATATATATATAAATACACACAATAAAAACACACAATTCAAAAGAAACAAAAACTAAAAATCTACATAGATTTACAAAAAGTAATTCATATTGATTTATTTTCTGTACTTTTTTCTAATTTTAATTAATAAAAATTATACGTAGATATATTACAAATAATACTTGAAGACTAGTGAAAAGAGTGTGAAAAAATGGCAATTAAGAAATACTTTAACTTTGACAAAGTAAAAATTGATAATAATTGAAAGATAATAAGGCACGCGTGTTGGTGGTGATCGTGACAGAAAGAGAAAAAAATAAATCACAAAAAGAGATTATGAGAAAGACATTTACATAGAAAACAAATAAACACATTAAATGTGCATATATTTAAAAAACTAAATCAGAGAAAGACCATAAAAAAAAACATAACAATGTTTATAAAAACGGGAATAATGATTGATGTCAATCATGGAAACTACAGTGAAAAGCTTTCTGGTCGATTATATATTGTTTAATTTTGTTGGTTTTAAAAGAGTAAATGGTGCAGATTATTGGTTCTAACTAAAGAATTAACGCTTCCTTCAATCAACAGATATAGGAGTAAATGTTTGGCAAACTAGTGATGCTGAGGGAAAACAACGTCAACAACATCTCGTTGGGGATTGAAGGCTCAAGTGAGTTAAAGTCCCGGGTCATCTGACATGAGACTAAATTACAACTGGAGCAGATGTGGGCCGGATTAGGAGCCAGGCGGAGTGGAAAGGCGTGTTCATTGAGTAATTTCAGGCGTCTATCCTGGGAAGTTGCTCCCTTAGCGATGCTTAGCAGAGTTTAGCTTCTCTGTGAGCGCGAGTATTACACCAAGCGTGGGAGGAGGGGTCGAACCTTTAACCTACTAAACAATCCCTCTGTATGCTATTCCGATCAAACTGCGAGGGAGGAACGTCATCTGAGTTTTCTCGGATTCTCACCAGGTTTTTCTTCTTCTTGTCCTTTTTGGCACTGGGCTTCCTGTTGCTGACGAAGTAGTGCAGCGTGCCGTACTCTATCAACGCGGCGAAGACGAATATGAAGCAGACGGACACAAACAGGTCCATGGCCGTCACGTACGACACTTTGGGAAGCGATTTCCTGGCGATGGTACTCAGCGTGGTCATGGTCAGCACAGTGGTGATGCCTGGGAACACAAACCCCAGAGATTCATTCTGAACATCATGTCGAAAGAAGTCCTTGACCAACGAGACAAAATATGTCGTCCCTAACTGTTGTGTCGCCATTAGTGATGGTTTGTGCTAATGAAGCTTCATGAAGAAGTGTCATTTTATAGCTCAGTAGGGGGCGCCCTCTGTCAAAAGAATAGCTGTTCAAAGTAGTACATTTTAGTGCCAACTAGTGGGCTCCAAAAATAATTATTATTTTTCTATGAAGCTTCATTGAACCAGCACTGCTTGTAGTGGAAAAACTACTATATTTTCTTGTTAAAATTATGAAATTCAAATCTTATTTAAGTTTTTTTTGGGGAAGAATACAAAGTGATTTTCAAATGTTGCTCCTGAGTTCATTGTATTTGCTTCTGAAAATAAATTGAGACGCATAATTGCAATTTTATGCTATTTTTAGTTGCCATGGTTGATGTTTGAAATGAAAAAAACAGAAATTCACCAACAAAAATACATATTTAAATGTATTTAAAAAAACAATACAGTCAAAAAACATTGATCTTATTATTGGAAATTACATTTCAAGAAAAAAAAGATATGAATTATTATTAATACAATAATAATTTATGCGTTGTATCTATTTCTTTTGTTTATTTTGATGTTGTATAACTCCCTTTGTATGTGTTTAAAAGTACTTTTCCCCTCAATATTTGTAATATATACCCACATTTTTGGGGGGCTACATCCATATAAAATAGTTTAAAAAAGGGGGCAAAATCCCAAAACAAAAACCCTATAATATTATATAGAGAATAGTAATGAATAAATAAATAAAATGGCAAGTTTTTAAACAAACCAAAAATACAGTATAAGTAAAGTACACTTTACTAAGGTCTGGTCTATAACTATATTTTTTAGAAACAAAAAAAATATATATCTTAAAAAATAAATGAATTGCAAAACAGACAAAAAAATGTTGTTTTTTTCTTTTTCATTCTTAGATTCTAGACACAACCCTGATCCAAAAACAAATGTAAACAGTATTTTGATTTTAGCAGAAACACCGACTTTAAATTCAACATATTTATAATGATATCTTTTTAATTGTGAGCTTGAAACCGTCAGAAGGTCACGAGGGCGTGGAGCAGCTGCTTTAAGAGCACACGTGATCAACACAAGTTTGTGTTTCAGCCTCATACGACCACCAACACTGACGATTCCTACATCCACCATCTGCCATCGCCTCCTGCCCTTTCCTGTCGGTCGCTAATGACGAGCGGCGAGGATAACAGGACGAGCGTCAGATTAGTGGAGCCGTCGACACGTTCACGACAACCATGTGAACACGTTTTTATTTCTAAATTAATGTTGATCAAGAGAACATTTATTTTCCGACGTCTATTTCTGGACGTAACTGAAGGATTACATTAATCCAGCTGAACCACCTGGATTCTTCCACTCCCACACAACCAAGAGGAAATTAAGATTTATTCAGGGAAGTTTTAATTTTCAGCAGGAAATAAACTGCAAATCCGGACTGGAGGAAACACGTCACCATGACGACTGAAGGATTTGATGACAGGAGAAGTAAATGTTTGTTAATCCGACCAACCTCATAACTTACATATGAACTTGTATTATTATTAATACGGATGACGATGGTACAGTCGACATACAAGGGTCGACATACGACTTGAAGGAAGACTCACAAAGACAAAATGACAGATGGACAGAAAGGGAAAACCAACTGACAAAGAAAGAAAAAGATCAAAAGATAAGTGGACAAGGAAGAAAAGACCAACGAAAATACAGAAAGTAAGTGGAACAGACGGGGAGACAGACAAGAAGGAAGACCAACATATGAGGTAACTGGAAGGAAGACAGAGAAGAAGTGAGACAATAACAGATGTGAGGACAGACAGCTTAGAAGACAGACATAGAGGAAGAAAAAAAAGGAAGACCAAGGAAGTGAGTAAGTCAGGGAGACAGACAGAAAGGACGAACATAGACTGAGAAAGACCATCAGACAAAGAAACAGAGAAATAGTCAAACCGAACAGGAGAAAGACGGGCATTAATATTAACAGACAGGGAGACAACAAAATGTAAGATAAAGGGAAGAAAGATTGGATGAAGAGGAGACGAGAAGACAGGAAGGGAGACAGAAGAACAACAGACCAGGACACATAAGATAAGACAGACACATACTTCAAATGAACGGTCAGAGAGACAGGAACAGGCAATAAGGACAACAGACAGACAGACACAAAGATTTACAGATGGGGATACAGACAGGTAGAAGAAGAGACAGGAAGAAAGACAGACCAGAAGTCCAACGGAAAGACCAATGATAGGGAGACAGACATGTTGAAATATTTTTGGACAGGAAGACAGACAAGATCAAAACCAAAATAAGGTCACAGGAAGAAAGAGACAGAAAGTAAGATTAACAGAAGAGTTGAGAGAGAGACAGAAAGACAAACAGGCAGACAGGTGCATATATTATAAAATATTTTGTCTGTATTCTCGACAGACTCACGGAAAAATAAATATAATTATTTTAACTGAAACTTCCTCATTTGAAATTCTTGACAAAACTGTTTTTAAAGTTGAAAATTTCGATTCTTAATTCAATCCAACTCCATTTTGTCATGTTTCCTTCATCGTGGTTTCTAATCTAAGATGGAGGCGTCTAAGCAGGACTCCTGCTCCATCTCGACTCTGGATCTCCAGACGCACGTTTCCCCGCTTTAATGAGACATTAATTATGCAGTACGGCAGGAAGAAAAAAAAAAATGCCGCCTCAGCACGCTCAAGTTTTTTGTTTCGCACAAATTGGCGACTCGAAACTCGAAAGTTGTTTCAAAATAACCCGACGTCACAGAGACTTTGCTTAATTCCTAATTACGGCGGGTATTTTTAGCTGGTTGGTTAATGAGCCCAACAGTGATGAACAAACAACTCTTTCAGGCTGGAACCGTGAGTAAAGAACTTATTTTGGTTTTGCTGACCCAGTGATGTCCTGGCAGGTACTGCATCCTTGTTGATCCAGAAAGACACCCAAGAGAGGACGACGATCAGAGTGCAGGGGATGTAGGTCTGAATGGTGAAGTAGCCCATCCTCCTGCTCAGGTCGAAGAAGACGGTCAGCACAACGTAGTCCCCTGGAGAAGAAGATAATACAAACTCAACATATATCACGGTAAAGGGGATTGAAGACTGACAGCGTTTGGCAACAGACCATAGATTTCCTCTTTTTCCAAACACGTGTTTACATTCATTGGAAGTGATTTTAAAAAGCAGATTTTGTGTCCTTGTTTGTACTAACCCTGTTTTTTATTTAACAATGTCAAACATTTAAAGAAATCTTCTATTGCCAATAAAACTTTTCTATATTTATAGAACTGAGAAAAATCTCTAAACTTGGGAAAATGTTGTTACAACATGATCTGAGCTCATCCTCGTTTAGACTATTGTTACAGTTTATTTTGGTGTCTAAACAAGAAGTAGCTGTCTCGCCTGAAGTTAATACAAAACTCTGCAGAAAAATTCTGACCTGCTCTAGTAGAAGAACTCACATTTCTCCGATCCTTAAAACGCTTCACTGGCTGCCAGTTTCTTTCAGGAACAATTTTAAAATTCTGGTTCTTACTTTCAGATCACATTACATACATATCAAAGAGACTTGGATAATGCAATGGAAAAATGAGGGACATAGGGATCACTGATACTTTTATTTTTAGAGCTATTCATGGTCAGGCTCCTCCTTACATCAGTGATCTGATCCAGACTTACACCCCAGCTCGGGCTCTTAGGTCTGTGGATCAGAAACTTGAAACTCCTTCAAGAAACATCTTAAGATATTTTTATTTGTGCAGGCTTTTCCCTGATTTTCTGGGACTCCTGTGTTTGTCTTATATGTCTTGGCCTTTTTAAGTATATATTTTAACTGTGTATTGTTTTTGTTTGTTAAAGCGCTTTGTGACCCTGGTCTAGAAAGAAGATTTACAAATAACCTTTACTTACTTACTTAGAATACTTTTTGAAACAGCAGAAAACTATTGGGAAAACTGCATTTACTGTATATTTGGATAAATATGGCTCTCATGAGGTTAAAATAAAACTATGAAACTGATCAATTAGACATTTCGGAGCCCTGTACATGACATAGTAAAAGTAAATAAATATTTATCGGAAAGCTGAAATTGTGGAGCACACCTTGGTCTGATCCCAGATCCCCAGATATCATGTGTTGTGTTATAGTTGTATTTCTGGTTACTTATTATTAGTTTTAATCTTTTTTTGTATTTTTTTAAATTATTATTATTAGTTGTATAATTGTTATTGCTCAACAACAGAAGTCGAAGTATATAAGCTGTTCCCACATCTTAAAGTGATTCTAGGCGATTTGAAGTCAAGCGACACCAGTGGACTAAAGGTAGTGTTTAGCCCGATGGGAGATCACATTTCCCATGAGCACTCGCTAAACGTTGCAAAAGTTGCCATGTCCCGGTTTGCAGCAGTTGGACAAATTTTCTCTTTCCATACTTCAATTGGCTGAATGAAGGATGGATACCGATGAGATGGATCTGAATCAGTGTTAGTGATTAGATCAACATGTGTACTTGTGATTCTTACAACTTCCCGGTGGCATCACCACATCGGTTTGACAGCTTATCAATTTATTTAGCAGCCATCGCCCTCAGCTGATGTACCTTTCTCTCTGCTTCTCGGGGTTTAACGGCAGTTCAGCGTCGGCCTCCAGCTCAGTCACTTGTCTTCTAATTGATTGACATCAGACTGTAAACAGCGTTGGAAGCCTCACCTGGCCTCTCGGTACCATTTGCAACCCCGGAGGGCAAAAGCCTTTTTTTTTTCTTCCTGAGTCCAAACTCTGTCTGAGATGTATGCATCTGTTCGTATAATCACTGGCGGAACACGGATCACTCTCTCCGCAGCTGGGGAACAAACAGCTGGCTAATAATTTTGCTCACGAAACAGGGCGCACAACAGTTTATGACAAAACAGACAACATCTGTGTATTTGTGTGTTAATGAGTGGCGGAGCACGAGACAGGTCTGTCAGTGTTTATTAGCTCCGTCTAAAGGTTCCTTTCACTCGTGTCAGTCAGTCGAATCCATCTGCTAAACATTTTAGGCAGGCTTTATTTTTAGGTAACTTTGCTTCTGGGATATTTGACTTAAAATGTGTGAGCAGAAGTGAAAAAAAAACAACTTGTTATACTTGTATTATTCCTGGTTTATATTTTGATACAAGGTATTTAATTTATATTTATATTTATTTTGAGCGCCAACTCCCAGTTAATTTTTCGAGTAAAGCTTATGATGAAAAATCAAGATGTTAGGGGCATCATAGCTCTCATGGTAGAGAGGTTGTGGGTTCAATCCCAGCTCCGGACGAGTTTTTTGGCGTTGTGGCCCTGAGCAAGACACTTTACCGTTGCTCCTGATGGCAGAGCTGCATCGCAGCCTACTCCCATCAGTGTGTGATTGTGTGTGTGAACAGGGGGAAATGTGTGACTGTTAAAGCACTTTGTGACCCTGGTCTAGAAAGCGCTATACAAATAACCATTATTCTTCTTCTTCTTCTTCTTAGTTACTGTTTAGAAAAACTAATTTCCTCTTATCATTATCATGCCTGCGATGATTATTATGTCTTTGATTTGTTCAAGTGATTAAAAACACATTTTAGCAGTGGAAAGAAAAAGTAAAAACTAAGAAACAACTCCATCATTCATGATTAATATTATCAGATTAATGGAAGTGTAAAAGCAACATCGTGACTGGCTCATAATTACAAATAACTGTTAGCGGAAGTTTCCGGAGATTAATGACAGACCTAGCTTACTAAAATGGTGATAAATAAAAAAAAAAAGATTTTGCCTGACGGTAGAATTATTTTAGAAAATTCTACATTCTTATAAAGCTTATATAGAACCCATTTTACCGCTGTCTCCTTTACCAAAGTCTACTTAAAAAAAAAAGATTTTCTAATCACTCTTTTCCAGGAAGTGCGCGGAGGAGAATAAGCTCTTCACAGTGTGTTAATGTGAGAAACCTCCACAAGCTATTCCAGAGGAGCCTCCATTGAGCTGCTCCATCAAATAAACCGACTGCAATAACCAGTGGAACAAAATCATATAAACACACGTGTTTTCTGCTGATGCGGGGCCGGTGCTCTGTGTATTACCGTTTGTAGAACGGCATGGACATATAAAGGCAAAACTCTGGGGTCCAGCAACCCACTACTTCATTTTTATTAACATTACATTAGCAGGGGCCTAAACCCAAGACCCCTGACAGCAGACAAACTGCCGGTTAATACAGTTATTTCAGCTTTGTCAGCAGCATGAACCCTCCTTCACATTTCCTTCGTTTCTTAATGATAATGGCTTTTCCACCGCAGGGGTGAGGTCAGATGGTGCTAGACCTTCCTCTCCGTGCGCCTCTCTTCATCTGTTCGCCATTTTCATTACGCGACACAACACTTGCCAGGAAGACACTTTTCAAGGAGACACTTTAAGAAGACGTTATTGACTGATGCCCTCCGTTCTGCCAAAGCTGAGGTATCAATAACAGCTCCACAGCCATTAAAGCTTCGTTGGAAAGCATTAAGTTTGTTAACGACTTCCTGATCACGAGCAGGACAATATGGCTTCTATTTGTCCAGATCGCATTAAGTGATTGGTTGGAATTTAACAACAGTGTCTTTTTATTTCGAAGTTGCAGCATAGCAACCCATCAAAACTTTTTTTTATAAAAAGGAAATCATTTTCGGGGAAACATTTATAAAAAGGAATTGTTTTTTCTACACAGATGTTGGACTTGAGTCTTCTATTTATTATAGGCTTTGTTTCTAACAACAGCCAGGACTAGGAGTGGTTTGAGTTGTATGGCATTAAGATGTCATTTTAAACACGCTATACAATCCAGATCTCAACCTTTTTAAACCGGCTAGAGAAATTGTTCCTCTAATGAAGAATTTGCACAAGAAGAATAGATATACGTGGAGCAAACATCTTTGGACAGCTCAAATACAGAAGGGGAAAGGATTATTTTTTTTATCTCCTCCACTGGCTGGTCTCTGAAAACAACGCCTAGATTATGCATAATGTATGCATTATGCATAATTCCTATATGGATGTGTAAATACATCTAGATAGAACATGGATTTATGCGCTGGTATAGGTTTAAATGAGGTATAAGTAAAAGACCAGGCATTTGGGAGACGGTGTTATCTCATTCACACGCCCCTATACATACCTTGAAAGAGCGAGGAATGACAAAACATTAGCCTTAGCCCAAGGGTTAGTGTATAACTCAACCTTTACCTATATACATATGTCAAGTGCAGTTTGGAATCCAGTAGGATCTGGAATCCTACTAGTACAGACGGAATTCCAATCGGTCCTAGGACAAATGGGAATACTATCAGGATAATCTCCAATTCTAATAGGAGAAATTCGGATTACATCAAAATGTTATTTTCACAGTGGTAGCACTTACATGTCTACTGAGAGAAGCCAGTTGAGGTATGTCTAGTAATACTCTATAGTTGTCTTTTTTGGATAGCTGTTCCAGGCATCTATCTACAAATGGAAGTCTGTTGAGGTAACATCGAGAAATACCCTATAGTGGTCTTTATTGATCCTTGGTCCAGGCATCTATCTACTGAGGAAAGTCTGTTTAGGTAACATCTAGTAATACCCCATTGTTGTCTCTATGGATGGTTGGTCTATGCATCTATCTACTCAGGAAAGCCAGTTGAGGTACTTTAAGTAATACCATAGAGTTGTCTCCATGGATGGTTAGTCCATATATTGCAAACTAGGATGAGGCCTCAAAGCAATTTAGTACAAGCTTTAGAGATAATATTACTCCAGGTTTTCAATAAAAAATATATTGAGGAGGTGTCTGGAAAGAAGTTCTGCTCAGTGGTTCATCTTTTTGAATAAATACTAGTAAGAAAGGTGGATGATATTTGGTAATTCGGACAAAAACACACTCAATGATGGAGTGCAGGCATCCTCTTTTTAGTTTGATACCACAAATCGGCAACAAAAAAAAGATAAAAAAGGAACATGGTGTGCTACATGTGTATGTCTTTCCATTGGCAGTCAGGCTGTAATTGCTGTGGATATGGATGAGCAGGACAGACCTCAGGCACATGCTGGCCATCCAAGCAAAGGAGACAGGACGGACACATTGGAGAGCTGCTGACAGGCTGTCACGCTGAGCTCCTCTGCTGTCAAGGGTCATCTACATCAGAGGTGACAACGGACAGCGTTCAGAATATATATGCGAGAAAGACAGCGGGTTTGCTAATGACCCGGGTGATGCCACGGCAGGTTGCAGGGGTCAACTGCTCGCACAGACAGAGCTAAGTCACCACTGGGGGGGACGCAAGAGTGATTAGCTATTTGCATTCAGCCTCCACAGGGTTTTTTTTTTTTTTTTTGCTGCTATTTCGCTCTGCCGGTGGGTGGCAAGATGATGTCACACCAGAAAGAGGCACATCATTGTCATAGTGAGTAACTGCGGCAACACAGCGGCTTTGATTAAACACCAGACAGGAGTCCGTGGAGGTTGATTGCTTTGTTGTTAACATTGTGTTTACTGCGACTGGGACGGATGATTATCCTCGCTCTCAGACACGCTAATGGCCTTCGAATTATTGAAAGCATGAATGTTTGTGGGATTTATGAAAGCCATTAAGAAACAAGAAGACGAAACGAGAGGGTTTTTCATTTTGGTAATTGTAATCCATACCCAAGTTTGTTTTTGTGTCACAAAATATATTAGGAAAAGTTTATTTTGCGGTAGATTCGCGAGCGCTCGCTTCCATTTGCCATCCAGCCGTCGCTAAAAATAGCTGCATTATTTCGTATTCACTCACGGAAGAGCGATGTGATTCACACTGATTACATAAGCTGTGTGTTCCAAAAAATTCACTGCCATCTTTCCTCTGCAGCCATGTTTATATCATTTATACTTTCAGTTCCAATCAATTAGGCCGGGTGGCCCGATTATTCAAGCCTCGTCTCAATCTGGCACATCGACAAGAGCATGTTCTCATGCCCATGGATTTTATGCGAAATGAATGATGCTAAAAATTACTTCTAAAGGTTGGATCTTTGAGACTATTACCTGAGGCTGTCTTCTTTGAGATGTATATATCAAATTGATCTTGTCACATACTTTTGTTATTGATTTTCCGATTACTTATAGTCTGTATATCCTGCCTTTGGTGAGGTCATAGTAGGATGGAGCTCATTAGCAACACTTCTGGAAAGGGTAAGCTTGGTGCATTAAAAAACACAGAACATAAACCCTTTGCCTCACATCACAATAAAAAGAACAACTACAAGAAGACCCAGTGAAGACGGCTCGCCTTAACGCTTAAATTACCGAACTGTTGACGCCGACCGGATGTATATGCTAGTTAAAAATGGCTCTGATGCTCATTTGCGCTGAAGTAGTACCGACTAAACCATAAAACAGTATTAGTTTCAGTTTTATTTTAAATTACTTTTTTGAGCCACCTAGCTAAAACACCTGGGGCCTGATGTTCTAAGGGGTTTTACGCACAAAAAACGTGCTTAGCCACCTTTTATGTTAAAGTCAATATGTATCATATGTATATGCTGTGTCTAATTGGAAAAAAACTATTTCCCGAAGGAGACCTCCTGAGGGATCAATGAAGTTCTACCTAACCTAACCTATCAATACTGAAAAGAGCGGTAACAACTACATAATTCCCACAAGGTCTGTAGGTGGCGTACGCCCGGACCAGCTGCTCAGATGCATGTCAGCCTCATGAGTCACGTTGAGATGTTCACATCAGAGTTATATTAACGATCAATATTGATCATAGTTAACACAACTAGTTCTAGTTACACAAGTTAATATGTTCTTGTTCACCAAATTGATGATCTATATTTATTAAGACAACATCGATAATTTTATAATGAATATTTTAAAAACACACCTATATACTGTATATAAAAAAAATCACATGATTTGCTCATTTGTACACAAAACGTTTTTATTTTATAAAGGTATTAGGAACTTGTGTGTGTTGCGGTTGCGTCACACATGTATATGAAACCCAGACAATCATCTTCATCATCTTCATCATCAATACTCAGCACTAAATTACTGATTGACAGTTTTATTCTTGTTAAACTCATTTTGAGAAATTTAAAATAAGCTCTTGATCGTCTGTAAATAAAGTATTCGCGTTAATAACTGTGTATATAAAATATATTTCATTTACACAGGAGTTCGTCTGAACTATTTAAATGATCCAGAAATGTATAAATGAACGAATATAAAAGGTTAATCCAGTTTAAATTCATGTTTTAATTTGTTTGTTCTGATCACGGGGAGAAAAATCACAGACTCTGGTAAATTTAAAATGTATTTAAATATGTAAATGAGGGCGTAAATTGGGATGTACGAAGGCAAAAATGTCTAAATGTGTGTGAAGCACAGATTCATACCTCCGGATATTTTTGTTCTGCGCCAACTTCTGGATTTCAGTTTCCAGACATATTTAGTAGAAGAACTAGGAACTTCTTAGTACATGTGTCCCCCGGACATTGTACTTATGTAAATCGTTGCCAATCTTCTACTTCATAGTCTTTTCTACCACTTTAATTAATTTAGCATGAACAGATTGGCTCGATTGTGGTCCCACAATTAGCGTCGATGTTTTGTACCGCTTTCTGTAAAGTGAGATACAAAAACCTCTGCAAGAAGCGTCTCGTCAAATGTTTCTTAGCTTTGGTCTCTCAAGTTGCTGCTGTTTCCCCACAAACATGATCCTCTATTCCAGCCAGAAAGTGCTTACTCAAAAAGACTTAGATTAGCAAGATCAGCGTTTTTTTTTTCCCCCCACTTTTACCAATGAGATAAAGGGCGGAGAAAAAAAACACTGTGGTTCGGAGTGCCTACAGCATCTTAAGCTAAACATCAAAAGCTAAAAAAAACAGCACTGAGTTTTGCCTTTTCTTCCCTTAATCAAAGTGGAAATAAACAAGCCTTTTCTGCACAAACCTCGCAGACACAACACCACCATTCACACAAAATAAAATCAATTGAGTACCTGTACGCTATTGCCCTCTTGGGCTCCTCAACCAATCCTTAAAGTATTTCTTGAATTTATTTCAACCTCTTGTCCTCTCCTATCACTCTCGCTGACTGCTGCAGAAAATCGATAGAGCTATAGATATAAAAATAAAAACCGGAAAAACACTACAAACACACGTATTAATCACAGCCAGAGAGACAAAACTGAGACATTCAACTCTAGAAGCTTCTTCTGGAGTCTTTGGACGTTCAATTATTTAATTTTTTTTTTTAATGTCACTATATTGTGAGGTTATAGTAAATAATAGGGTTGATACTACTATTTTAATATTCCACTAGATGAGGTTGCCTTTTTGTATGTGGGAAATTATAATTAACAAAAGAAAAATGGCACATTAATCAAAAATGCACCTTGTCTCAACTTTCCCGCTGATGGATGCATCAGACAAAAATTGAAAGTCTGCCCTTTTTGAGGAGGTTTTATAATTAAAGAAAATAATTAGATTAAATAAATATTAGCGGCATGTCTGCTTCTTTTCCAGAAAGTGCTCAGACTCACCTTGAGATGGAAGTGAATATATAGTGTTCTCCTCAGAATACATGAGTCATCAGTTGTAGCAGTGAACTTTTAATCAAGTATTGCAGGCAGTACAATAACGGTGACGTTGTTAAGACTAATGAGAAAAGGTTTCTGTGATGAATTAATTAAAGAACTGGACATAAGATCTATGTCCTATTTACGTTACACAATTGGCATATAAATGATTTGTCAAACAGAAAACTACAAATAAAAAGGTAAAATAAACACTTGCTTTTCTCATATTAAAATAAGACACAAACTTAACTTAAGCTAACTTAAACTAGCATATAGACAGTGTCAGAAATGACTGGTGATATTCGTAAGCGTAACTGTCACATACACACAGTTATTACAACAACAGTTGATGTTAAGAACGACTGGAAAACCCGGATAAATAGTTAAAGGTAGTGATGGTCTGATGAAGCTTCATGAAGCAGTGTCATTATATACGGTCTCTGCACTATTTTCTATTGTTTTGAACAACTGTTGAAACAAAACATCATTTTTAAACTGATGGCGCCACCTACTGACCTCTAAACAACATGACACTGTTTCATGAAGCTTCATCAGCCCATCACTAGTTAAAGGTAAGCCGCGAACACTCTTACTATTTTGAATTCTCAACAGGATCCCTTTAAGTTAAACTATTGGTGTCAGGCATAACTGTAAGCTCTCTTACAAAGCCAAGATACAGTACACTTATAAAATGTATATAAGGACATTTGAGCCAGTACTTTAGTTTTGTTTTTGCTAGTCAACTTGTCAACATTCGCAACATTTTTCACTTCACACTTTGTTCTGCCATGATATAGAATGTCAGCTTAATCTCTTTATTTGACGTGGCCGAGGTGAAATGCTCCGCCATGCTCGCCAGAGACGCTATTAAGCGAGTTTCACCACGGACTGTAATGAAGTGAGATGATTCACTCCGTTGAAAATAAACTTCTGGCAACAATATTCCTGCCAGTATCCATGAATACAGCCAATAATTTTGGACCTGAAAATAATTTTCCAATAATAGTTTTTTCCTAAAAAAAAATACTGTACTGTTACATCATGGTGTTATGAACAACACAACATGTTTTTATCTCCATCTAATTCAATCCATG
The DNA here is from genome assembly GCF_982586985.1 of Callionymus lyra. Lineage (NCBI taxonomy): Eukaryota > Metazoa > Chordata > Actinopteri > Syngnathiformes > Callionymidae > Callionymus > Callionymus lyra. Next base: position 20,008,563 of record NC_141831.1, read on the forward strand.
GGTGAAGCCAAAAGCTAGATTGCTTTCTTCCATCTCCTGCTTCAATAACAGATTGCAGTTTTATAACCTTCCTGATGAATGTTGGACCAAACTTTACGGGTCTTAAAATGACAAATTTCTTTGCCAAATCAGAGCACTTTACATAATAGGATATTTGGGAAGTGTTTTAATAAATGAGGTCTGCTAACGTCATCGTTCTGGAAACGCGTCTCTCACTAAGATTGATTCTCCGCTTTAATACCGACGACAGGAAGGTAAACTTTTGGGAAACTCTCTGCTTTTGTCAAATTAAACAGCAACATTTCCCTTAATACTTAATGTTTTACTACCTGGATACATTCAAATAAAACGTTTCATGTATCATTCACAGCTGCAGGTGCTGATGAAGCTTTTGTAGCAGATTCCCATTTTTTTTATAGCACAGTAGGAGGCAAGTTTAAGATGACATGAGCTTTCAATTGAATGGCTGTTACGGCTTTAGGAAGATTTATCAGCCCAACCTTGTTGTTCACGCCAAATCTTTTTCTTTTTTTTTAAACGTCGTTTCCAAAAAGGCTTCATAAAACCCCCATCAATTCAGAAGAAATCTCTGTCTAATATAAATCACAGAAAATGCTCCAGCACAGAGGCTTGTATGCGGCATTGCAAAAAATATAAATCAGAATACGTGTGAAACTGATATACACTATTTTAAAGTAGTTGTTCATTATATTTGCTATTTTTTTTATTTATTATAGATATTTAAATATTTAAATGTGATTCTTTTTTTCTTTAAAAATACAAACGTTTCTTTTTAAATTGGAAATCAAATTTTGTTTATCCTTGTGGTATCTACAATAGTATTGAATGTGGGTATTTCTATTTGACAATTTTGTTATAATTTAACATGGATAAAAGATGCTATTATGTGCGGAAAAAAATTCCACACACACACAAGAAGGAAAATAGAAGATATTGTCGAGCTTCATCAATACATGGGTTTTAAGCAAAAAAAATGTTATTCCTTAATTGTGTCCCTAAAGGTTTGGCCAGCTTTTTTTCGAATAAAAACTAAAAGAAATTTCAGATTTTAACAATCTCCATCTTGGCCCAGAGAAATAAGAAGTAAACAACCTCATTATAATTCAATGGTGGCGCCCTAGTTAAGCTAACTAATAAGCTAGGGTTGTTTTTTAAAACATTGTTGGGGACTATTATTTCTTTGCATTCACATGAACTTTTTGTCTAATGTGAATTAAAAAAAAAAAACTGTGTCAGAAGAGGGCGACGATGAGCCTTTATTTTTCAAATAAATTAAAAAAAGATAGTGTTTTGAGTTTACAATGGTAAATGGTCAATTGCTTTCAGGTTAAAGAAAACACTTTCAGAATACGTCAAATTGATACCCATATAAATCCATTGCAGAAAAACTAGAGGTGAAAAGTTACATAGACAGTTTTTATAATGTCCTACTAGGTTATTAATAAAAAAAACAACTTTTTTTAACATTTCCCCTGATGTATTTTTAAAATAATATTGTTAATTATAATTACGTTTAAATGTTTAACGGTCATTTTAACAAATCAAATTACAATTTAAGTAACACGTATTCAATAAAACTTGTAAGCTATTTCTAAAATGTCAATACATATTAACCTCTTTAGATCTTTCATTTGTCCTTAATAAATATTTTTTCCACCATCAAATGAAACATATTTTCTTCATTCCTCCCACAACAGTCACTTTATGTTATGTTGCCCTTAACAAACTGGAATTAGCCCCTGGCCTGGATTGTCAAGGTACATTCTATAACCTTTTGAGTGAAATTTATAAATAAAACCTTCTTTTTTTTAAATCTAAGAAAATTGCAAAGAACTGTGGACCACAGCGGACTCGCTATACCAAATGTATTATTGTTCTACTAGAGCCTCAGACATCTAGCACACTGGTACCTGCCTCCTGAGCGTGCCCTTCCCTGGTTAGCAATAGAAAGTTTGCTAAATGATAATCTTCACCTCCTGCACTTAATAACAACAGTCCCAAAGAGGCCACATCTCACTCTATAGTGTCCAACCTCCAGTGGATATGGAAAATGGTTTTAAAAAAAAGGTCAACATCTCTTCCCCATGCATTTGGATAAACCCTAAACTGAAAATTGATTAAAAAAAACAACCTTTTATCCTGTAAACAATGGGCAGAAAAGGGAATAAATAGGTTGGGTAACTGGTATTAAGGGGAATTACATTCTTGGTACAACAATTTAACATCCCAAAGCAGCAGTTTTGGAAATATCTTTAAATACGACATCTTCTCTGCCAGACCACATCAACAATACTGCCTCTGTGAAAACTTCTCTCCATGGTCCTGAAAGTGTTCGGCCCGAAATACGACTCCATTCTGCTGAAGAACTTAAGTTAGCCTGGGAGAATGACTTAATTAAAATATCTGAGGCAGTAAATAAATATATGATGATCTTAAACAATCAAGGGAACATTTCATTGGAGAATCACAAGGTTGGTTAGATTCCGATGATTATCTTTAGCTCATTTGTTTAAACTCGTGATGTGATAGTGATGGAAGAGTGACCAAGGAGGAGCTGGAAAAATAAGACGTGTTATTTTCGAGGACGGGCGTATTTGAAATGAAATTAGTTGGAGAACTCCACAGGGTGGGAACGTGCGAGAGTTGAGGTAAATTGGTTTACGACACACAAAAGGGGGATTCTTGCTGAGTCAGAGCTTTGACTCCCACTGCTGTCCATCAGAAGAATCACCCAGAAGCACGAGGGGTACCGTACAGAGTGAAGGGGAAATATGGAGGGAGAGATTAGAAGGAAAGAAGAGCTATTTAAAGAACGGCGTCGCACCGAAGCTAATGGATTGTTTCAGCAATTTTTAACCTTCCTCTAGCGAAGAGCGATCGTCTTCTGATAAAGAGCTCTGACGTCTGGTGACTGTGATTAAATCACCGTTAAGATGAGCATTGAAAGAAATAAATTGGGATTTTTTTTTCCAGAATAAAGAGACACGTTTTGGAATTAAAACCACGGCAACCACAGGATATTAATAACATATTCAAGATTTTTATTACATAGAGATTTCAGAGTCTCAGTAACAATAAGTGAAATTATTGGATTCGGGGTTTTATTGCTTTTTGTTTTTTCGCCGCCAACTTTTCATGATTAAAATCACTGAAGCACTGACACGTCGCCTTGCCGACATTGTCGTCTATGGAACAACGGAATATGATTTTAATCTCAGCTGCTGCTGAAAAATGTAAATATATTTGGCTTAAAAATCCAAAGTGATGCCAACAAAGAAGTGACACTTTTAAATGACTCGTCAGGATTAAAACTGATGAATTAAGGGTTGGATTTGCTTTCTTGTTCCTTCCTTATTTCTCTCCTTTATGTTAGTTGTTGCTTGTTTGTAAATAAATAGCGAAAAAAACAAAAACTTTGTTATAATACATTTAATATATTTTAGTGCATCATTATTTATATGGACACTTAGATATTTTAGGTGAGAAAAATGAAATACTAATAAAGAGACAAATACAAATATTTTAAATATACTGTTCATTACACTGACTATTATTAGAATTTTTAATTTTTAAATTACATTTAAATAAAACAATAAGTTTTGCTTTTTGAAAATGTAACTTTAACATGCAAAAAAAAAAAGCCATTGTCATTTGGACTACAAACATATTATTTCCAACATAGCTCAACTCTGTACTATGAAAAGGGAATTCCGTCACGTGTCAGAGATCATCCGTGTTTACGATATCATGCTTTAAGTCCACCCTGTAAATGCGTGTTGATGTGTTTGTCATGCTGACTGTTTCCCTTCACTGGCCACGTTTTCTTTTCAAACAAGCATGCCCCCAGATTTGCCCCATCACCGAGTCGGCTGCAAACCGTGGAGCTCTGTGACCGGGAGAGGGCCGCTGATGTGTCCCAAGGCTTTCTCCACTCAAACTGAATCACACAGGCGGTCGCACACGGACAACGGGGCCGCACGCCACGGCTTTTGGAAGGTCAGTCCAAGAATAGCTTCTTTTTTTTTTCATTAAAAAGAAGCACATAGAGGGGCTTGCAATAGGAACATGCAATAATTCATGGATACAGAAGCACTCTGCCCATCCCAAGTGGTGATCCTGCGCTGGGAGATACACAAGGCTCAGCTTAAAGGGCAGCGAGCCACCACCCGTCTGGCCTAATGCATCCATGATTTGTTGCTGAGCAGCAAAGCAGAGTGTTGATTCTGTTTCTACACGGAAAGATATTTTTATGGGTGATGCTTGTATTGATTTACTCAACTAGTGTTGCAGGCATTGTATCGATTTGGTATGTCTAAAACCAAGTCCAACATAAATCTTCTAAGTACAACCCGGATGGATCAGAACCTACAAAAATGTATTGTTGGAAAAAAATATGACTGTCCACTTCCTACAAGTGGATCTTTTGTGGAAGATTAGGTGACATATTTGGACACAAGAAAACCCACTGTTTTCAAATGAGACATTATTAAACTATTAAAATGGTAAATTATCACTGAAAGATATATATGAGGAAACATATAGCAAATAATATTCAAAACATAATCAGATTTTAATACGAAATTAATCATCCACACACATTTATTCCTTAGAAACTTGTTTATATCTATTCGGTAACTTATTTATGAACTGATTATTGTAAATACATATCTATTATTTTATATTTCAAATGTATTGTTTCGACATTTTAATAGTTGACTTCTTAAGGGCTAATAAACGGTTGTATGGAAAAAAGATTTAAATTGTTTTATCTTCTCACACAAAGGCTATTAAGTGACTTATATATAGTTTTAGCCTTTTTTATTGCACATCAGTTTTTCATAAAACTTTGGACCAAACAAAGGAAAGAACACGCATTATATTAGATCATAATTTAATGTGTTGAAATATATTTGATTACAACTGAGACAGACCGACCTATTTTTCTCTTCTATGTGTTCTGTACATCAAAGATTGTGACTGATCTTAGCCCGGTTTTCCAGATTTGATTGTTCTTAAGGATGTAGGAAAGTTATTAAGAAAGGAGAAAGAAAATGCGTTGCTAACTGACATTTAGGAGAACCTTAAGATCAAGACAAATAAGCTTTACAAAAAGCTCTTAGTGGGAGCTGTCCACTGCTGTGGTGCTGAAACTGAATCAATCATTTCCGGGCATATTGATCGAAAACCTCTTAATCAGTCATACTTAGTGAAAGATCTTCTTAAGCTAAGAGGAACTCTAGGAAACACGTCCTTCTTTCAAAGCGTTCTCAAGAGCACTCCTAAGAAGACTGAAAGAGCTTCTCAGCGAATCTGGGACACCCTTATAAGTGTCACAAGGACAGATTTGTTTGCCTACTTACTCGGGCAGACAGCAAACAAATATCTGCATGTCTGCGATTATAAATGCAGGTACAGGCTTCCAGGCAGAACATGTCGCTCTGATGTGAAGTGACATGTTGAGAGATCCAGCCTTCGGACACTGTCTGAGCATGACATGGAGCTAAAAATAAAAGCAGCAGATGGTGACTACATTCACAAACAAGTGTCATTATTTTGTTTTGACCACAACCTTGACAAAGATGCTCAATCAAACGCCAGACAAGTGAAGTCAGTTGAACATGTGTCCTTCATCTGTCATTGCCAAATGAATTTTTCTTCCTGTCTGGTAATTCAGTTGACACGACTTGATGGTGATTCAGCATCACGACTCAAATAAGTAAAAATATCAAACTGCCAACAGAAAAAACGCCTCTGGAGATGCCATAGACTCGGGCTATCATGCTCACTGCGTATGACGCACAACCGCACCAGCAGATGTCGAGACGATGACCTCGAGGTCACGCTGTTGAAGGACCATCTTCCAGCAACCTTAAGTATCCTTTAATAAAACATGACACATCGCTATGTAGCAAATTGTGGAACGAGATGATGAAAATAAACTTTATTTTTAGAGACGTGTAGGATCAAAAATGTCAGGGACTTTAAAAACTAGTACTTGGATAGACGTGGAATAATTTAGTTTGGTCTTCCAAAAAGTTTTTCAGCATTTCAGTGTAGTTGTATTTTTTTTTTATTGAAAGAAAACACAACTACGAAGGAAATAAATGTTCTGAATACACGAGTTTGGACAAAATTAGTTGCATAATTAAATTTAGATTGTTTGGAAAATTCAACTTTCTCCATTTTAGAATGAATTGCGCTTGAGAAAAGTGACATGAAATGAATAATCTATTATTGCTGAGCAAATTTTACATTTGCAAAATTGTACAATTTGCAATAAGTGTTAAGCCGGTCTTGGTTCAATCATTTCTGTAAAATTGGCGTGATAAAAAACTGATACCTGAAAACAGAAATTAGGAGATGTCAAGCTATGCATGGCATCACCAATTTGTAAAAAAAAATTAAACGAAATTAATGCTGCTGATGAATTCAGTGACACAAAGAGTGAGCAACGCTAGAAAACAAGGTCGCGATTTATTGAAGTGTTTATTTACTTTGAAATTGATTGTATTGCAGTAACAAGGGGAATGTTCAAGGAAGTATTTCCTTTTTGTTGTTATTTTATCTTTATAAAATGTTACAAAACAGTCAAAAATGCCTGTCAAATGTTGAATGCCTACCAGTTTTTGAGAAGGGAATTCATCTTGCTATTCACTCACAGAGCAATAACTATTTAACAGTTTTATAGAAGCAAAATACAAATGGATATGGAAATCAAATGTAATAGTCATAATTCTATATGGAAAGGTTTAGACAAAATATTCATCAAACAAACCATCATCATGTGAGAAAACGACAAATAAAAACGTGACTAAACATAGTTTACGAAAATAAAAACGTTTCCGTTTAAATGTCTTTCATTTACTAACAGGAGACAAGCTTTTTTTGTTTAAAACACAATGAATACATGAGTCTGATTGAGTGTTGGTGTTAATAAGGAACACCTATTGTTCATTTAATAGTGCGGGGGGCGAAACAGAATCCAAAGGAAAACAAATGCTTAATAAATAAAATTATCGACTACATAAACAAGTGAGAAAAAAAAGAGTGTGCTCTTTCCAGCTGCAACAGAATCACAGTTTTTTTTAATATCTATAAAATAACAATAGTAGAATGAAAAACAAATGCCTACATATGTATTTTCTTCTGTTAAAAATGTTGGATTCAAATAAACATGATTTAAGCGCTATATAAATAAATATTACTTACTTACTTACTTAATATCAAAATAACCTGATGACAATTTACCCACCTTCACCTTGTCCCCACTGTCCTGAAAAGGTTAGACTTATTTTCTTGAACAATGTATTACTTCAAGTCCCACACAAACCTTTGAAACCAGATTTTCTCAATATGGCCCATTTTTTCTTAACTAATCAACCAAAATACCAAGTTCATTACTCAGGAGTTACCCCAGCATCTGTCACCCCTGCATGAGAGCTGGATGACAAGGACCCTCACACACTCCTCATTGAGACAGATGTGTTTACCAAGACCCGAAACAGGCCACTAACGCAAAGTGAATTCACAATGAGACGAGAGGTCTCTCAACCGTAGTCAAGGTTCTCTGCACCGACGAGAAAGCAGATGGTGGAAATAACAGACCCGGTCAAAATACGAGAGACTTATGCATCTCATGCGCTGCATTTAAATGGAAGCAAAAAAAACTTCAATTTCAGATGATGAATCTTCGCTGGAGATATTGTGCAGAAATACCATGTACTGTTTCTCCCTGCTGCCTCTGTTTTTTTGTTTTTTTTTGACCGTCCATTTGTTTTGTTGCAGTTGTGATTAGTCACCATTAAAGGTCACCTAGCAGGCATAACAAACATCGCACTCATAGCAAACACTCCAAACACAGCCAAATTCAAAAGACAGCGTAATACAGCCGGACAGCTCAAACCCACTCACAGAAAGTAAGTGGCATTTGTTTCCAAACACAAACAAGACGACAGACTGCTGTCGACATTGTGTGGATGACAACGGGTACGACTTGATCTACTCTTCTTTAAAGGACACTTTTCTGTCATTTACTTTTTGTTTCTGGAGTCAATACTGCATTGAAAAAAATATTTAAAAGGCGCAAAAGGAGAAAAAAGCCATATTTAACTTTTATGTTTGAATTTTGTTATCTTTACGGCCTGGGCTGCTTTTTATGAACATGAATTAACTACAGTCAGCTTTTAATCCCGATCTAGAAACGAATTGAAGTACATTGTTTATTAGATTTATGGAAATATAATTCAATAGATGAATAGTCAGTGCAAGATCTAATCTTTCTTTCATTTTCTACTGCGTTACTGGATTTTATTTACAGTCTTCTGAACACAACTCAATAAAAGCTCAGTGTGTTCCCTGGCTGCTTTGGTGTCCAAAGCTACTGAGTGGAGGTGGTTCCTCCTCAAATGCCAATATCTGATGTGTAAGTAAGAATGGTATTGAACCATGCCAAGGAAATATTTGACTTTCCTAAAGAGCCCAGCAAGTAACAAGCCTGATTTCTCTCCATCTGAAGCAGCATCAAGCTAATAAAATGCAAATTATCCTGCCAGACTACTCCTGCGCATATTAAATGTCAATTTAATGTATCATGCCTACGAGCGTCGTGCACGCTCGGAACGCCAATCCATTTCCATGCTTGCATGTTGTCAAGATTACTTCCATTACGCACACCAAAGTACCAGGAGGTAGTAGTCTTTTGCTGTTTACAGGATAGATTAGAATATTCAATAATGCTGCATGACAGCATGGAAACATCAAACATGCCTCAACGTATTTACTGCGAAGAAGCCTGCTTTAATCTTGTGGAGTACGATAAAACGCTGACTCTTCATGTGAAGACATGGATTTAATTAAATTAGTCTATTTCAGGCAGAATTCAGGAAGTTTTAGGTTGATATTGTTATGCCGCTAAAAAGATCCGAAGGCCAAATACGTCAATACAGGATTAAAGAATAGTTTTAGGTCCCAAAAAAACATCCACAGTCAAGTTCATCAGTGAAGCTGCTTATTTGCATTGGTGATGGACAGAGTTGAGGTTAAAAATGAGGGTAAGTAGAAGCAGGAGGTTGGCAGGAAGAGTGGAGCTGGTGTTAACCCTTGTGTTATCTCTGGGTCAAGGTGACCTTGAGGCCCATAAACCAAATGTGTTTGTGGTATCCCTTTTGTTGTCTCTGGTTTTAAGGTGAACGACCTCCCTGGCTTCCATAAAGACATATGCAGCGATGAAGGTCGTTCATCTTGATCCAGAGACAACGCAAGGGTTAATGAAAGACCAATTGAAGTGAAGAAGAAAGTGCAGGCAGGGTGGGTGGAGGCTGATGAACATCAGTGCAAAAAGGGAACTCTATATCAGTGGTCCCCAAACTGACTGGAATAGTCCAAAATCATCCGGTTTTTCACCAGTTAACAGACTAGTGATTTCACCAAAACAGTGACAGGCCTAAAGGAAGAGTTTAGGAAGACAGATGTTCACGCAGAGGAGAAAGGAGAAAGATGTTGGACGAATAATGTTAGAAATGACATAAAAAAAACTGGGTAACTATTAATTTAGTAAAGATGGCATTAAGTAAATTCTTAAGACTCAGCAGGATTCTCAAAATAGGTGAAGACGGAGGACGCCCACTTAATGTGGCAAACCCCTGACATAACTGGTGTCTCTTACCTGAGACTGTCCTGACGACTTCAGAAGTGTTCCTCAGGCCCACGAAAGAAAACTGGTACAGCCTCCAAGAACGAATGTCGCCGACCTCCACTGAGCTCCTCTTCCACTTGTACACGATCTCCTCCCTGGGGTAGCCGTCTGACCGGGAATGAAAGAATGGGATTGATGACTCCAAAGAAAAATCGGATGTTTCAAGGAACTGCTTGTTTGCTAAATTATCCTGTCTGGACTGAAGAGGTTTGTTGACAATAATTCTAGGGAGGTGTAAAATCTATATAAAAGGACAAAGAAAGTAGTTTCCAGGTGCTTCGGAAAGAAATGAATCGAAACAACTTAAGAAAATGTCTCTTTTGTTGTTTTGTGCAGACATTGAGAAGCCTTTCATGTTGTGTTCCCACGCTGGAAAGCCTTTTCCTCAGATACAAAAACATCCATTACACAATCTATACGCTTCATGAAATTTAAATGAATTTTATGTTCCAGGTTCTATTTAGCTGGTGCCTGAAAGAAAATATTAATGGTCCATTTCTGCAGAGTTGGTTGGACTCATCTTACTTTTCTTTACCATTCTTCTTTCTAGCTTTTTTTAGTAGAAAGAAGAAAACAATATCAAATAGATGCATTAAATAACTTCACAAAACTTGCAATAGTAAGTTACGGCTGAAACTGTATTTGAAAGGGAAGCATATGATCTTGGGAAAGAGTCGGAGCTACATTTTTAAATCAAATGTCAAACCCTTATCTTCGGGCTCTCCCCCTTTTTTTCGAGGAGGGGGAGTTTGTCAAGGGGGCACATTTGATGAATAGTAATCAAGTGGGGGCCAAATGAGAACAGTGACATTAAATCAATAGTTTTTTAATCAAAAACAAAAACCTCCTGAATCATCAACTATTCCCAAAACAACATTGACAACTTTTTTACTTAAGGAATAAAAGTACGAATTAGCATCGGCACTGGGCAGTTTTATTTTGTGTTCTTTCCATTTGACTCATGGGAACTTTGACATTTTAAAGTTTTAAAATGCCTGGTTGAATCATACACTTTATTATGGACCTTCTGGGCCACATTAAAATCTGCTCAAGGGCTGCAAATTGCCTTTGGGCCTGACAAAGAGATGAGAGGGTCAAATTTTCTTGCTAGACATATCTCTATCCAACCGTCTTCTTATATTTTTTATCACTCATCTTATTTCATTTGTAGGTTTTAAAAAAACCTTTAAATATTACTAGATAAAAGTAAGTGTGTGCGTTGTTCCCATGACTTGCAAAATTATTCATGTAAATTTAAAACCACAAAAAGGTTTGCTCTTAAGAAAAGGTTGAAAACAACGGTCTTGAAAATACCTCAATGTTCTATTATAACGATAATGAGATCCTCCAATGACAAACATCTGTTTAAATATTAGTTTTTTGACAACTTGTATACCCTCTATTTGTGTTCATAAAAAAGTTCCGAAATGTTTATTTTGGAATAACCCAGCAGCTACTTACCATCTCAGTTCCACTGTGTAAACTTGGAAAAATGTAAAATGCATCGTCGTTTTTGCATATGGATTACTGGTGAAAATATTCATCCGGGGTATGGACACGGTATATGTGCACGTGTGCGTTCATGTGTGTGTGGATTCTGACAGGAGGGGAGCGAGCATATGGCCAAACTTACAGCTTGAAAACTCCAGGGGACATGAGTGCTCATCCATGGGGAAGTTGTTGAGTTTAAGCTGGCATTCCGCATCGATTGTCAACCTGCAGCGACAGAATATGGAGATTGAGTAAAGGGTAGGTTTTGAAAGTCCCACCAAGAGGCATTATTAATTAAAAACCCGCACAGAAAATGAATTAAAATGACACACCCATCTTCCCTCTTTCATACTTGATGGAGTTCCAAGGCAAAGTCATTAAACTTCAGCTTAATGAGCGGATGACCTCCAGTGACTTTACCCATCCGTGCGGACCGCTATTGTCATGTATCATTGTGCTCCGAAACGCAGCGGTCATCCTAATTAACAAGTAGTTAAATTCTGACTTGCTTAACAAAGTTATAAGCGGGACTTTGGGAAAGGGTGTGTACTACACAAGAGGCCATCCATCATGACACCATTCACTCCAAATAAGTAACATTATCCATTGTAAGCTTTGCACATGACACAAACTTTCATAAAGTCAAGTCGTTACCTCAGTGTGTAGAGTATCCTTCCGTCATTCCAGATACGTAGCATTCGATTGGGCGTGGTGATCCAGTGAGCATCCGCTTTCTTCGAGTTCCGGAAAAACGTGTCCGGGATCCAGATCTTGCCGACCATGTTGCTGTTGAGACGCAGCACCTTCATCGTGCTGTTGAACTTCAACCTTCTGTCGTACCAGGTCTGGGCGAAAAAGATGTCGATGGTGTACTCCTGTGGACGAAGCAAACTATTAGCGACCTGACTTTTGTCATTCTTCTCTCATTTCTTTTAGGATTTAAAGCATTCACGAGAGCCTTTTTTGTTAAGGGCCATCTTGGCGCCCTCAACCTGAAAATTAAATGTTCAACGGTGCAATTAATATATCTATTGTTGTAGCGCACGTATTATTGAACTTCTTTACAAGCTCCTCTGAGAAGTCAGTCAAACCTGCTCTGTCCTTCATACAATCCTTTTCAAAGAAAGGGTGGAACACACGTAAGTCGCATGAATAGAGAAGCGACAGCGTCACGGCTGAAGAGCCGCAGGCAAAGGTGATATGTGATCTAATGCGGAAGAAAAGAAGATGGATTCGGAGGAAGCTCTATTATTTAGTTTGTTATTAAGGATGGGTTTGGGCCTGGGGTTTAGAGTAAAGTGCAGGGGAGGAAAAAAAAATCTGAGGGATTTGTGTGCAAGAGGCCGTGATGGCATTAATTTTGTGACAAAGCTTAGCCCGGCAATGCGGTTTAAATCCATGCCAAAAAGGGTCCCAAACCAGATTTGACAAACATTTGCACATCCCCATCATTTCACAATCCCCCCCCTCTTGACAAAGGACAGAGAATTTTAATCGGACACAGAGAGAGTAATGAAACGCCATGGGATATTCATCCATGTGTCGCTGCGAGGGATAAAAAAAAATCTATTATTGTTTTTCTTTTTCTATAAATATATGTATAGCACAGCATTCTGAGCTTTCAGTTTCATCACTTCAAGCACCACATCTAAGAAGTTAGGAACTATGAAGTGGTAATTCATCATTCTTTTTCTTCTGTTCATCTCTAGAACGTGATGCACCTTCTCCGCCAGGCATCTTGCTTTAATGCTAGCTTCAGTTCAACACGCTCAAATATGTCGAGTAATTACTTGAGATGAGCAGCTTCTATGAAGAGAAAGAACTCTCTAAATTAATAAATCTATGATCCACACGCCTGCTTTCTTCACTTCAGCAATGGAATCATTATTTATTGTGCGTCAGCGGCATGTCAATGTCGATTTAATCGTCTCAAATTCCTTGAAGGGATTGGTTTTCAGCCTTCAGCTCCACCCAAACTCAACAGTTAGCAAGATTGGAGAATCAGAGACATGTCTATCATTAAATGAGTCTCTGTAAGATTACTTTGTTAATAAACTATAAAAATATATGTTGATTTAACACATCAACTGTTTAGAAATATCAAGATTCTTTATGTTCTTGATGTCCTAAGATGTGTTTTATTTTATGATTTCATTTCATTACATTAGTCATTTGTATTAATACTGTGTTAGCCGATCTCGCTTTGTGAAATAATTATTCTCCGTTCTGCTTCCAAAGAGTGTGAGCTGAACACCTCGCTGGGTCACTGTGACATGTATTTTTTTTTTCTAAAGGGATGAAAATTCATAGTCTTTCCGTCCATTATATTTTTTCTACACTAGAGTGCAACTCACCAGGATTAATATTGTGATGCCAAACCAATTTTTCTACGCCATAAATAAAGAAAGTACTTAATTCATACATCATGAGCATGTGTATGAATGAAGTACTGATCTATTGTCACTATTGAACTAAGGACCCATTCAACTTCTCAAACTTGTCTTTTTGGCAAAATCCTTCCACAAAATAATTGGCGCCCAATGTGTTTTTTTGGCTGGGAGTCATCAAATTAGAAGCTGCACAACACAGCCAAAACAGACCAGTTTTTTCTTAAAAATATCTGCGTGTGTTTGAGTTTAAGATAAAATTGAATCCTACAGGTGAGCATCTGTTTTATTATTCCATTAGATCAGTTTTACTTTAAGAACCATGGACATACATGCATCTCAGTAAAACATATCCCAACGTATGTACAGGCAGTAACGTATTAGTCTTTTTTTTTTAATTATGTGGCATCTAAGTCTAACACATCATACTGACATTGTGGTTCTTCAGACTGGTCTCGCTCTAAAAACTGGACACAGGACCACTTTTTTAAGAGCTCAGTCTCAACGACTCTGTCTAAGGCCTTAATAGTGGTCTTGAAGCATAATAGACTGGTTATGCTTCCCTCTTTTAATTCACTTTTTAATACAATTGACACCAACGTTGGCCCTCCTCCTTACTGCTCATAGATATGAGTTGACAGAATGTCATCATAATAAACTCCATTATCATGCTAATGTTTTCCCCTTTAGCAAGTGTATATTACGTGACAAAACTATGATGAATAAATTGTTGTCAATATTGTGAAGAAAACAAGACAAGAAAGAATGTAAATGGTGAATATACAATATAAAAACAACTAAAAAAAACAAACAAACAAAAAGAAATTCAGAGTTTAATGCAAAGCTTCATGTAAAATTAAAATAATTACCGATACTAGATTATTGTCTTGGAAGTTTCTTGGCAATTTCAAATAAGGCAATCTTGCCTACGAATCAATGATAATGAATCAAGTCATAGGTGCCATAGGAGCCCTAATATACTGTTTTGCCATTTCATGACAGAACGACACAAATATGACCACAAATGTATTTATTTTCCATGTCATTTGGGTGATATCAGAAACCACATTTCAAAGAGTGTAACAGCGTGTGGACAGTCCTGAAAAACAGTCACTCTCCTGCTCACCAGAGCGATCAAAGAAAACCTAAAAACACATTTGACACAATGTGAACAGCAGCCCTAGCGATTTCATATAGATACGAAGCAATCAGTCAAACCTTCATGTCAGCCGAATGTTCTCTCACTCACACATTTTCTGTCTGAAACACGTTACGCAGGCAGACTCCCCAGTGGGAGCGAAAAAACATTTTCCCACTGATCCAATCAATGCCTCTCCCTCGACTTGACTGTGACTACAGTTACTGAGAGTGTGTGTTTCAGCGAAGATTAACTGAAATGGAACGCCGCGGTTATGTAGAGCAGATGCCGCTGAGCGATTGCGAAAGAGGTGGGTTCTCAGCCGGGACACACCGACGAATACAATAGCACAATAAATAATGGGTTATGAAGAGCTTTTAGCTTCAAATCACATATTCTTACTTTATTTTTCTACCGTTTAGTCCCTACTTTTAGCTTTTTGTCTCATATCAGTTAATGTCAAAAAAAGTCAGATGCTTTTAACCATTAAGAGATCAAAATTAATGTATATTTTTTATGTTTAATTGGTGGAGCTATATGTTCTTTCTTGGAAAAAGACAAGTCAATTGAATGAATTGAGCCTAGACAGCTCTGAAGACAATAATATTTGATGTTGCCTTAGTGGTCTTTTGTTTCGGTAAGAAGAAGGTGGTAATAAACGCTGAAACGATGGGTAATGAAAGTCAGAAGCAAAACAGAGGGATGAGGAAGAGTGAAAGTAGGTATGGAGGGGGTGAACATCATCCAGAGTAATGGACGTATTAGAGTGCAGACAGGGTGGAACAGTAGGAGAAGATCAGAGTAGCAGCAAGAGTGAAAAACAATGTAAATCTGATGTCAATTGACATATATCTGAGAATTGCATACAATTGTGTATTTTATAAGACAGTTATGGTCACTCTTCTGCTCTATGAATGTGTCAAACTCAATGCCGCAAAGAGAAAAACTAAATATTCGGCTGAGCAAAATGCATTTTTATGGTACTGGCGCTACTTATAAAACTAAAATAAGAGTAGATACTAAATCCACATCAATATGAAAGGACAGTAACCTTTCATTCTTTAATTTCTTCATACCTTTAGGTTTTCTTTTTTTTTTTTACTTTCCAGGGTGTTTGTAACCATTTTTAACGTAAAAAAAAAAGGTTATATTGACCAAATGCTAACTTCTTACAGCAGTTAAAAACACATTTTAAATAATCTATATATATTTTAAGGTCTTGCGGGCCATTTAAAATGACTCGATTGGTTCGATATGACATGTGGTTCAGAGACTTTGAGTTTGTAGATAACGAGTTCGTTTTAGGGAATCACTGGAAAGGACAAGGCCAGAAATAAGTATTGGAAAAAGTAAGGGAGTACAAAAGAAAAAGCAAGTTAAAAGGAAAAAAGGAGGTAACTGGAAGTTATAATAAATATTAAAAGTATTCTTTGAATTTAATCAGCTTTCCTCATGTCCTTTTTTTTGTCACCTCTAGGGCGTCTTCACCTCAGTAGCTTTAAGTATCTTCTGAAATCAGGTGTTCGCTCTCAAAACCCATCAGATTCCAATATAAACTTTTAGATTAAAATCCATGATTATTGTGTTTGAAATCTTTTATTCTTTTCTTTTTTTTCCATTATGTCTTCATCTCACTTCATGACCTCATTACTGACGCCAATTTTAATTTAGCAGTCAATGAAAAACAAGCTCCTCATATTGAGAAAATTCCCTTCTTCCCCCGGTTTACTGCACAGCGAATGATTCATCTTCTCGACAAATGAGACTCACAGCAGCATTTCTTCAACATCATTATACACATCACATCATGCAGACAATGGGTGGGCTGTGAATTTTGTGTTTACATGTAAAATGGGCATTCAGGGAGAAGATGAGACCCGAGGAATATATTTCTGGCCCGTTTATGCCCAGATCACTGTACACTGAAGGCGGGCACGCTGCTTCGTGACAGAGCGATGACCAAAGATGAATTCAAGACTTTTTGAAGATGTGTTTTTTCCTCTCTTTTATCATTCCAGGAGAATTTTACAAAGAGGGCAAACATACATGTTAAGTATTGGTTGAGTTTTTTGAAGATGAAATAAGATACAAAATGAAGCAGAAGAAGAAGGAATGCGATGACATAAGACGTAATAAAAGTCAGACAAGATAAAACCAGATAAGTAGCAACGTGATGCAACATGAGCATAAATACTTGAATGATGTTATATAACGAGACCAATTCAAAAACAAAAGAAGGGAACAAGCAGATGAACAGATGCAAAACAAAATACGAGAAGACATGACATGAAAAGGGAATAAACACGTAAAGTAAAATAGTGAGGTGCGAGATGTGACAAAACATCTGAGATGAGACATGAAGCAACATAATAAGTGGAGAATGCACATTAAAAAATAACATAAAACAATATGGCAATTCAAAAAGCAAATAATGCATTGAGGTAAAGAGAGGAAAGAGAATCATGGTGCGACATATTGCGATGATAATAGATGAGATGATAATTGGTGCAAGATGAAACGAGATGTGATGAAACAAAACCTCGAAGGGTCAAAATTTCGGGGACATTTGACAAGATATGAAGCAACATGATGAATCTTCGCAATGGTTACATGACATGCAAGGAAATAAGACAGAATCCTGGGAAATAGACCCCAACATGATGAGACGTTAAGATAAAACCCAAACTGATGTTAATTGTACATGAAAATTACACCATGATACAACATCATAATACAACAAGTTCAAAAACATCATGATGTGATAAGATAAGTAAGGCAAGGATATGGGGCAAAAATATGATTTAGTTTGATATATTTCGACACTGTAAAATCAAGGTTATGTTTGTGTATCCTCTCGTCCACAGTCAGCGTTTTTTAAATTAGGTAGGACAACTAGCAGTCGGAAATTCAATTGCAACAAAAAAAAAGACAAAACCTTGATGTTCATTTTATTAAAAACAAACAAACATTGTGTTAATTTTATACAGACTTTGTAAAAATATAAACCATTAAAAGAATCAAAGAACCGAGATAAAAAATAATCTGATTTGAAAGCCAATATATATATATATATATATATATATATTAAAACAAAAAAATATTTATGTACTGTATATCTATTATGTTATAGTGTTATTGAACACCGATACAGTATTTCAAACACGAGCACCAAAATGATCGTTGGTTTTATTAATCAAATGATGACTCTGTATAGATCTTGACAGGTGTAGGAAGATATTAATTGGAATAAATCGTGAATGAAAAAAATATTTGAGTTTATCTTTTACCCTTAATAGAACAACATTACTTAAAATGTTAAAATAAACAGACAATAAGATACACAACAGCTTACAGTTTCCCCTTCCCCAAAAAAGGGGAGTCACAAGACGGTGCTGTGAGATAAGATCCATCAAAACATAATGTGACTTAATCATGACATAATATAATGAGGTTATTCATGACATGACAATAACATGATGGAACATGAGTGGACTAGATAAGAACCCACATGATAACATGAGACAAGAAACAGTGAGATAAGCATTAGAACAATGCCCCGAAATTATATATATTCAAGAAATTAAACAATGAATGTGGAACATTTTGGCCAATGAATGCATTCCAGTTATGAACTAAATATTCCAAAAACTATTCAAGAGTGAGGAGTTTCAAACACGAGCACCGAAATGATCGTTGGTTTTATTAATCAAATGGTAACTCTGTATAGATCTTGACAGGCGTAGGAAGATATTAATGGAAGAGCAGCGTCCTGAATCTGTCAGTCTGACATGAGTGGTCTAACGCGGCTCTTTTCACATCCTCATCGGCTCTTGTCTATCAAAACATGAACCAAATAAGTTGCGCCGACACTCGTGTCTGAGCTGATATTGAGAGAAAGTGAAAACACTGGTCGCCCCGCTCTAATAGGGAACGGCTCGGGACACATGCGGCACAGAAACGGCGACACTGGAAAGATCGTGTCGGATCAAATTGGTGCAGAGGCCGGAGCAGTTGTTAAGTCTCTGATTGACACCTGCACTGTGTTGGTACACTACAAGGGCAGTGGGGCAGCATAGTGATTAGTCGGACCGACCAATCCTCCGTGAAAGCAAGCATCTGCCGCTCTGCTGTACTTGAGCAACATTGAATCGCTGCCAGCTGCAGAGAGACCAGCCGAGCAGATCATTATACTCACCACTCCCCGTGGATGCTGCACCGTCTTACATAAATTTAGCAACAAGCATTCTCCTTAAGTTATCGCCGCCATAACAGTGAGATTGATGTTTTTGCTCACCATGTTGATGGCATTGACCGGACCGATGCTGTTGACGAACATGTCGGTGTGGATCACCGTGGGTTTGACTGCAAAGAAGAAAAGACAAGTCAATTTTGGGAGATTAATAACGTGTTCCCGGAGATAGCGTCAGAACAATTATTATGGTCATTATCGTGGTTCGGGAATCCAAGAAAAAGACGTCAAGGTCTTCCAATTTCCTGGTCAAACCACTCTGATTAAAATACCACTGGGTTGCAATGACCTGACCACATGAGTAGATGTTTATGCCAGGAGAGCTGGGTCATGATTACCTGGAGTCGGAGGGAAATGTTTTTGCCAGATAGAACATTCATACAATGGTCCGCATTGAGAGCGGAAACATCTGGACCGGTGACGTACATGGAGACATTGGGTGATTACCATTGGGTGATTTAAGTGTACATTAAGATGCAAATATTCACTATTGTTACGTACTCATCAGTTAAGGGAAGATCCAAGCGATGACTGAGGGCAAGAGGATACAGCCAAGATAAGCGGTTTTTAATACTGTATCAAGATTAAACAGAATTGTACGGATTTATTTCTTCCAATGTTTTGTTTTGTTGGGGGGGGGGGGGGTGGCTTTAAACCATACTTTATTTCTACAAGTTATTTTATGGTTTATTCTTCAATAAATTGTGTAAAATAAAAAAATATATATTTTTGTGATGTTCAAGTAAGATGCAAATAGGGTTTTGGTTAATTTTGTGTTGCCAAATCAACTTCAAGCAACATCCACCGGTCATTAAGTGCTCCGCAGCTTCAATGAAATCCTGGTGATGACTGAGGACGAGAGGATACAGTCGACTCCAGACCCTTTCAGAGCTGATGTTTGAACATATTGGTTCAAATATAAATAAAAGCCAGTTATGAGTTTATGGAAGAGTCATGCGGTCTGTAATTTATACAACGCCATAGTCAAGTAGTTGTACACTACTACAATTATATTGTTGTTACTAAAGTATCACAATATATTATATTATTTCCCCTATATTGTTTTACATATCGTATAAGCACACCCAAATAAATATATTTTTGAGTTCAACAAAGGTTTGTTGTTCGTTAATAATAGCTAGGAAGTATTGTTTAGGTAGGTTTTGATGCAACCAGTTTAAGTTAGTGGAGGGAGAAAGAGAGACAACATGAGGCACAGTGTTTGAAATACTGTTGCCCTGACGGAGAAACCGAGCTGATGGAATTGGATTGGCTGCCAGGCCAAGATTTATTGGTGGGAGGTCTGAGGAAGATTGAGTGGAGAGGTAAAGCTGAGTGTCATCAACGTAGCGGTGAACAATGAATCCTTTGTTTAAGAAAATACATGATGAAGTAGAGAGGCCACAGGACTGAGCCTTAGGGCACACCTAAAGCGAAAGAGAGGAAGATCATTTCAATGAAATGGGTGTTTTGGAGTTAGCATTTATACCGGTAGGATTTTACAAAACTTTTAAATGTTAAAGTATTTTTACTTGCTCTTCTACTCTCACTTTTATTTAATTTTAACTATTGATATCAACATTTGTTTAATTGATTTTTGTCCTTATCTTCTATTTTGTTACAGTAAAAAATAAATGATTTTGGTCACATAATGAGTTTAATTTGACTAAACTGAGGTCTTTTGGCAGAACATTTAAGGGCAAATAAAACAAACATGTTTAATTAAATCAATTTAAATTACCTTTTCTTGGACCAAAACACATTTTCTTTCTTTCTTCTTTTTCTTTTCATTTTTTGTTTAACAATTTCACAGCTATTTTGTAAGGGAAATTATGTCTAAAAAAAAGTTAACTATTTTTAATAAAAGTCTAAAAAGAATATAAAAGCAGAAGGCGATCCACACTACTCCAACCATTGCAGTGAATCAAATGAAGACATCCGTGGTTGTCAGCATGTTCAGTCAGCTCCTCTTTAACATCAGTGTTGCATGACTGGACCTGATGTCCGCTTATAGGATTTATGTCGCATTCAGGCTTCATGTTTGATCTATAATGGATGTGACCAATAGACAGTGAAAACATGTGAGTGTTTGTATCCATATTCCACGTCATACGTGTGCAGAACGCCTACAAGACACGAGTGTAGCGATGAATCAGCGTCATGCATTAGCCTTGAAGATCATAGTCACGTACGAGAACAGCCTCATGAGATTCATTTAGGTAGATGACAAACAAATTTATACCCATTCATGAGACATTTTGCAGTTTGTGTTATGATAAAAATGCAAAGATTTGATAAAAGACATGAACTCCTGCTTTTTAGTAAAGGTCGAATTATTGTTAATAAATTGTATAATTTCTCAGAAGATTTTTTTCTATTCAATAATGATGTGATCTGCATTGACAGATGAATGGATGGATGACTGAACATCTTATTGAGATATAGGAATTAAAAGAGTATTTTCATTTAGGTTTACATTTATTTATAAACAAAACAAAAATACTTTTTTTTTTTTGTGTTTTACTTCCAATGTTTGAGATGGTTTTGCGATTATTACATATTTCTTTGTTCCTTCTGCCATAAGGTGCCACAACAGAACTCTCCCTCATGATTAACTAGCACTTTTTACTCTTTTTTGGCCATTTTTGAATTATTTGTTTATGTATTTCAATATGTTTTGCATGTATCTATTGTATTTATGTATGTATTTGTTGTATTTATGTATTTATTTCATTGTATTCATGTATTTATTGTAATAATATTGTTTTTACATACATGTATTTATGGATGTGGATGTATCTATTCACCCATCCATTCATCCATCCATTCATCCATTCATTACATTTTTGTAGTAAAATCAGGTTATAAGCAGCTGGAGTCGACTGTATCCTCCCATCCTCAGTCAGCGCCGGCAAATATAAACCATAGTATAACTAGTATTAAATCAAATGAATGAGTCAATTGTTGTTGTGTATCAGTGTCAACTGACAAATTGTTTTTTTTGTTTTTTTTGTGTTTGTGTTCATGTTTTTGTGAGTTGGGGAACTTTGCCTTTATTTCATATTCCTTGTTTTTGCTAGAAATTGCTTCATTATTGTGTTGATTCTGTGATGGATGGAGGTTCTTAAATCCCTGTACTTTAACATAAAACTAAGATAATGATATCATGCATTATTATTATACTTTTTATTTATGCCGTGTCTATAGTTTATTTGTTACAGTCTTTTGACTTCTGGATTAGAGAGAAAATGTATGTTGCAGTTTGTCATTGTCACTTTTGTTTGTTGAACAATCAATAGGGATTACAGAGAGCAAGCATCATTGACCAAAGCTGCAAGTGTATTATGAAAAACGGATTCACGACCACGCTCCGCTCTCTCCTGCTCCCTCTATCCCCCCGTCCCATTTTTTGGCGCTTCCATCTGTACTCCAGACTCCAGGGGTATTAAAAATTAAATGAGCATCACAATGGACTTCAAAGCGGGACTGTGGCACAATCAGTGACGATCTAAATCCACAGCATTCCAGCGCGTTCGAACGGATGAGAAAGTTGCTGGTTAGCTGGTTGATTGGTCTGTTGCAGTACAATGTCGGGAGCTAATTATAACCTCGGTAGCTGCGTAACTCGACAGCAGCTGGCGCATCTCAGTCTGTTTGAAGAAAGAAGCTCTCGGAGTTGACGCAGCACCTCAAAGTAGAATCTGAGAATCAATTTATAGCTCAACCCTTACGTCTCACAACTAGGAGGAATGGCTTTATGTAACACTCTGCAGTGTCAATAACAACGACGCTGCTGCAGAGTGCGTAATGTTTGGATTGCTCAGCGGCTTTTCATCCGGTCGGTCAAGAGAGACCGATCCTTCTCAGGGATTCTGGTACATTTCAAAACCAACACACAGCTTCTTGTCGAAAGTAGCTGCCTTGAGAATTACACAATAGAGCTGCTGAACATATGACTTTAAAACTATGTATGATTATATTTTGGTTCATTTATTAGTTCCATAATAATCACTTTGATCATACTATTCCAAAATGGCTTTTATTTATCAGTTTTTGTTGGAAAGTCAGACTCTGAAGTGGACATTTGTTTGACTTACAAGAGGTGTTTAATGGCAAGAATCTGTGGCAATATATTGTGATACTGCTAAACCAACAAGGATATGTTTGTAGTATTGCACAAGTACCGAATGACTCTTGACCAAGTTTTAACTGCTTTCATTTGTTTTCAAACCAATCTTTGCCCAAACATGGGGTCAACTGTATCCTCTCGTCCTCAGTCATCTTGCAGGATTTCACTGTCGTATTAAGCCTCGAGGATGTTATGATTTAGTGGCCAGAAATATAATTGCAACACAAAAATGAACACTTTGAATACAATGTCAATTGTAAACCTATAAAATACATATATTATATTGTACACACACCTTATTTAAATATAAACCATAAAAGAACTGAAAAAAAGAAAATGGAAAAATGTAATTTGAATTTGATGAAAACATGTTTTAATGTACAAAACAAACTCTGGTGAATGTATTTTTAGAAAGTGCTGTTAAATATCGATAAATCCTTGAAAAAAAAAAAGAAATCTGATATATACGCGCATCTATATTTTCTCACACCTGAATAACTTACAGCACTATTTATAGACCTAATTTTTTACTTTTATTTTTGAATAATTTAGACAAAAGATTTCGGCAATATTAACTGTTGGAAACTAAAGGTTGCAGGCAACGCTCCATTTCTCAAAAGAATAAACCCCCCATGTCGATTGTTACGCTGAATTATTTACACTCATAATGTGGGCAAGGTCTCTCCTACAAAGTCAATAAATGTATGAGTGTGTTTAGTATGCTCCTGCAGACGCCTTGTATCATCCATATGCGCTTCGGTGGTGGAGCTGGCCTCTCGGCTGCCTGTCAATGTTGAGGTAAGTAAGCCACTTTCCATCCTGTACATAAATATGACGAGCCTTGTCAGACCTTGACAGTCGTCTGGTTCCGCCGTAAAGCTCGCAGACAGGACTACGGGAAGGAGGCGGGCAACATGAAACCTTGGAAAATCTCATTATGGTGCCATTCTTTGACCTTATGAATCAATGAACATCACATACTTTACTTAGAAATTATTTATGATTTAAGGAAAACGAACATTCATTTTTTTAAGGTTTCTGTCGAACCATTTCTCTTTCTTTAATAAAAAATGTAATCTAATCTTGTACCTCCTATGTCAGGTCTGAGCTTGTTGTCGTATCCATCTAGTAGGCTGTTGAGGATGTGCGTGACGTCGCTCTCGTACACTTTCGGGGTGAGCACCCATGTCTTGTTGGCCACTTCGTCGTCGTCCTCGACCTGGAAAGAGCTGCGGGAAGACAAATGTAGAAATAAGTAGTTGCCCTTCTTGAAGGACATATATCTTATATATTCAGAAACGAGCGTTTCTGTTAAAAGACGGGTAGATGCTCCTCAAAACGGTGTGTGCAAGCTTTAAACCCCTCTGTTCAATTGGATTTTGTGGAATATATTATAGTAAAGGTAAGACAAAAGCTGCAGGAGAATAGCAATGAGCAAGAAAAACCTTCTTTTAACAGACAGGCAGAAACCTCAAGCAGAACCAGACCCAGTGTGAATGGTCTTCGGCTCTGACCTTCTGGCGGGTGGGAGAAGAGAAAAGGTAGAGCAGATAGTTTCGCAAAATCAACTGTCAACCGAAATTCAGTTTGATTGACATATCGCTATCCAATCACTTTCAAACAAAGTAATGTTTCATTTTCAGGTCATAAAAATAATTGATATGTATTTCAGGGATATTAACTGACGCTCCAGTGTTATATAAATCATTGTCAGAGACACCAGATCACACAAATTAAGCACTTAATTGTAGAATTATGCAGCAATAGCACATACATCTCTGGCTCGTTACAATGAAGCGCCGCTGCCTGAAGAGACGCTCATTTAATGACACGCTTATTTATATTCATCGCAGCTCACGTTCAACACCGGGCTGGTGGCTCCGTCATCTTCCAGCAATTGTTGGAATCATTAGTCGTGCCCGGCAGGAACCCTCACCATTCTTTTTTTTTTTTTGGGGGGGGGGGTTTAGATTCAACTTAAAATAAAAAATAAAAAAAATCAAGATGGATTTCCTCCAGTGGGTTTTATTTGCCGGCATTTAAGTACCCAGGAAAATCCTGCAGGGCGTGATGAAGATTTAGTCGACATGGATATCGTTCAGCAGCAGCAGATCCCATTGATTTACCTTCTCGCCTCATTTCTTTCCAATTGCATGTGTAAACTATATTGTGGCTTCGCAAACACAAAGACATTCTCTTCTTTTATTTGTGGAATGGAAGCTTGTTTTTAGGCTTAATTTGAAACCTTGCAAACTGACTTCGCAATTTCCTCCGCTAAGGAAATCTAACTTTATTTTGAAAAAAAAAGAAACAATCAAATAAGCAACAATGTCATTAATCTAAAATTGTGTTGATTCATTGTGAAGAAATCCTACAGCTTTTTTCTACGCAAGTTTAAATTCAAATACTTCGGTACCTTCCTCTGTGACATCAAATCCGTATTGCTACTTATTTACCTTTATAAAAACGTAGCTCTCAGAGGGGGAATCAAACTCAAACTGCACAGTGTCTTAACCACCAAACTACCAGGGTGTTAGAGTTGGGTTTTTTAAAGTTCCAGCTACCAACTTTAATGCATTAGATCAATGTTTTCCATCTGCATGATGTGTTTAATAGTCAAGTTTTATTTTTCTTGCTAGTTCTGGATGGAGCCAACTGTGTAAGAAGCAGCAGGAAGTCGTGATGGATGGAGCAATTACTTGAAAAATGTGATTTTTCTAAAATGCAGACTAAAGAAATTACTTGTATTATAAATTGTTTCCATTTTGTGAGTTCTGTCAGTATTATTTGTCGGCGAAATTGTGTTAAATGGAATGGAGTTTGGCGTTTTTATTTGTTCAGGCTTTCTGGAACTGCTGTTTTGTTATCAGTTTTATCTTGACCTTTAAAGCGTACACTTAATTGAATATTGTTTTGATTGTTTAAGCGCTTTGTGACCCTGGTCTGGAAAAGCGCTATATAAATAAAAATTACTTACTTACTTACTTATTATTTTGTCAAACACAACACACACAGATATACATTCTGTCAGTATTATTTTGAGGCTTAATTTTGTCTAATGCAACATACAGATTTAAATTCTGTCAGTATTGTTTTGAGGCTAAATTTTGTCAAAGTCAACACACATGTTTACATTCTGTCAGTATTGTTTTGAGGCTATATTTTGTCAAATGCAAAACACAGATTTACGTTCTGTCAGTATTAACTTGGGGCCAAGTGTGTCAATTGATACACTCTCTGAGAATGATGTCAGTGTAATATTTTGAAGGTGCATCATGGGCTATGACAGGCAATCTATACTTAATTTTAAGATTCCTGTTTGTATTTTGGATTCAAATAAATTAAAAGGTAATAAAACAACAATAAACCAAAATATAGCACCGACATCTGTGTTGTATTTTGTTAATGTCAGAACCATTGCTATTATGGTACCTTGTCTTGGTACCTTTGTAGTTAGAACCAATACAATTGAAGGATGATATCAAACATCATAATCATAATCTAGATCATATTTATCTTAATCTTATCTGACCTCCGAGATGTTTGGATCAAATTCAAATCAAAATAATGTTCATGTTGACCTATGAAAATGTCAGAGTTTAAGAATGGAAAAGGAACTATCAATATCAACAATTACTCAGATACTTTAAGTAATAAAGTAGTTATAATAATAATGACTATCTGACAAATCTTCACAGTTTTTGGTGAGTATACATTTTGTTCAGCCTGTGATGGAACAACAGAACACAACCGAAATTGAAACATCAGTTTTTCATTCCATTTCAAAGCTTTCTTTCTGAGATAGATTAATGCTCACAGATTAACGGTCACAAACCCCTTCACAGCAGTAATATGTACACAACTCCATGGTCATTATAATTAAAATACCAGAGCGGCTGTACAAATTAGAAACGTTGCAATTCATTACTATCATTTGGCTCTTGAATTTCTTATTAAATATGAACATCTGTTAAAGACATCTGTTATCTGGATAACTGGGAAAGACAACTAAAGTTTTTTTTTTTCCTCTTTCTGCTTCTCCAGCTCTTCTCATCTAAATTACAGATACTAAGTCTCCAGCTTTTTCCTGAGTTTTGAGCAAACTACAAGAGACTTACTGCCACATGAATAAATGTCTTTTTGTGCTCTTGTCACACACGCGAAAACTAGATTAGATTATGAGAAAGATTATGGAAATGAACGCTAATGATAGACAACATTTTTTTTTTTTAAAGATGTAATCTAAAGCAAAAGAAGTTGAGAGCAAGTACAGGTGGTATTCAAGTGTTTCAATCTGCGATGGAAACTTGAGGTGTTTGAGATGTCTGTGTTGTGAAAAATAATATGTTGGTCACAATATACGATTGCATGTCAAGAGGAGGGTTTTTTTGTTTCAACAACGCAAAACAAAAATGAAGTCGGAGGGAAAACAAAAGCACTGTTGTCGTAGAGAAATTGTTTAATAGACAATTATTTTTCACCTAATGTGATCATCCGAAAACCAAATGACCCTAAACATTCCAAATGGAGGATAATGAGCTGTGAAGCATTAGCTTTTATTTTGTAACGTACTCATCAGCCCATTAGTGGAAATGTTTAATGTTTTATCACTG
Source organism: Callionymus lyra (assembly GCF_982586985.1). Lineage (NCBI taxonomy): Eukaryota > Metazoa > Chordata > Actinopteri > Syngnathiformes > Callionymidae > Callionymus > Callionymus lyra. The sequence goes on from NC_141831.1 coordinate 20,036,285, forward strand.
ATATATTCATCGACCTCACACATGCCCAGCCAAATAGTGTTTAAGACATTTGTCAATTTTTACCAAACATATTTGTAATAATTATAAATAAAAAATATATAATTATAAAATAATAAAATAATAATAAATCCAAATATAGCTATTGTTAAAATATTTTTTTTTTTTAAATAGTGGAATGAAAAGAATTGAAGAATAAAACATGAAATGTAAATGGATGATATAAACTATGATTTATCAGAAAATATATAATGAAATAAACATAGGGAAATGGCTTTAATCTTGTTGTTGTCAACTGACCTTTTGAAACAAGTAATGACTGAAACATTTTATCATCATCGGGATGAATAACAAATTGTCAGTAATAGTATAAATCAAAGTATTTCCGATTACATTTCTTTCAAACTCTTTTCAGAAAAGCTTCAGATACACAGTAGCTTTCCAGTATTTTCTCCGACTTCTTAAAGTGCTATCAAGTGTCCTCCCCTTCCACCATGGCCCAGACATGAAATCTTAATAACACTCTGAGTGTTCTCTGTACTAAGAACGCTTCTGTATGATTAAATCAAGAGGTGAGGTGTATGGAGTGTGTAAGGAAAGGTCCAGTTTCTCTTGTTCTGATGAGGCCATGTGAGCTCACGCGGTAATGTATTCAGCCTCTCTTGACGTAGAGCCACTCAAGCGACAACGGCGGCGAGAAAAAAGCATCTGCGAAAGAATCAACAAAGAGTGCAGCCCCCCGGCGGGCGGAGACAGAGGCAAGAAAACACAACCTGAATTACACAAGTGTAATTACACAAGTGTAATTCAAAAAAATGCTTTGTGGTTTGAAATAAGCCCAGATAAACAATTTTAGACGAACCTGAGCAAAGTATGTGATCCTCATGAAGTCAAAGTTAAACAAATAATCAAGTAAAAATGTTTGACAGCGATTAGAAAGTCCTTTAAAATAATTGCGTTTGTAAAATAATTAGGGATAATATGGTTTTAATAAATACAAGAAGTCAAACAAGCACTTTTAGAAAAGTGTTTTTTTTTTGGCGATACCAAAACGATGGTAACGAAACAAATTAAAAGCTTAAATGACAGTAATTTTTCAAAAGTTAATACTTAAGTGTTTTTTATTGTTATTTACTTGTTTTTCTGATGTTCTGTCAATCTTCTTTTGGGGCTTAATTTTGTAGTTCTAACTGACTGAATAACATTTAATCAGTATAACACATGTTTACCTTTCACTAGGCTTCTTTTTTTTTTTAATTAACATTTATTCTTCTAGTTACATTTTTGTTTGTTTTAAATGCCATGACATGAAGAAAGTTATTACTCATGTATTATTATATTTTATGTATCAGGGCACTTATTATTATTGAATTATTATTATCAAAATGTTCTACTTCATCAGGCTCAAAAGACATAAAACAAGATGAATAGCAATTAAAAATGTTAAATACAACAGAATACACAAATATATAGGCGCTTTATTGAAAGCCATAAACAGCTTCTAAACTTGTACTTGCACCACAATGTTGTGTTCTGCTACAACATTGTATATTGTATACATCTGATGGGCTGTAAAGAAAAATATCCCAGTCTTAAACCTTTCATTGAAGTGAATACTGAAGACATTTCTACACCTTTACAGCAACATACTGAATAAATTGTAATGCCATCATTTTGATGAATCAACTGTTTCTCTAAGTGTATGTAACCGGGACACAGAAACCCCACTTATATCTTTTTACCTTTCGCTCTTAATCTGACAAAAAAAAAAACAGGGCCATATTCAAGCTCACTTCTAGCCATCCGTCTTCATTCTGAGCCAGCAGTGCTACTGTTCACGGTGCGTCTGTATCTTTTCTTTAATGTGCACGACTACCATTAATCACAATTACACTCACTTGTGTGCAATATGGGTCGACCCTCTTTACTGGCACACAGCGTGATTCATACTTTCTCCAAAAAGGAGCATTGGCACAAGAGTTGCGTTTGTCACAATGAATGGTTACACTATAATGAACTAATTATATTTTTACCATAACTAACTGTGATGCATTGATCTACTGTAGGTGCAGTAGGGTTGTCAACAATATCGACAATCACAATTATTGTACTCAAAACGATTATATTAACTATACATCGTTACATTGGAATATTTTGGCTTTTTTTTGTGTGTGTGGAAATTAAACGTCCAGTCGCTGGACGTCAGCAGTCAAAATGCAACAATATCCAAGCAAAGACTGAGGACGAGAGGATGCTGTCGACTCCGGCAGCTTTTAAAGCTTATGTTTCAGGCTTGTTTGGTTATAAAACAAATTAAAGCAGTTACGACGTCATTAAGAGTCATGCGGTCTGTAAAAACAGAAGTTAAGTACTTGGGCAATACTTCAAATGTATTGTTCCTACAATATCGCTTTTTATTGTATTGTTGCCCCTGTTTCGTTATACTTATCACCAGACTTTTGCAGAAACAGAATAATAAATACCATGGTATCAATACTAGGATGTACAAGTCCATAGACAGCAGTTACTGAAACTATTCTTCATTGTTTACTTTACTGTATTTCTCTGATTACTGTTATTATTGTTGGTTGGTTTGTAACTAGCTAGGGTTAGAGTGCTACGATATCATGCACTTGCTGCTTGATGAGTGATGGTTATTTTATTAGTAGCAATTAGCCCATGCTAACAGCCTGTGTCTTGCTGACTTGATTCAAAAGTGTTTTCCTTTAAGCCGAACTGCAACCAAGAAATTAAACCAAACTGTATCTCTGCCGTTTGAAATACTGCAAGAATATGATCACAAGTCTTCTGAAGCTTTTGAAGTTAGTCAGAGCCATGGTGTCTAAATATTACGTTTGCCTTCACAATACAATCAAATTGTTTTATAACTTTTATTTTGTTTATTTATTTTGTATACGTTGAATATCCAATATAAAGCTAAGGAATTGTATGATCATGTGGGTGAGTGAGAAAATATAGATACACTGAGTGATAAGTTTTTATTCTATCGATATGTAATAGCACTGTATGGATAAATAAGAGTTTTTAAAATGTTTTTCTGATTTCAAATCATTATGTATCTCAACCATAGTTATTATTTGGTTTAGATTTCACAAAGTTGTGTATGAAATGAAATAATTCCGTTTTTTTTATTTATAATTAACATGCAAATATAAAAAAAATGTCCAGCTGCGTTCATTACGTCCTCCGCTTCAAAATCCGCAAGATCCCAGCAACGACTTGGGACGAGAGGATACAGCCAACTCCAGCATATTTAAAATATAGGATCTTGTTTTTAAAGCTGATGTTTTGATATACATTTGTTTAAAAACAAATGAAAGCTTTGTCAAGGGTCATGTCTGTAAATTCTGCAACACAAGACAGGTACTTGACTAAAATACTACAAATATATCCTTGTTCCTACAGCATCACATTGAATCTTTGCCCCTGTATCGTGATACATATCGTATCGCCAGATATTTGCCAAGACCAAACCCAAGTGACGACACTAACGTGCGTTGACATTGGCATAGCTCAGGATTGGATGAGCAGAACCATCATAGTATAAACAAGAATAAAAGAGGGAAGTTGTTATTGGAGTACACAAAAAAACTGTTATCAAATGTGTCCAGCATATGGTTTGAATCATATACTAATTAGAGTGCGTTCGGCTCGGCCCAAAATAAAACTTTCAGTGTCTGCAGCGGCTTCGTTATTATTCAGGTCGGAGCAATGTGTGTATGGAAACACTCCAAAGATAAGCAGATCAAAGAAGCAAGCCATGTGTTCTTCACTGCAGGCAGATCTGAGCGTTTGCCTTCTAATTCAGTACCTGAAGGTCCGCAGAGAGTGTGTGTGTTTGTTTGTCATGCATATGCATGCGCACGTCTCTCCGCACTGATGATGAGTAAACTATGAGTTGCATTCAACGCCGCACTTATTGTGGACGGTATGTCGCGATACAGTACACTTTCAGTCGTGCGCTGTGTTTTTTTCGGCATCAATCTTGATGAGAGAACATGATGTCAGGCTTCGGTAAAGACTAGTGACTGCCTCCATTTTTTAATTAGCAGGAGGGAAGGCTAGGAGCAAAACCAACAATGGAAATTAGATCTACAATCACCTGGAGACCAGAGATCAGGGAGAAGATAATAAATGGGAACACATTATTTGCCAATTAGCCAAGAGTCTTTGCAGGATGTCAGGTAACACTCTTAGTTGATCAACATACCGGGGTACGATTTATATTAATATAAATATAAATATTAAGATTATGTAAACCTGCAAAATATTCCCACCTAAGGCATGGATCTAAAAATATTTTTCCTCCTTAAAGATGAATTATTCTGATTCAGGGTAACTCAATCTCCACTTAAAGGATCATAAGTGCCATTTTTAAGAGGATACTAGAAAATGTCTCCCAAAACATTCAATGCTTTCTGCTCATAAAATATCCTATAGATCAGTCATTCATTTTATTTGAATATTATCCAAGCTAGCAGGTATAACTTCCAGTTGAAACCATTAATAATAATATTAATTTACAATAAAACTATTTATTTTTTTAAAACAGCCAAATCATCCAAGTACTGTGGTACTTGCTGGATGGTTACTAATAAAGACATTTTACATACACACATATATATATATATATATATATGGGCAAAATTATCGCTGAACGCTGCGGTCTCTGCGATTGCTTTAAAGGTAAATGCAAGCAAAGTGACTGTGGTTTACACGCACTTTTGTGAAACTGCAGTAAAAGTATAAAGTAGTTGAAGTATATCTGGAATCTGTCAATAACAATGTTTTCTGAAACTTTAGTCTCTCACTGTATCATCACTTATCCACAACACAGCAAGCTGACCAACCGTCCCATACACTGAAATTGACAAATGATTCCGATTCAGAAAGACTAGTTAGACATGGAAAGTTCAACTGCTGTTTTCCCTCGTGGTGTGCCCGTCAAAATGCAACTTTTGGCCTTTACTGAACGTGAAATATGGATTTGCACCTCCTACTTCGAGGGCAGAGTTCTCAGCAGGTAACAAAGGAACAGACAATAGGGAACGTGGGCTGAGCGGAGAGTGGAAGCTGCAGGGGCATCGGTGAGCTCTCGTTGCAGCAGAAATACGACAGGAGAGTTCGATTTCCTGGCAGAGTTCCTTCACCTAAAGCTAAAATCCCAAACACAACCTCTTCAGAAAGACTTAGGTTTATGACCATTTTGACGCCATTATTTCACATTGAATAAATCCTATTTTAATGGCCAAGACAAGTGGAACTGGAGCAGATGTAGGGCTGTGTATCGAACTTCGGTTATTTTGTGGCAACGACAGATGCATGGTGTTTCGGACCCATGCATGATCAAAACTTCATAAAGTGTGGTATTTTCTGAAGAGAAACTGATTATTGATAAGTTACGAAGGAGGTGAACATCAGATTAGTTTGTGTCTTGTTAGCAAGTGTTCTTTTGCACTGGAAAGTATTTGTTTTGAGTGGAAATTGAGTAAAAAGTATGTATAATGTCATTTTTCTTTGGTAAGAATCCATCTTATGTAACTGATTTAGATAGAATTTTCATTCAGGAACAGGTTGTGCTATCGGTATCAGTAGCGAAAATTTTCATTGATACCAAGCCCTAAGCACAAGTGTCAGACTTGAGACTCAGGGACCAAATCAGGCCCTAAAAGTCATTTTATGAGATTGGTTATTCATTGAAACCCCCTTGATTTAGTTTGTTCGCTAAGAAGATTTGATAGATCACTAGAAGTGAAGTCAGAGTGTCTGAATTCCCAGGAAAAACTAACTGCATGTGATGATACACTCTTAGCTTGGGACAAGGCCTACTTGAATGTGGAACTCCAGTATGAAGGAGATCTGAGATATTTTCAAAAATGGTTGATGTCCATGAGAAGCTTGTCGAGACTCTTTGATCGTCGTCGTGAATATTTCAAAATAAATTGCCTGATTAATAAATTCATGTCGAGCAGAGACGCCGATAACACGAAGCTTCAACTGTCCAGAAGTGAAGACATGAAGGAGGCCTGCAATAAATCAACATGGAGACAAGATCAAGGTTGACGTCTGACATTAACGAGAAACATGACAGACAGGCAGTTTCACATCATTTGATCCTTCTTCTCCAGGAATCACAAGAGACAGAGGCACTATTGTGGCTTGATTGAAATGGGGAGCTACATATTTTTTTTTAGAAGATAAGACGGTTGTTCACGTTGAAAAGTCTCTTGCAAGTTTAAAATAAGAATTCTGAAGGCATTGTCTATGGTTTTGGGTAAAATGAACAAAGGACACCCTGTGTACCTGTTTTTAAAGGTTGCCTTTCATTTTTGAAGCCAACTTTTGTGCCCTTTAAGAAGTGTACTTTCCTGACATTGACTGATAACACAATATGTGTGCGATTTAAAAAAAAAACAATACTTGGTCACAGAAAAAAAAAAAAAAAATACACAACCATGTCGACCTTTTTAAGGGACAAAACAACCGGGATTTCAAACTTCAAAAAATGTCTCGGTTGAGATGAAAATATGTTAAGGTCAGGATTCCAGAAGTTTTCCAACTTAATTCATCAGCTACATTTCAAAATCTAACGCAAAGGGCATGTGTTTTTTTTTTAGCTTTTACACAATTGTTTCTTTTATAAAATAAATACCATCCTTTTAACTGTTTTAGAAATATATTTAGGTTAGACATATTGTGTTAGTCTCGCCATTCTTGAAGAGTTGTGTTTAGTTTATTTCATGCCTTGTGAAGCGTGTGAGAACACAACTCACCTATAATGATGACACAATGAATTGTTGCTACAACAAGTCACTAACAACTGGTTAACTAAAACATACATAATGTCTAAAGTTAAATTATGACTCATAAAGTTGCTAAAGGCCTGGCTTGTATCGTGTGTAAAAACTAATAAGAAAATGTATCTAGCCTCATCTAAATGTAACTTGTCTTATAATACATCAATGCTGGGATCTGATGAAATTGTTAACAACAATATGTTGAGATGAGTCACAACATAGCAGAGGCAACTGAAATCTTGCCAGAAGGGCGTTTAGTAAAGTCTTGTGTAGAGGGTTGAGTCATAAAAACTTGCTTACTTGCTAATACCGAATAGTTACTGTTTAAACGTTGCGATTTTGAAATAAAGTTTTCCCAAACTTTTCTTTAGGAATGATAGAAAATGTAAAAATGTTACTTCAAATCTTTGAAAAGAATAATAATAATAATTCGGGTTGCCTGAGATATAGTCCATCAGAATTATTTTCTGGTTTAAATTTAAATTTATGTTGCATGTTTGTATTTAAAAAAAAAAAACATTAGTCAGGGAAAATGACATCAAAACAGAAATGAGGCCCAAAATCTGACTCACTTTTTAGGCTCTTTATTTACTTTATTGGTAGAAACTGTGCCAGTATCGGTACCTATCCCTAATGGGAACCATTTTAAAGACGGAAATATCGCCAATCGTTCAAAATATTTTAGGATACATGTGACTTTAAATGGAGCATGCTGGGCCCCAATAAGATGTTGGACCTATATAAACAAAGTTGCCCCAAAAACATAACTAATGTAAAATGAATGTATCTGTTAGAACTTGTCAAGATTTTAACAAAAATGGAAATTAGATAAGCACCGAGTCTGAGCATAACTCCCCCAAGGAGCTCATATGACTTGACAAAACACTGCATACAGTCAAATCAATAAACAACTTCCACGGTTCAAGAATTCCATAACCAGGACTTGAACTTGGACCTTAACCACAACAAGTTGTTCAATAAATGTAGGTTTGAATCAATCAAAGTGATGTTTTTTCTGAAAGTGAAACAGCTTTTATGTTGACGTGCAAATCTAATGGTGATCCCTTGAATCAGTTGGTTGATCATCCATTGCATTAAATGTAGTTTAAGATGGAGAATACTGTTGCTAACTGTACTTGTTTTTATCTTGACAATCCGGGTTGGGCAGGGACCTGCACCTGAAGGCACCACAGTAAATGAGTATATATGTATTATTCATCCCGAAAACATCTCAGATACCTTCACTTAAAGAATCTCTCCATGTTGAAGGAAGTGTTCAAACACCTCCAGAAATAAGAGTGTTTTCTTGCCCTTATTGTGTCTTCACTTCTGTGTGATTGTCTGCCATTTTGAAATTATTTTCTGTTCCTCATACGTCGGCAGAAATAGCATCGAAATAGCTTTTCTTCTTTTAGGTCCACACCTGTGTTTACCCCTGAACGGCCGGTCTTGTGTGGAGGAAATAAAGATTTTAAGTCTGAGAATAGACTTGATCCTTGATCCTTCAGCTTAGCTTGGTAGCTTTAGCTTCCCTCACTGTAGCATGCTATTTGGAGCAGCAGGCAGATGGAGAGCAGGGTGTGGGGGGGGGGGGGGGAAAGATGGTGGAGAAATGTCTTTATGGAGGAATATGCTTGTAAATATGCTCCTGGAAATACAGTTTTTAAACAAATAAAATGGTGGTCAATGCATTTATAAGGACGATAAAATGAATCTAAGCAGGGATTGTTGTTTATTTAATACACAGATTCATCCTGAGCAGCTCGTATTTGATGAATATATAAGAATTTAACCATAAATATGAATTAAAAACAGGTTTATATGACGTTACCTTATAGGCAGACTGATGGCGATGAACGCCCAGAGCAGCAGCTTGACAGGCGGGGAAGCTCTCGCCATGGTAGCCGAGCATTCGGTTGCTAAATACGGAGACATTTTCGTCGTCGTCCCGTTTTTTTTTTTTTTCTCTTTTCTTCTCGCAGATGTCCGTGTTTATTCTTCTTTTACTCCTCTCCAAGATACATCACGGGCGTGGGCAGCAGCGGGTCCGCGGATGCTGAGACCCGAGGATGGAGGGAGAGAGGAGAGAAAAAAAAAGCGTAATCGTTCCCCCCCTAAAAAAAATAACACACGATCGATGGCGTCGTCGTCGATTCTGCTCCTTCTTCCAGTTTCTTGCCCAATCCGACAGCGTTCGCAAGGCCCCCGAAAAACCGCGAGCAGAGACGCCGAGAGCCGAGAGCCCCCCCGTAGTAACGAGCTACTGTAATATTCAGCAGCTGAAGGAGTGGATGGAGGGGGGGGCGAGATTAGCGGCGAGGTCAGGGAGGAACGCAGGCACGTTGCTGCAGCTCAACACATACGCGGAAGCAGATCTTCAGGGACTGCTGGGAAATTTGAATTGTTTGAAAAAAAAATTAAATTAAATTAAATTAATATTTTAGTATAGAATAATAACTCGATTCGCGTAACGAATTAATAAATGGTTTCATTTTAATAAACCAATTTGTTTTTTTCTAAATTCCAAAAATATAGGGAAATGTGCGGCCCGGGGGCCAAATGCCTCCACAATATTGTATTTAAGTACCCTCATGTGTAAAAATACTAAAATCATAATGTATTTTTTGATGGCTTACAATTTCTATTATTGAACTCATTTAAAATGTTGAAAATATTTTGTTCTTTTTATTTATTTATTTTTTGTCCGTTTTTACGGAATATTTTTTGAAAATCACGTGGTTTTTTTCAATATCATAGTTCGAAATGTTATGCATTTAAAATTCATTAATTAATTATACATTGCGACAAAGTGTAGTTATGCCGATCAGGATTTAAAAAGAAGCTAATTATACTAAAGTTGTCCAATTGTTTTGGATTGGTATATTTTAAATGCATAACATTTCGAACTATGATATTGGGAAAAAAGCATGTTATTTAAAAATTGTATATATTCTGCTAGAAACAGACAAAGGAAAGAAGAAAAGAAAAAGAACCAAGATTTTAAAAATTTTGATTTCATATTATGATATTTTCCTTACATTTTATCCATCCAAGACCCTTAAGTAAAAGAAACACGTTTTAAACATATACGTACATATATATATATATATATATATATATATATATATATATATATATATATATATATATACATATATATAACATATATATATATATGTATATATATATATATATATATATATATATATATATCATATAATCATATAATATGATATATATATATAATCATATAATCATATATATTTATATATAAGGATCTTTGGATAAAATTTAAGGAAAACATCATAATATAAAATCAAAATGTTAAAAATCTTTGGTTTTTTTTCTTTTCTTTCTTCTTTTGTCTGTTTCTAGCGGAATATATATATATATATAAAGCTTAATTTATAATGCTGAAATTCTGGCAAAATGTTATGCCTTGGGGCAAAATCCGGCAAGACAGTACATTTAGCTTTGTGGTTTAAATCAAGGGAGGGGAATTTAATTTCTTCAGGGGCCACATTATATACATTGAGAGGTATGAAGGGCAGGGAAAATGATGGAAAAACTTTGGAAAAAAAGCAAGGACAAAAAAGAAGAATTAGAAACATGAAATCAACCTTATTATGACAATAATATATTCATAAAACTTTTGATAAAAGTAGTCTGGTAAGCAAGAAGTTGAAATGCCTAATCTGAGATTATGCACTTTATTTCATACTAGAAGCGCTCAAAAGAAAAATAAGAAGTTAATTATTCAGTCTCGCTTACCTGGTTCATTAAGGACATTTTTCTTACAAATATTAAATAGTTACGTGAGTCATTTCAAAGCACTGGTGGAAATATTTGCATTTTTAAAAGAAGCAGCAGATGATCATGTTTTCAGAACCTTGGACAGCTCAATAGTGTCGTCGCACTCTAGTACAAAACAGAACCAAGGACAGCTCCCGCTAGTGAAACACCGCCTGAATAATGAATTAGTTCGTTTTTAGAAAAACATTGGAATGATTCATATTTAACTTTGCTAATTATTTTATGAAAAACTGCTACAAGAATGACTAATAGCCAAACACAAGTGATCTTATTTAAGGTAAGGGCTCGCTCATCTAAACTAAAACATATATGATTTACTGTTTTGACCGAGTGTATACATGTGTTTTAATAGTAGTAGTTGTATTGTTGTTTTTTTGCTTATATCTTTAGTGACTTAAAAACTCAAATTTAGTATTTAATTTGATTCCACTATACATAAACCATGTCATAGACAGATGTATTAATAATTACATTTTTCTAACAATATATATAGTTATAATATTTAAAGTGCAGAAATATTATCATACAAAACCAATTTTATTTATAAATAACTTGCAAAATCCCTTAAGGAAAACAAAGTGTACAACTTGGAAGGGATAAAGAAACAACAGTAAAAGTTAAATAACATTAAAACAACTTGTACCATGACATGAAAAGTAAAAGCAAAAGGACTATTGAGATGAGGTGGATGCTTGGTCAAAAGCCTAAAAGTGAACACTCTAAGATGACTTTTGAATAATGGACACTGACCCTGCTTGCTTTACATGTAGTGGGAAGACATTCCAAACACAAGAGCCACACACTGAAAAAGCTCTCTGTCTCCTCTTGACTGTTTTTGGGCACTGGAGAGGTATATATATAGCGGGTTAAAAGCTGGGCTATATAGGGAGGGGCGAGACCATCAGTGTAGTGCAATCTTTAATACATTTCTAAGCTACATGTTATTTTTCTTGACATGCAACAACAATGAACTCAAGTTGAGAAAACGTCGTCCACCTAAAGGGCAACAAATGTGTTGCTTTAAGTGAGTCTTAACTTGATCTTGGACCTCTATTGTACTCATCAGTATGTGTCAGTATGTGTCTGTCACTGAAAAATTGTTTTTTTGGAGATCGAATCTTGTTTACCATAACCCCACCCACTCTGCTGTGATGGGTCAAGCATAAAGGTTTGTCAACAGGTCAATCCCGGAAGTCTCCACCTCTAAGGAATTTGTTATATAAACAAAGCAGGACATTATTACAGTTGGCTGGAGGAAAAGTGAAGCCATTATTACATCACAATTGACTTCGTTCTCAAAACATTGTTCGCCAATATTTCAGACGGGGGAGAACTTACTTTACGCAAAAAAGTAATAACTTCAAAACATGGTCATGATGAGGGACTTACTGCATCTTGGAGGAAGACTTCAACATCGGAAACATGTGAGTAAGTCAGGATAGTTAGGTTCACATTGTTTATACGCATAATACTTGTCAAATAAACATCCTTACTCAACGAAATACATGCAGCCCCAGACATTGTTTTGCAGATGTGCTTTATCTGCACATTTTTTGGGGGAAAGTAATAAATAAATGAAACAAAAAAAATGTATATATATATTTTGTCTTCAGCAGCCTATGATATCCTATTACTAGTGATGGTGTAATGAAGCTTCATGAAGCAGTGTCATGTTGTTTAGAGGTCAGTAGGTGGCGCCGTCAGTTTAAAAATGATGCAATGTTTTATTACAACAGTTGTTCACTGCTTCATGAAGCTTCATCAGACCATCACTACCTATTATGTCAGGGGAGAGCAATTCAATTTCCTCAGGGGCCACATTATACACTGTTGTAAAGGGGCTGTCAAGCCAATAGAAAGAAGCATCACCTTAACAAAAAGAAAAGAAAAAAAAAAGATGCAATGACATTTTAAAACAAAGCTCAAAGCTGAATAGGCTACTTTTAAAAATGCATAAAATAAAATAAATTAATATTCCTCAGGGGACACATTATATACTTGTTTGAAGAAACATTTAAAACAAAATATGATGAAAGGTATTTTCTTCAATTACCTTGAAACATTGTTTTGAGGAAACATAAATACTCAGAAAAAGAAAAAAGAAGGAAAAAAGGAAAAGAGCAATAACTTTATCGTGGTACTTAAGAAATGTTTTACATTTCTTAACATCATTCTGTGGTTTTAGTTAGGAATGGGTATCATATCTGATACTTTTTCTAAAGTAGTACTTTTGAAACATTGCAGCTGTTTAAACAGCTTAAAAAATAAAAACAAAATGTGTCTATACACTAAAAATAATGTGTTTACATAGAATACTAAGTTGCTTTCAGTCAGTAATAATGTAGGGCTAAATTGTGTGTACGTCGGACAGTGTGCATGGGGGGCCTTGTCAGGCTAGTTCCAATGAGATTCGAAGATTATTATTATTACTATTTACTTCTGACAATTATTGCAAATCTGATGGAAACTGTGTGAGTTCCATTTTGTTAACTTTAAAAATGGTTAAAAAGTTTTTTAATCTTTACTTATTTTAACAAGTGTACCAGAAAGCCATGTGTCCACAAGCCAAACTACCAAACTACGGTTATATAATCTTACTCACGAAGCCAAAATCCTGAATAATTATTCCATCCGCTCAAATTCCTTCTTGGATTGTAGCGTCTAACAATTTCAGCGTTCTGGCGTGGATGCCAGATTGCGTCTCCTGTCCAATTGTGCTTACACTGGATCATTCTGCCTCCACAGCTTGATGCTAACTGAGTGGAGCTGCGACAGCATATGTGTGGGTTGTTAAACTGGAACGATAGTGGGACCGGGCATCTGTGCGTTCAATCAAGCCATTGTCGATGACTGCACTTCCCTTCGCTCTTGTCTAAAGAGGACACGACTAATTGTCACACACACCATGACAAATGTCTGAAGGAGGCTTCACGAAAGTTCTAACTAGTGGGAGTAAAACTATGTCTCAGGTGTGCCTGGTAAGATTTCCCTTGACTGTATATCAATAGAAAGGCAGTAAGTAAGTAAGTAAGTAAATAAAGGTTATTCGTAAAGCGCCTTTCTAGACCAGGGTCACAAGGCGCTTTAACAATCAAAAACAATACACAACTAAAATATATACTTTAAAGTTCAAGACACATAAAACAAACACAGGAGTCCAAGAAAATCAGGGAAAAGCCTGCACAGATAAAAATATCTTAAGATGTTTCTTGAAGGTGTCTCTCCTCTGGTCCAGAAGAGTGTTCAGGAACCACCAGTAGATTCTGGTCCACAGACCTCAGAGCCCGAGCTGGGGTGTAAGGCTGGATCAGATCACTGATGTAAGGAGAAGCCTGACCATGAATAGATCTGAAAATAAGAACCAGAATTAAAAATTGATCCTGAAAGAAACTGGAAGCCAGTGAAGAGTTTTCAGGATCGGGGAAATGTGAGTTCTTCTACTAGAGCAGGTCAAAATTCTCGCTGCGGTTTTGTATTAACTAAACAGCTCCTTCTTAGACACTTTAGACATGAAAATAAACTGTTACAATAGTATAAACGAGAAGACATAAACGCATGGATTACAAGCTCCAGATCGTGTTGTGATTTTCATTTTTCTCATCTAGTTTAGAGATTTTTCTCAGTAGATTTATGTGTTTATAAAACCTGTCTGACCTCTTGAAACTTTGTCAAAGTTAAACTTGGCTTGTGTCTCCCACACAGCCATACTTGCACACTAGACAATGCTTTTCATCATTTTTAAATTAAGCCCTTAAGCAAGATTGTGCAGCGATAGAGTAATATTTGATTCTAAGTGTTCTCTCTCTCTCTGGGCTTTTTGTCAAGTGTTCGGGAGTGTAAAACCCCCAAAAGAGAAAATTCTATAGGTCTTTACACATTCAGTAGGATATAGGTCAACATTGACCATTGAGTTCTAAATATGGAAAGACCAAAAAAATATGTTAATTCAAATTGAAACTGGTTACGTGGGATACAAACATTGATTTGGCGTCTATAAATAGACACAATCTATTTCTGTGACAAAAAAAAGGTTCCTAAGTTTCTCTCTTTTCTATTAAGATGAGTATTTTGTCGGAGAACTGCTTGTACAATTGCTTACGGTTTTTCCTTTAAATATTGTTGTGGAAAGATGGGCGCCAAAGATGGAAAAAAACACAAAATCCTCTTGAAGTCACAGGATTATTGGTTTATTGACCAATGCCCAGCATCCTCAACAATGCTTCAGACTCAAGTCACTTTAGAGATCTTCACGATGGGTTGACCCTGATAGGCGTTACTTCCCCGAAGTTACGTGATTTTCTCGATAATCGGCCGTTAACTCTAACTGCGTCACCAGTCCAGATGTTTTCCACTCCCAATGTCCCTAACATGTACCAGAAAAGGAAGTTCTTGCTCCTTCTCCATGACCATTATAGTACTGTTCTCTTTCGGTGTGCACACCTTCTGGAACATTCCTGGTCACCAGGCTCTTTTTGCTGACTTATTTGATCTCTGTATTTTAACCCTTTGTACATACTCTTGATGGGGCCTAAACCAGCTGAACCTCCTACAGTATCTTCTCTTTTCCATAATTATTCATACAGACCTACCTTAATTCAATATCTCTCTCATACTGGGCATCCACCCTTTGTGTCAGGATTAGGAGGCCTAAGACAACCAGAGCACATTAGGCCTCTAAACATGGGCCCGGCACTGGTCTGTTTGGCCTTTAATACCATTTTATAACAAAAGAAAAATTTTAAATTTGTGTTATATTGCCTTTTACGATATGTAAGGTGTTTTCTTTTTGAAAAAAGGAAAATATTACCTGTGACTCTTGACATCAAAACACTTGTGTTTGTACAGTTTAAATTAAAGATTAGTTTCTTAACTAGTGAAAACTCAATATGGGACCACATTTTTCAAAGAAACCATCATAGGGTTCAATGTTATTTTTATCTGTACTGGTGTTGGTCTTGTTCTGTTTTTTTTTTTTTGCTGTTTTATCATATGCTGTAAAAATATCACCTACAATAAACCGGTCAGTAGTTAAGGTTAGTGAACCATGGTCTTAAAGGACCACCCTTCTTCTTTCTCCTACAAGTCTGTTGGAAATGATGGCCTTAACTTAAATTGTAATGAACAGCACCCACTGTGTGTTTTGGTGAGAAGGATATCTGACCATAGTTTGACCCAGATGTAAGTGCAAGCACATTATTACCTACATAGCCACCATTGTCTTATTTTAAGCTGCATTTTTATGAATTCTGAGTGACTAAAGCGGCACATTTCAATAAAAAATTGTTGATGTATCTGGTGGAGTCTGTGTGTGCCGGTGGACTTAATGTTCAGGAGGGATTTGGGTCTAATACAAACTGACAGTGTGACTCTGCAAACACCTGCATGTCTCCGCTGCACCTGCTTCGCTCCTCGGCGGTGCTCGTCCCCCCTGTAGCTCCAGTGCTTGTTTACTCTCAAATTCAATCAGGAGTGTTGGTTTAAACACCGTAAGATCATTAAAAAGGTTCCAACAGTAAATGTGCATATTGAAACTTCTGAATCATTTATGTCGTCTATGTTTATTTGCACAGTCGAACGTTCTTATTTCATGAGCCGATGGCAAACACACATCTTGTGATAACACTTTGAATAACAGCTACATAACGTTATTCAATTTAAATATCCCCTTTACTCTTCATATCGTTCTACTGTAGGGGCATCAAGCTTAATTACATAAAATAAATACATCTGAAATAGAACGCTAGTTCGCAGCCTGGACCAAACTTCCTCAAACAGAAAGTATAGATAGAGATAGTAGAGTTTGGTAGCATTTTCTTTTGTTGTAATATTGACTCTTATTGGAATTCTCTGTCTAATATTTGACATTGTGAATCACTGTTCCTTAGCTTAACTTAAACAATAGCATCTTTATCCGTCACCAAATCAACATAAACAAGAATCTACTTCAACTGCGAGCCTTGAGTCTGATAATTTTAGCCTTTTTTTTACATGCAAGAATGAATAATGTGTTGTTATTACCTTTCAATACTTGATATTATAAATACATTAAAAAAGTGTTACATTGCGATGTTTTATTTACCATAGGATTCTTAAAAGTACAGCAGTGCAGTGAGATATATTATTGGATGACTTTCCTATGATTCTTCTATATCATTTGAGTAATTACCATTTAAAATACATACTGTATATTTATGATTCATAACAACCCTAAACAACAATACCATACTTCGTGAACGTGACTTCTTACTTCTTAGAGACATTTCGTTCATAAATCGTCTATATCTGCCTGCAGTTCAACAAAGTATGAAGAAAAATGTGCTTTAGAAATTAGACACACACACTTTTATTTTTCATTTGATTCATGATCTTATTTTTATTATTCTATGTATTAAGTTAGTCTTTTCAGAATGATTTCATTGCTGTGTATTTTAGATCTCTGGTTGAATAATACCGTTTAAAAAAAGGGGGAACTTTGATTTTTTAATAGAATAAAATCAAATACAACCTATCAAAAATAATAACTAATGTTAATAACATTATAACAATCAATGTTTATATTTTTAGCAAAACAAGCAATTATTACATTTTATCGTAACAGTAGATCGGATCACAGCATTAAAATTAAGTATTTAGGTTAAAAAGTGTTGAATTAAGTTTTTAAACACTGCAATCTCTCAGATTACATAGAATAATAAACAAGTTTAGTAAAAAAAACAAAAACATATTTATTTTCATTTTTCAATGATTGTATTTTAGTTAAATATTAATGAGACAAAATTTGATCAAAGTATAATACAATTTAAAATGATATAGTCTCATATTTTGGGGGAGAATAACTAAGTTCTTATATATTCTTTGTTCTTTCGAGGCGCCCCTATATCTCAGTCTTGTGGTGGTTCAAAAACAGAAGCAGCAGCTCAACAGTCCAAAGGGGCGAAAGGCTCTTCAGCAACCCTGTGGGACCGTCAGCTTGCCCGGAAGGTAGCAGCCTGGAAGAGCATCTCATGCACCTCTCATTCTGTAGTGGCTGTCGCAGCGAGGTACCAAGCAGAACCCCAGGTGTAAATATAGCACACAGCTCCCAGATGAGTCAACAAACATGCTCATCTAGCCTTATATATTTCATTGGCTGCACCATTGAGTGCAGTCACATCTCTGTACAACAGAATTGGAGATCCTATTACTGAACATTCAGCGAGGCGTAACCATCTCGCTGGAAGGCTTCGATATTTGAGTTTTAATTGTGGCATTGACGTCACACTGAAAGGTAGATTGTCAACCTTTACTCCGCGGTGAGTCTTAGCCGCCTGTTTGTCTGGTCTGCCGCCTGTGAAGCAAGAATCATCTCTTTCCCAGAGGCAGATAAGACAGAGCGTGGCTTTCAGCGTCATCATTATTTTGAAGGATTTTGTGTTTTCAAAGATTTTGAAACAATAAAACACAAAAGAGCCCAAAGGTTATTGATGCAGATGCATCGAGGTTCAGGTGATGCCGGCTCGAGTAGAATCTGGATTTGAAACGATTCGTTATGGAGATCGTTTGATCTTCCTCTCTAAAAATACACACGGTTATTTCGGGAATCTAAGTTCACTCTGTCAAGGTGTCCCTTGCCTCTCACCCCGAGTAGCTGAATAGTGTAGTTGAAAAGAAACTAATTTGAAAACTTCCCTGAATCACTCACATGTTTTTAAATGTTAAAGTCTTCCTTTTCCAGATGCAGTAAGTCACTCATCATTATCATGTTTTAAAGTTATCACTTTTTAAAGTTCTCCCCTGTCTAGAATCTTCGCGAACGAGAGGTTACGAGAGCTGAATCCACTATGACCTAATAATGGCTTCACTCCTCCTCCAGCCAGTGGTAATCGCTCCCCACTTAATTTATACAAAGAGTCCATTGGAGGTGGAGACTTTAGGGATTTATGACACCCATTGACAAACCTTGATGCTTGACCAATCACAGCAGAGTGGGTGTGGTTATTGTATACAAGCAAGACTCAGTGGGCGGGGCTTAAGCACATTTTCTAATGTAAACATTTAAATGAATAGAGAGTTTTGTACAAACAGACACTTACTGATTAGTACAATAAAGGTCCAAGATCAATTTAAGACACACTTAAATCAACACATTGGTTGCTATTTTTCAAATGAAATACCTAAACTAAACTAATATCACTTAGTTACAATAAAGCACTTCCTTTTGCTCTCGATTGCTCCCTGTATTGCTTTGGGTATAAACCTGAAATACATTCAAATAAATGTTTAAACTGTCAATCAGGATCTTTTTGCATCTTAATAATCTTTATTATTGCAGAGGAAGCTTTTCATTCACCATTACATCAAACCAAGGCTAAAACAAGTTGGTTATGTTTGAAAGAGACATTTCAGCTTCTTAAGCGAGCATGTTATGGTTTGCTTGGCCTTGCTGCGTTCACGGTCAGAGTTGAGGCACATCTGAAGCCACATTAAAAATGGACTCAGCCTCGCCTGAGGGATGTTAGAATAAAAAGTCTCTTATATGGCCTTTGTTCCGGGAATGATGACTCACTCTCAGTGGATTTTTACTCTGGATTGATAATCAATTGATATTCTTCTCACGTTTTATCAATAATTATAACTTTGTCTCTTTTTCCTAGTGAATACTCGCCGTTCATTCCAACAACATCTTTAGTATCGAACACTCGACGACGGTAACTTATGCCGAGAAAGACAATACATCAAGAACAATATCAAAACTGAGCTGGTAGCTTGTATGAAGAATCTGATGTATCCAGAGAAAATGTGGCCAAGTCACTTTTTTTACGTGCTTTTTTTTTTAATACTTTCACATTAGGTAAAGGTACGATCTCCAGATAATAATCAACAGGGACTTTTTATAAATATTCTTATTTTTTGTATATACTGCATACTTGTGTATTGAAAATCTTTATTACATTTCTGTTGTGTACTCTTGCATATTTTTTCATTTAATGCTGCTGTAAACTCAAATTTCCCCTTGTGGGACTAATGAAGGAAAATCCAATCTAATCTAGCAGTTTGACCTACTTTTTAGTTGAAACGTGACCACTTAGGTGTGAACAAGTGTTGCCAACCTTTGGCTGAACTTTGGAACAAAAGCTTTTTTTTTTCTCAACGGTGCATTGGTTAGTTAGTCACACGCTTTCTTTTCTTTTGTTACTAATTTCCTGCTTTTGTTTGTGTGTGCTGCTTGAATTCTATCACCAGACTCCACTGGTTCTTTCTGAATTCCCTCAAAAGCCCCGAAACAATCGCAGGCGGACAGTTGGAACTTAGTTCGCAATGGAAAGTGAAAAGAAGCTGTTTGTTCTTCTTCCTGGAATAGTGAGTCAACCTGTCCCAGACAACCCATCGAGTGTTCAGGCACTTGCAGCAACCGGACCAAATCTACTCAGACATTTTAGCCGGAATTCTAAATGCTCCATCCCAAAGTAATGTGATTTCTGAAACAAATGTGATGATGTTTTCGCCCTCTGATTGTCTGAAATGTACATGAAGCTTCAAGTTGCTTTGAGGTATCATTGATTTTCTTGACCTTCAGAGACTTTCGTCTGTAAACTCATCTGTTAAAAGGAATCGAGTGAAAATCAACCTTCTTTTCCTTCTTTGTTTGGAAACAATCGGAACCTTTGTGTGCTTGAGCCTGAAAGTTCTGTTTCAATTAAACAAATTATCTGAGCAGAAACAATCTGCAGTAATAATGAAACATCAATCAACTCTAAGTACCAACAGTCCTCAGTTGAATTTGTAAGTGTTTACACTTTATATTTTGATAAAGGTTTAATAGGTACTACTCTTTTAAACTAAACCTTCGCTACTAATGAAACATTTAGAAACTGTAGTCAAAGTGAAACATTTTTTACCTTGGATTCATTTTTTATTTATAATAAAATTGCATAAAGAAAGTAAATGTTTTTTTTATACCATGGCTCGACCATTTTAATTATTAATTTTGCATAATCTGTACAGAAAAAAATCAGTGATGGCGTCTTTACAATATGTTAATTGACAACAAAAAATTGTTGTCGAAACAGTTGATTGTTGCTTAAACAAAAGGATGCTTAATGATGCCTGAATAAAAAGTAGCTTCAGATGTAGCTGACTGTTCCCTTAACATGTTTTTTCAGATTATGTTTAAACAGAAGGTTACCAAGTGCGACCTAAAACAGTAAATAGCTAAGTGTTGCCTTAACAGGAAGTAGCTTACTTTTGCCAAAACAGGATGTTGACAATATATTTTTTTTAACAGGAAGCAACAAGGTGTCACTTGAAAGAGGACTTTACTGAGTGTCAACCAAGCAATTGGTAGCTTAATGTTTCCTAATCAGGAACTAGTTGAATAATGTCGAAAAGGAAGTCGCTAACTTTCGGCAAAACATGAGGTTGACGATAATCTCTTGAACAGGAAGCAACAAGGTGTTAGTTGAAAGGGGACTTAAGGGTCAACCAAACAAGAGGTCGCTAAATGTTTCCTAATCAGGAACTAGTTGAATGTTGTCGTACAGGAAGTAGCTTACTTTTGCCAAAACGGAATGTTGACGATATATATTTTTTTTAACAGGAAGCAACGAGGTGTCACTTTAAAGAGGACTTTAATGAGTGTGAACCAAACAAGAGGTAGCTAAATGTTTCCTAATCAGGAACTAGTTGAATATAGTCGAACAGGAAGTAGCTTACTTTTGCCAAAACATGAGGTTGACGATCATTTCTTGAACAGGAAGCAACAAGGTGTCACTTGAAAGATGACTACAGTGAGTGTGAACCAAAAAAAAGTAGCTAAATGTTGCCTATTCAGGAACTAGTTGAATATTGTCGAACAGGAAGTAGCTTACTTTTGCCAAAACATGAGGTTGACGATCATTTCTTGAACAGGAAGCAACAAGGTGTCACTTGAAAGATGACTACAGTGAGTGTGAACCAAAAAAAAGGTAGCTAAATGTTGCCTATTCAGGAACTAGTTGAATATTGTCGAACAGGAAGTAGCTTACTTTTGCCAAAACATGAGGTTGACGATCATTTCTTGAACAGGAAGCAACAAGGTGTCACTTGAAAGATGACTACAGTAAGTGTGAACCAAAAAAAAGGTAGCTAAATGTTGCCTATTCAGGAACTAGTTGAATATTTTCGAACAGGAAGTAGCTTACTTTTGCCAAAACATGAGGTTGACGATCATTTCTTGAACAGGAAGCAACAAGGTGTCACTTGAAAGATGACTACAGTGAGTGTGAACCAAAAAAAAGGTAGCTAAATGTTGCCTATTCAAGAACTAGTTGAATGTTGTCGAACAAGAAGTAGCTGAGTTTAGGCTGAATGTTTTGCTGGACTGCACAGGGATTAGTTAATGTTTGGACACACAGGAAATGACTACATTTTTCGCCCATAAAGGAGGTATGTTAATAAATGCCAAACAGGAAGTAGCTAAATGTAGTTGTTTTTTTTACATATCAATACTTATTCCTAAATAAGGTTTGGGGGGAAAAGGACATCTGGACTGACATCTGGATGGAGCACATCCGAAAACACACACAAACACACACACACACACACAAACATATACCTACAGAAAACAAAGAGTCATCAATTAGCCACTGTATGGTTCGGTCGATGTAAACTGATTACAAAGTGTCATCACAGAATCATCATAGAGTCAAATTGCTCCAGGCATGACGGGTCGGACAAAGTGAAGGAGTACTAGATATGCTGCTGTGTAATTTTTCTAATGTGAGAACAATTACCTGGCTGCATGATTTGATTTAGAGCAGAGAGCCAGTCGCATTCTCTGAGACATAATGGATTTAGCTAAGTAACTCTTAATGCTTTTTCTGGAGCGTGTTCAAAAGCTCTATTGGATTTTTCCATCCTTTCCACCTCTCCCTCTTTGCATCCTCCCAACTTCCCTTCTAAATGTTTTCCTTCGTCTTGCTTCCACTGCTGATCACCAGACTTCCTTTCCAGGTACCAGTGGAGCGGAATGTGAAAATGGGCAACCGCAAGAAACCTGTAACTGTGGTGGAGACACTATGAGAGAGAATTATGGATTACGGATGCTTGGATATTCCAGTAAAAGGGGGAAGGAAACGAGATAATTGTAATTGTAATAGTGCTAGTAAATGATAACACATCCCTAGTAAAACAAATCTCTATTTCTTTTATTAAAATACCTCCACCAGTGACAAAGAGACACAAAATAAGAGGGTATCACAGTATTCGTTTCGTCAACTTTGTGAGTATTCATTATTTATTAACTACATTACTAACTCTACACTACCAATGTAGCTCTAGTCCTCTGCCAAGAACACATGTTAACACAACAGTGGCAAGGAAAAACTGCCCCATGGTGACAGAAAGTCTGCTTTAAAGAATAATGATCATCCCACTTCTGACAACATTTATCAAAAAGTGTTGATTTATAGACCTTCCCTTTAACCCTGGCTACCAGTCGCAGTCCTGTCTCTTGAGTAGATCCCGTCCCTTGTCATAGATTTGAAGGTTGTAGCTATAGGTTCTCCCAGAGAAGATAACTTGTAGTTATGATGAACACAACTTCTGTGAAACTTCCAGACAATTCCAATGGCCTCACAAGACCATCCCACTTCTGATACCATTTGTCGCAGAGAGTAGCAGGTTCCTGCCCTAGCCTTAAACTCTGTGGACTAACTTAATGCAACATCTCACACTTTATGGGTTTCCCCATGACGAATGGAAGTGAAATTCTGAATAATGTTGTCATTTCTACTGACTGTGCATGAATTCAGCTCAGTGCAGCACAAGCGGGGGAAAAAAGAGGGTAAAATAAAAGCTTTTAATTACCTTTAAAAAAGGGCCAATCTCCGATTGCATTTCACTGAAATGACCAGAGATTTATTATTTATCAACATGGCTCTAATTCCTCAAGTCATACTCATTGCTAGTGATGGGCTGACGAAGCTTCATGAAGCAGTGTCATGTTGTTTAGAGGTCAGTAGGTGGTGTCATCAGTTTAAAAATAACAAGATGTTTCATTAGAACAAAGTAAAATAGTGCAGAGACCGCCATTTAGTGGACTCTGAAAATAATGACACTGTGGTGTCTTGTTGACTAACGGAGCACAGGCTGCGACCACAAATGCAACGCAATGCAGATTTCTGTGGCTTTTAATCACCACTTCCCTGATGATGCCATCATATATATTGAATTCAAAAACACTTTCAATATAGAAAACAGAAATGATTCTGGTTAGAATAAACATTCTGTGATCAGAGCCTGAAGCTTCTGGAAAACACACATCATCGTCTCCTCCAGGAGAAGCCTCGGCGCTTCTCGATCCATTCATTAATCCATTATGGTCTTCGTTGACCAGAAATGACGTCTCTCTTCTTGGCAACTCCATAAATCTTTTCCTGGCAGCCCGAGGCGCTCTTTGGTTGGACAAGATGCAAAGCGCTGAGCATCAGACCCGAAGAGCTGCAAGACGAGTCCTGTTAGATCGTTTAGCCTTTATAGCGCTTTGGCAAAGGTAGGGTACGGCTTTCATGTTCAAGACTATTCACGGTGCTGTGCCGGGAGTTCACAAGGTAAACGGCAAACAAACGTGGATGTCTTCAAAAGTTGTCTCATCATCGGAGCACTTTTGAGTTCCTGAATCCCTCAGCGGAGCAGTTTGCGGCGGCTGTGGTGGTTCAGCGGACTTTACGCACCATAAACAGAATCTGTCACCTTCAGTGAGAGTTAATTGCCTCTTAGCTTTGTGGTTACACTCCATTTTCGCGAAACACAATCTGCTTCATTAATTTAATGGCTTTCCGGTCACAGGAGAAGCTTTACATCTTCCAATCCAACGTCTGAGATTCATTTATATTGGCAAAAGAATTTGATTTATTTCAGGGGTTCTTCTATTTCTAGTCGTTTTCAACCACAACACCTCCAATTTCAACTGTCTTGAACATCCTTGAGTGTCACTTTTTAAAAAAATATATTTATAAAAATATTTTATGAATGAAATAAGTAAATTACTAGTATGAAAGGAAATGCAAATGTACCAAACATATATTTATAATAACATTTTAAAAGTTTTATCTCCTTCTTGAACTCAGTATTTTATTTATCTATCAATTGCTATTTTAAAAAGATTATTAATTTTCTTCTATTTGTTGACTGTCTGAAGGAGAATACACTTCAAAAAAATTAAACTGAAATTAAACATGAATGTACATTTAAATACCATGTAAATATCTTACTATGTAAAATGAAATAAGTTTTAATTGTCATTTAAAATAACTTCTAACTAATGTTTTGTCAGTACATTTATTTTACATGTTTTAATACATGTTATTTATTATCATTTGTTCATTTATCTTTTCTTTTTAAGGTATATAAATCAACATTTGAACTTTATCTCACCAAGATTTTTGAATGTCATATTTTCCAAATAAATTCACAGTTTTATTCATGTTTTATCTTCTTATGCAGTTAATTTATTCCAAATACACTTAGATTATGATGATGATTTTACACAGTTACACCAAAAATGTATTTCCTGCTTTTAATTTAATTTAATTTAATTCATCACGACTTAATCTTATTTAGAAGTGTCTCGCCCCCTCCAATAGATATTTAATTGTAAAGTATTCAGTTTAAAAAAAAAAATAATAATAATAACACATTTCTCCTTCATTTCATTTTAACACTTGCTTTGATTCTCTTTTACTCTCTTAATCTGTTTTTTTGTATTTTTTTTAAACATCTTATGTAATTTTTTTTATGGTATACATTATATATATATTTATGGACATAAACTACTAAATAAATATTATATTATTTCTCTTTCACATGTCATTTTTAAAATACATGTTTAGGATTTTTCTTTTCTTCACGTCACTCAGTCTCTGCCCTAATTACTATTTTTAGCTCTTTCACACTGCAGCAATTCTCCATTTCTCACCTAAAGTTGTATCAAATCCACAACTCATTCATCGCAGCTTCTACAAACTGCAATACAATATTTAAAAATAATGTGTCTTCTTAAAAAAAATATCTCATGAAGGATTCACTCTCGGATTAAAACAGAAAAAAATAAAAGTCTCTTTTTGAAAACGTTTCTTGTCTTCAAAAAAAAAATGCATTTCAAGCATGAGTGTCAGAATTTCAGCTCCTCGTGCTTCGGTTTCATCACCGGGAACAGAGAGAACTTCTTCTGTCTGTAACTGATGTCCTGATTTGTCGGAAATGCATTTGTTTAATGATCTCTGTGCAAGTTTAATGAAGTGGCTTCGCTTTCAGACTGACAGCGAGCGGCCAAACATCGCAACACCTCCCCCTGCTGGTTCCTCCGCAGTGAGATGAGCAGCTGAATAATGAAGCTTCTCTCTCTCTCTCTCTGTGTCTTTCTTTCTATCTCAGTCTCTCTCTCTCTAGTGTCTGTCAGTCAGTCTGTCTGTGAGGACCTTCAGGAACAACTGTTGGATTTGATCTGAAGCAAAACAAGATATTGATAAATGATTGTGTGTGTGTGTGTGTGTGTGTGTGTGTGTGTGTGTGTTTGTGACATGTGACTGCAGCTGAGTGTCTTTGAACGACTTCAAGCAGTTACACTGGCGAGCTGAGTTAAAGAACGAGGGAGGGAGAGGAGGATCAAGTCAAGCTAATGACATGCATCGTGCTGCAGCAGACCCAACCTGTGGACTCACCCAAAACCTCCATACTTCCTGTGCTGTTTCACTGACCACACATCTCTTTCATAACATTGAAGACTCTTTGGTAAAATTATTTCCTAAATAAAAAATCCTGTAAGACCAGGAATGCAAATTATTTTTAAACGTAAATATTTGTATTTTTCAAGTATTTGTAAATGTTTATATATATATATATATATTTTTTAATCATGATGTTGATTCAACATTTTTATATATTTTTTTAATTCTTTACGTAAAATGAAATGAATTTAAAGAACAAATACACACTTTTCTATCTTTTGTAAACCTTTTTTGAAATGTATCATTGAAATTAGCAAAACTTTAAATCCTTCTTTAATTTTCACAGCGACAAATTTGTGTTTTATATTTTTTATTTTTTGTATTGTTATATTATTATATATATATATTATATATATCGATCACAATATTGTTGGCATTTGTCATTTTACATGTTTTATATGTATGTTTTTAATCCCTAGATTTTAAACGTATAGATACTTGGATGGATGGATGGATGGATGGATGGATGAAAAGACTTTATTAATCCCTCTGGAGATCTATTTGGGGAAATTGGTTTTCAGTTCACAGCAGACGATAGTTTCTCAAAAAAACAAGAACAATAACAATGGGACAAAGGGCTAATAAAAATAAAATTAAAATAATAAGAACAAAATAAAAGGTATGACAAAGTGCAAAGAAAAAGAACAACATGCAAAGAAAAAGAACAACATGCAAATAAAAAGAACAACATTCAAATAAAAAGAACAAATAGCAAAGAAAAAGAGCAAAGAGCGAGGGATGACAAAGTGCAAATATAAAGAACATAGATCAAAGGAAACAACGCAAAGAAAAGGATACAAAGATAAATATCGAGCCAAGTATCATCATTAACTTATTGGAGAAAAAAGCAAATATAGAGACATTTATAAATGTTTCATTACCTTCGTTACAATTCCCTTTTATTCTATTAATACGGCAGAAACATTTTGTTTCACAATATTTTTATTGTATTTGTGGGTTTATTGTCCTATTGTAGCATTTGTTGAGCTTACCCTATGTAGCTGGGACAAGCTGGTCTCCAATGACTTCATTAAGGAACTAGGTGTGAAGAAAATACATCTCCTCGTTCTCTATTTTTTACTTTTTACTATGCAAATTCTTTGGCGATTTCTAACTTATTAACGAGAGCGGAAAGTTTTCCTGATCCATTCCTCGTTCCTCTTTGTTCCACTTTTCTAATGAGGTGTGGTGTAGCTACAACAAGTCCTCAACCACAGCCATGTTTCATTTGTTCCACCCTGACTGTAATCTCTTCTTAACCTCCCTCACCTCTCTCTCCATCACTTAGGATGGTTCTACTTCCCACTGGCAAACACAAACTACATCACTGGTAATAGCATTGCCTGAGAGCAGATCGAACATGCAGAATTAGGAATCACAACACTTAACTTTAAGGATTCAGAGCCAGTGATGGAGAGAACCTTCCTCTCGGAAAGATGAAGGAGGCACAAAGACCCCAATCCAACTTCCATAGAAGACGTCACAGCGGTTTGCCGAGGTGAGACTCTCGGAGGCTTTTAGGCTAACCAGGATCGATTTGTCGTTTCCCACACTAAGTGTTTGTTAGCATCCCGTGTACACTTTCGAGATGGACATGTGATGCAGCTTCTGTCAACTGGGTGTTTATACCCATCAAGGGTTGATTTACGACGGCACATTAGAAGCAAACGTCGGGGAGCAGCGGAGGACGCTCTGACATTGACTCGCGGAAAGGTTGAAATAAATTATTATTTAGGTGTTTGCTTTGATGTTAGCTTCAAAAATAACCTGAAATTACAAACGTTAGAAGATAAAAAACTAAATACAATCCGTGTCTCTGACATTCTTAAATAAATGTTTATATATATATATAATATAATATAAATTATTAATTTTTAGAGTTCGGAAACAAACTGTCACAGTTGTTGATTAAGATAGTAATAGGTAGTGATGGTCTGATGAAGCTTCATGAAGCAGTGTCATTATAATCAGAGTCCACTAGATGGCGGTCTGTGCACTATTTTTTGCACTTCCTTTGTTTTGAATAACTGTTCTAATAAAACATGACATCATTTTTAAACTGAGGGCGCCACCTTATCAACATGACACTGCTTCATGAAGCTTCATCAACCCATCACTAGAAAAAAGAATACAGTACTGTGTAAAAGTTTTAGGCAGGTGTGAAAAAATGCTTTCAAAAATATAAATAATAATTGTTTATTTTTGTCAATTTAAAAAAATGCGAGTGAGTGAACAAAAGAGAAATCTAAATCAAATCAACATTTGTTGTTACTACCCTTTGCCTTCAAAACAGCTTCAATTCTTGTCTATAAGCACAAAGTCAGAGGTTTTGTAGGATTCTAGTGACGTGTAAGATCAACCAATTCTACCAAACAGGTGCTAATGATCATCAATTTCCCAAGTAGGTTGAAACACAGTCATTAAGTGAAACATATACAGCTGTGTAGGAACTTAAAACTAGGTGAGGAACAGCCAAACTCTGCTACCAAGCTGAGGTTGTGGAAGACAGTTTCATGTCAGAGGTCATACACCACAGCAACAAGACACAAGGTAGTAATACTGCATCAGCAAGGTTTCTCCCAGATAAACATTTCAAAGCAGACTGTGGTTTCAAGATGTGCTGTTCAAGCTCTTTTGAAGAAGCACAAAGTAAAGGGCAACCTTGAGGATCGTAGACGCAGTGGTCGGCCAAGGAAACTTAGTGCAGTAGATGAAAGACACATCAAGCTTACTGTATTAGCCCTTCGAAATGGGAAGATGTCCAGCCATGCCATCACCTCAAAACTGACAGAAACCAGTGGGACCCAGGTAGACCCATCTACTGTCCGGAGAAGTCTGGCCAGAAGTGGTCTTCATGGAAGAGCTGCAGCCAAACATTCCTCTGGCGTGGAAACAAGGTCAAGCGACTCAACTATGCATGAGGTGCTCTGGACTGATGAATTAAAATTGTAAATATTTGGCTGTAGCAGAAGGCAGTTTGTTCGCCGAAGGGCTGGAGAGCACTACGATAATGAGTGTCTACAGGCAACAGTGAAACATGGTGGAGCTTCATTGCAAGTTTGGGGCTGCATTTCTGCAAATGGAGTTTGAGATTTGGTCACGATTAATGGTCTTCTCAGTGCTGAGAAATACAGGCAGATACTTATACATCATGCAATACCATCAGGGAGGCTTATGATTGGCCCAAAATGTATTGTGCAGCAGGACAACAACCCAAAGCATATAGCCAATGTCATTAAGAAATATCTTCAGAGTAAAGAAGAAGAAGAAGTCCTGGAAGTGATGGTATGATCTCAACATCATCCAGTCTGTCTGGGATTACATGAAGTGACAAGGATTTGAGAAAAATCTACAGAAGATCTGTGGTTAGTCCTCCAAGATGTTTGGAACAACCTAGTTCCTTCAAAAACTATGTGCAAGTGAACCTAGAAGAATTGATGCTGTTTTGAAGGCAAAGGGTGGTCATATCGAATATTGATTTGATTGACATTTGTCTTCTGTTCATTCACTGCACTTTGTTATTTGATGAAAATTAACCATCAACACTTCCATTTTTGAAAGCATTCTTAGTTTACAGCATTTTTTTCACACCTGCTTAAAACCTTTGCACAGTACTGTACAAATCCAATTCTATTACAATGAAATTTAAATATATAAAATGAATAAACCGTAAATAAAATATATGAAACTGCTTAAATAAGCTTCATCACTACTGGGAACAGTGAGCTACAAAGTGATGTTTATAAGGGAAAATGTATGTTTTTAAGGAATCTAAATATGCGCATATTTAGCCAGGAGGTGGAAACATGATGCTTTTTTTAGCGCTGAACTTAGAGTCGGCATTAAAAACCGCCAGCATAAGGGTCACACAGGAGTCAACTTTAAAACCCCTAAAGGATTTTATTATTCTTCCGCTGCAGCTTTTACCAGAAATACACAGTAAGAACTTGGCGAAAACCAAAATAATAAAAGGAGATATAGGTACTGCCTGAATATGGTAAAAAGCCGAAGTGATCAGAAGGTTTCATGAATGTTTGAAGCCCACAGCTTGTTAGCGAATGCCGGCGAACTAGTGCCTTTCCACGAAGAAGGAAACGTAAACGAGGGTGTAAAGGACAGTGATGAAGGAGATGATAAGATGAATCACCGAAGAGAGAACTTGATCACTCTGACGAAGTGTCAGTCAAAATTTACACTCATTATTGATGGGTGTTGTTGTTATAAAACAACTGTTTTTCATGTGTTTGTCTGAACACGTAGATAACGTCCATATTGTTTTGAATTTGTTATAATATAACTATAATAATCACTATTTTACTACTTGTTGTTTTTACTTCATTTTACTTTTACAATAAATGTTTAAAAGACAATAGACAAGACAAAAAAAGAGTTTAACGTGTCAAAATGTGACAAATATTCAGCCATATTTTGGCTTTGACCTGCAGAACTGACCGACCAGCTTATGCGCCTGATGAAGTCTTTGTGCAGAATGAAAGGATCCCTAAACCTCTAATTGGTTCCACATAAATCCTGTTGTGTTATTACAAAGAGTGGATTTGGGTTTTATTGGTTTCAAACTCTGCGAGTGCGCCGGATCGTTTCCACCTTCCTGGACAGCGATGGTTTTTAATCATTTTAAAAATGTCTTTGTGTGTTTCGGCAGTTGTGGAGGATGGAGGGAGCAGTAGAGACTCAATAGAATAGAGTAATGTACATCCAGATTGCTGTGACTTTCACGGGTCATTGGAAACCCAGAAGCAGAAGAGTTCAGACACAACAAAGTAAAAGTTCAGAGTCTGAATTATAACCAACAAAAATGAAAAGAGCCCCCGGGTTAGGTAACTTACAGGCCAGTACACTGTGATTAAATTAAACAATCTGGCAACTGAGCTGGAACAAGTTGTTTCTCTTATCCCATGTCCTCTGACATGGAATTGTGGTTAAAGTGTCTCTGGTATGTGATGTCATTATATTTCAATATTCACAGGGAATGAAAACCCAGGTAGTGGGAATCAAGACACTTAACAGGTATTGTATGTACAGTATGTCATGTGACAATTTTTCATGTCGAACATCTTATGTATTGTGCACATTATTCTAGTCTTTTGTAAGTATCTGTGCATAATTTATGTGATTTTTTAACTTGTCTTGAAACCCATGGCTTCTAACTCGTCAGGAGACTCTGATGTTCTAGTGCCTTTTACATGTTTTCTTTTATTGTATTATGCAACAGTTTTTAACTGTTTCCATAATTTACTATATTTTATGTACTTGTGCAACGATTATTTTATGCCAACTGCTGTCTATTTTAAGTGCCAGAGTTGAGTTTTCTTGTATAATGTCACTTAGTTTGTTATTACTAAGTTAATGTTTAAGAGACTTATTCATGAAGGACAGCTAACCTGAATACCTAACTTTTGTGATTTTCTCACATGAGTCAAATTTTGAAGTATTCCTCTCCAAGATGCAGTAAGTCTCTCATCATGACAATGTTTTGAAGTTATTACTTTATAGTTCTCCCCCGCTGTTATGATGTAATAATTGCTTAACTTCTCCACCAGCAAGCTGTAATTATTACCACGCTTTGTTTATACAACAAGTCCCCGGTGGGGACAAACCCTGATGTTTGACCAACTACAACAGAGTTGACGTGGTACGATAGTGGTACGAAAGAAGCACTTTAAATCAACACATTAGTTGACCTTAGTCTCGGTCTTACTCAATAAATCCCTAAGTCAGTCAGTGTTACATTAATTATGTTACCAACTGGTGAGGCAATGCTGAGTCTGACAAATGAAAGCCCTGAGTCCAATACACCTGAACAGCTCGGTGACCCTTGAACTCAGAATCCGTCTGTGTCCTACAGACCTGAGTGGGACGGTTAAAAATAAGTTGAGACACAGTAAGTATCAAAGAAGTAT
Source organism: Callionymus lyra (assembly GCF_982586985.1). Lineage (NCBI taxonomy): Eukaryota > Metazoa > Chordata > Actinopteri > Syngnathiformes > Callionymidae > Callionymus > Callionymus lyra. Next base: position 20,068,580 of record NC_141831.1, read on the forward strand.
CAAAGGGAAGTAAACATGACTAGATAATAAATTAGTCACTAGACACAAATATTTAATGTTAATGTTAACAACCCCCACCAAAAAACAAACAAACAATGAAATAAGGATTCAAGTTGAGACTCAAACGATGGGAGTCACTTCATAGACTCATGGTTCTCGTGCGTCTGTACTGACATGTGCAACCACTCAGAGAATGAGATGCACACTTAAGCCCCCAATTTCAATTTAACAGAACGAGGACGCGTCTTTGGTGATGTAAGCTAAATAAACGATCCCCCGCCTAGAATTAAATTTAGCCTAAAATTGGAGCAAGATTAAAATGACACTTCTGGACGTTTTGCACATAAATGTAATCCAGCGATGTGAACAAGTTATAATTATCTTACGCAACACTGTTACATAAGAGAGTCGATAAACACATTGATTGAAGCGGTGGAAGGTTGCTTGCGACAAAGCAGCTTTTGTCTCGATGAAATCCAGATTTCACATTTAGAGATGAGGAGGAGTGTGATTTGAAAGATGCCGATGAGTCAGTCAAATGTCTAAAAATACATCAGTTGAAAGCAGAAGTGTTGGGAGGACTTTGAGAAGTAAAGGTGTGAACCTGAATCGAAGGCTGATGCATTCGTAAGATAATAAGGATTACATTTACTCTTGGTCGAGTCCCAATACTTCCAATACTTCCACACCAGACATTCACTTAACAGTTTGTGGATGAACGGTGGGATAAATGGAATGATGGATGGAAGGATAGATTGATGGATGAATGTTTGCTGATTTGGTGTGTTCTATTATTTCATTCAGTGTTTACAACACTGGCAATGATGAAGATGAATGGATTGAAGGATGTATGGACAAATGGATGAATTGATAGGTGGATGGATGGATGGATGGATGGATGCATAGATGGATAGATTGATGGATAAAAGGATGGATGATAAATAGATGGATGGAGGCTTGGATGGGTGAAATGATGGAAGGATGGAAGAATTGGTGAATGGATGGACTGATGGATAAATAGATTATGAAATTGGAGTATGGATGTACGGATGGAATGATGGATGGAAAGGTGGATTGAAGGAATATTGGGTTGATTAATAGAAGGATGGATGAATAGATGGGTATAAAGATGTAAGGATTTAAGGATGCATGGACAGATGGAGAGATAGGTGGAAGCATAGATGGGTGAATTGATAGATGAATGGATTGGTTGATGGGTTGATGGTTTGATGGGTGAAAGTATGGATGGAAAGATGGATGATGAAAGGATGGATGTATAAATGGATGAATTAATGGATTATGGATAGGTGGAAGGATGGATAGATGAATAGGTGAATTAATGGATGGAATGATGGATGAATAGATGATGCATGGGAGCATGGATGGATGGATGGAAGGAAGTAAGAATGGATGCATGAATGGATGGAATGATGGATACATTGATGAATGGATGGAAGCATGGTTGGGATGATTGATGGAATGATGGGTTGATAGATATATATTCATGATATATGGATTAATGGAAAGCATGAGCCATTGGAAGGATGGATGAATGGATGGATGGTTAAATTGACGCATGAATGGATGGACAGAAGAATGGATGGAATAACAAACGATAGACAAATAGATAATAGAAAGATGGACGGTTAGATTTATTAAAGAAACTAAAAAACACGACAGAAACTTTGCGGTTATTGCTCCTGGTCCTGGATTATAAATCACAGACAAAACACATTTGTCACTTTGCTCCTTCAAACGCCAACCAAGAGTCAAACATAGTGTACGCCACCATGGCCTCTGTTGCAATATATATGTGCTATTGATTTGATGTCTCCTTTAAAAAACGACCTTGTGGACACTGAGAACAAAAGTCCAGAGTTTGGAGTGTTAAATGTCCCTGAAATGAAATAGAAATGTTTGGCTAGCGACGTAATATTCATCAACGGTTACGACATCTAAGGAAATCGGAATTAATGCCAGTTCTTAGTGATGGTCTGAAACTGATGGCGCCACCCACTGACCTCTAAACAACATGACACTGCTTCATGAATCACTAGTAAGAAGGGATGAGTGGTCGAGGGTGAGTCATGAGGGCATGCTACAATGACAAGGTGAAACATATTTGGAGAATGGAATAATAGTGTTTAAAGAGTTCTGAAGCCTATTGTTAAGTGCCAAAAAGTTTGTAACCACTTACACCAGATTAAACTCAATTATTCTTTCTTGTTTCTTCCACATGTTTTCTTCATATTAGTTCAATTTTCCCCTCTTTTGTTTCCAAGCCCCAATGTCCCTGATATCAACATAATGGATAAAGTAGCCATTTAAATTTTCCAATTGAGAAAGTAAAAAGCGCAAGAGAAACGACAGCCGCAGGGGAAATAATTCAAAGCCTTGTTGAAGGAAAATAAATTGAGGTTTTAATTAGAACTGTGGCGGTCAAAAGGAGACAAAAACAGGTGTATGGAATTTCCTAAAACCCTAAACCAGCAATTGCAGTAAAATTGAAATGACCAAAACGAGAAAATGACCCTTTTGAAAGAAGTACTCGCTTGAAGCCGTGCGACCGCGCAATGTAATTATCTTTGGCCTCCGATGTGTTTTTCCCCCTGTTTATTTATTCAATTGGAAGAAAAAAAACAAATCACAGGTCCAGGTACGTCGGCGGGTAATCTTCAGAGCCTTTTTTGCGAGGTAATTGTGGAGAGGGAAGAAAGAAGGGGAGACGCTGAGGCTAAAAGAAGCCAGAGAAGTAATCTCCAGTGATTGGGTCCAAAAAGCACCCTGGTAATTCAGCCACCAGGAAAATGGACTTGACACATGCCGTTTGAATGAGTGAGTGAAAGGACCGTAATATTTTTAACAAAGTGAACCATGGGGAGGTGATTGATTTTGTCGGGTGATTGATTCCTTTGGAGCGAACACATCTTCACAAGAATAATGGATTTATTGCATTAGAGGCTTTCCATGATCCATGGTTGCAATTGTCTCCTGGTTACTAGAATAGAATTCTCTTGGACAGACTCGCACATACACAGGTCCACTACGGATATTTTTGGATGAGGACAATCACTGAGCCTGATGTAAGTGTAGATGACTATAGTGCAGAATCAGCCAGGTAGGGCCAGTGAACATACCATTAGGTTTCATCAGACACTGGTGGTGCTCAAACGTTGCCTGGAAATGTTTCTTATATAACCTGAAAAAAAACATGGTTTGCATTTCAATTGCACTTTCAATGAGTGGGTCTTGAATGTATATGGTTGGCAACTACTACCCTTCTTAGAAGATGATTCTTAAAGGGCAACTAACGTGGAAACTAAAGCTGGGCGGTATGACAAAATTTTCATATCACATCATATCGATTTTGCGGCATTTGATGGGAGTTTTCTTACACACATTTCCTTCAAAATCAAGGAAAAGTCTGCACAAATAAAAATGTCTTAAGATGTTTCTTGAAGGAGTCAGTAGATCCATCAAGCGCAAAGAGAGAGGAAGATCGTTCCAAAGCTTAGGAGCAACAGCCTGGAAGGATAGCTCTGAAAGTAAGAACCAGAATTTTAAAGTTGATCCTGAAAAAAACTGGAAGCCAGTGAAGAGTTTTAATGATCAGTATAAGTAAATGGTGGCAGTTATTAAGTTAAAGATGACAATGATAGTGCTTGCAGTCACATTACATTTTTATTAAACATAGTTTGCATAAACAGTGCAGTTAACCATCATTATCATATACGGTATTTACAGGAACAGAATCATACAAACTTCGGTGCAAACACTGGTCGCTCATTCTCACTTTTCTTACCGCACATTTTTGCACAGTTGCTCTTGTTACTCTGTCATACACATTAATATATTTTAATTTACACAATTTGAATTGTGTGATTGTACAAGGTAATAAACTTTGTATTGGCACTCAAGCCAGCAGCATGCGCACACTAGCAGCACTTCCACACCACAGACGTGACTCCTCTTTTTGGTACTAGTTCCTCTGAATGTGCTTCGCTTTGAGAGCTCTCGCCGGCAGCCATTCCAGACTTTAAACTTTCCTGTGCAGGCGATGTGTTGTTGGTGTGCAACAGTGAAATGGGTCCCCCGCTGAAACACCGGGCTATTCAACGGTATAGCGGTATATGAAAAATTCATATAATAATGAAAATAAAGACTGGTCTTTAGTAGGAACCGGTATATCTCCCAGGCCTAGTGGAAACCTCACTCTCCTGACCGACTCACATGTTTCAAATGTTGAAGTCTTCCTCTCCAAGATGCAGTAAGTCCCTCATCATGATGATGTTTTGAAGTTTTTAATTTATAAATTTCAACCCCGTCTGTAATCTTGCAGAAGCAGCAATTAACTCCCAACTTCTTTCTTTATAAACATGTCCCTTGGAGGTGAAGACTTCCTGGATTGATTGATGACGCTCCTCGAACCTCGATGCTTGACAAAGCAGAGTGGGTGTGGTTATGGTAAACAAGATTTCATCGCCAGAAAAAAGGGCGTTGCTTGACCTCATTTTCTAATGTAAATATTTAAATGAAAAGGGAGTTTTGTACAAAAAGACACATACTGATGTGGATAAAAGACGTCCAAGATCCATTTAAGAGACACTTAAAACAACTCAATAGTTACTTATTAGTACTTTAAGTTTACATTAAACTATTATTAATTGTCCCCAGATACTTAAGCCAAAGTAACTCCTGCCATATGGACATGTTTTTCTGCTTGTAATTCCAACCCTTAGTCGACATGAGGATGAGTTGAAAATGAGTGAAATTTGATTTTTGGGTGAACTATCCCTTTAAATATAAAAACAAACCCTAACAGCTTATTACAATTGGAATGGGCCCATTGTCTATTTCTCTCCAAATCGTGGCTTGCATCCTTTTTTCCAAATCTGTCTCTTACAGAAACAAGCAGCGAAAAAGAGAGCGAGTGAGAGCAGCAGAGTAAAATCCTTCTCCCCCGTCTCTTCTGCCAGTGAGGAGCGGCTTCATTACATAACTGTCTCGCAGTTTGGCAGCTCACATGCTTTTAAGGAAGAGACGCACGTTCCTGTGCACCTGAAGAGAACCCACGAGGAGAGGCAGGAAACAAACCACCATTTCATCAACATATCATATAGGGATATATCGATATATAATAATGGTTTGGTTTATTCAATTTATTTCCTTAGAAATCCAAATATTTTAAAAATTGAAATTTCCACTGTAAACAGTGATTATTGTCATGTTTAATATAAATAATCAAATCACCCAGAATTCAAATTTCATTTTCTGCTCACCAAATTGTCGTCTAAGGGTTGGGATTATTTTAAGAGTAATCTGTTCCTTTTTAGAGTTGTACACAAAAATGTTTGTTCATTTTAATGTAGCGACTGGAGCTCAGTTGTCTGCGTCTTCATCTTTGATCCAAGAGTTTGAATCCAGAGTTTTGCAAAAATGTATATCCATTTTAGTGTAGTGACTGATGCTCTGTTCATATTTGTCCAAAAATACATCCATTAAAACATCCAAATACCTCCATACTGCTCGTCTGTAACGTACCTCTTGTATTGAAGCCTCAACATAAGAGATCGTTCCGGAAAAAAAACACTTCTGTATATTTTAAGTTTCTTTGTAGAGGAAGGTTCTGGTTTCAGCTCCAGCTACAAGTTTGTCCTCATTCAAACACATTGCAAGTGTCAGTGTGAACGGTTTACACTGAGCAGCAAAAAAATAAATATGTGTATTTCTTTCAGAATAATTCCTCTTGTCGAGATAGACGTTCCAGACGAGGTATAGCGATCTTTTTATGGATGTCTTTTTGGACGAAGATTAACGGAAAATCAGTCACTACACTAAAATGGATATACTTTTTTGCATAACTCTGGATTAAGTCGATTTATATCCCTTCCTCAGAGACTGAGAGGGAGACTGTGTCCCTTAGCTTGCCTGAAAAAAAAAAGAATGATTTTTTCCCATTGAGTCAATAAACTCTATTAATCAATCCATCTATCTAAAGACCTTGGGTTCCTGTGGGAGGAGCTGGACGATGTAGCCGTGGAGGAGATAGTCTGGGCTGTTGCTGACCACGGATAAGCAGATGGAAACGACTCTTGCGTTTAATAGTTTTTGAAGGTTATACTAGAGTCTTTTTTTCTGCAATAAGATGTTCTCTAGACCAGTGGTCCTCAACATGTTTTGCACCATGGACCAGCCTTATATCCGCGGATGGACCTTCAGATAGAAAACAGTAAAAATATATTGTATAGAGTTTGTGTTTCAGTCATTTTCACTAGTTAACGTGTAAATGTTAAAAATAAACTTTACTTGAACAAGTGTCAAGAGACACAAGCCAATTTTAAAGTATCTTTTTTCAAAACAAAACACATTTCAGACCAGTACCTGTCCCCAGACCAGGGGTTTGGGGACCACTCCTCTAGAAGACAACATTTTCATCTTAAAGTGTGTATTTGTCTTTGTGTTACAGTATGACTTACCTTATCATTTGATTTTAGAGTCAACACACTAGGTTTAACTCGGGTAGGTTCACTCATCGCCCCAGCTTCAAGATCCTCAGGGCAGAACTTGACCTTCATCAGGTCATTTAGGCTGAATGTCAATCATTATTCCATCTTTAAATCACAAGAACACCACAAGTCTTTTGTTTGTTCTCTTTTTATTTAAAGACTAATGCAGAGATTCAGATTCTACAGGGCCATATCATAACATAAAAGAAATCAAAGAAAACATTTACAGGAGGTTCACCAGTTCATCTACATCCATCAGAACCCTGTCGATATTCACATTCGGTGTCCGTAAATGATATACACACACTTGCAGCCTGGTCGTCTGTTTACCTTTTTGTGCTTTAGAAAATCTTTTTTTTTTTTTCTTTTTTAACATCTTCGTGAAAATCTGAATGTATCTGCTCGGTAAAAATACAAGAGAGAACTCCGGTGGGGATCTAGGGAACAACTAAAGACCTGCGATGATGTCGACGGAAACGACTGCCTACAAATGTGATCTATATACAGTTCGAAGCTCATGATTGGACTCTCTTCCTTTGTAGCAGACATGGCTCAGAATTGTTTGCTGTGAGCGTAAAGCATGAATGGAAACAAAAACAAAAAAAGTGATACCTGTGATATACAGGGAACATTGTTCGCTTGTTATTTCGCTGCTAATTTTACTTTCCCCTGGAGAAAAAGTGCAATCGCTCTGAAAGCCAATCTCTCCTCTGCCATTTAGAATAATGAAAATAAATCACCCTGTATCGCCATTTTATCAAAACAAACAAATGGTTGTTCGTTTTTTATTTTGTTTTCCTGTGAAATAAAAAGCCGTCCTTGCATAGCACGGCTACATAAATGCGATGATGTTGTTCTCCTAATGTGCAAAATGCATGTCAATAATACAAATTAATCATCTCAGTTTATATCTTTGTTGGTAATATTGTAATGTATTATACATATTTATATATATAAATAATCTGCATGATAATCAACATACATACAAATATCTTTATACAACTCTTCGCCCTGAACGTTAACTGTCCACCTTTTTCGGGTTTGGAGCCGGGGATCCCAGGGAGTGGGAGGAAGAGGGAGGGAGGAGGGGGTCAATGGAGGTATCAGAAATGATGATAACGATAGCAACAAACTTTATAATCTGGTCGCTGAAATCGCTTTGTCTGTCAGTTCTGTGTATCATGGTTCAGTCAATCTTTAAAAAGAGAGAGAAAAAGGAAACGAGATCTAGAGTTAAACAAGTTGAAATATGAACTTGTACGGAAATGCAAGGGAAGGAAATGCAACACTTGATAAGTGGTGGTGTCTTCTTTCTTTTTTTTAAACTCTAAAGGGCATCCAATTTAATAAAGAGCTGAGAAATCATCATACAGCGCAATCTATTTGGCTTTGAACCAATCTACGTCTCAAAAGTGAATCATTAAAATGAAAGTATTCCTGGTGAAAGTAAAATGTTCGTAGCCTCGTCAAAGAACCTAAAAGGGGGATAAAAACGGGGGGTCATTGTCTAAGGATGAAGACATTTGGAGGGTTCTTGGAATTTAATCTAATCCAATTAAAACTCCAGATATTCCCCTCATCAGCGTTGCAAGTGCAACATCACTATAACCCCCGCTGCTTGGATCAATCGCCCGCATATTGGATTAGGAAAACAGGAGGAGCGAAAAAACGCCCTGGACCAAAACGTGTGCCTCAATGGGGTGCCCCAGTGTCTTTACTAAAATGATTTGGTCTTCATTAATGGAATAAATAAGTTTCTTTGCATGGGGTGCTAAAGGCGGCTTGGAGTTAAACGCCCTCCCACAAGCTTTGATAAGGCTTTAGAAACATGTTTAAACACTAATTGCACTACGTTGTTCTCTTATATTGGATTCAGAAACAAACAAACATAAATATTTGTTATCATAAGTTATCCTGTATTGACTGACAAAATGATACACAGAACCACAAATGTGCGTTGCAAGCATCTCAAACTGTTGTTCATAAAAGTGCCAATTATTTAACCTTCAATTTTGATCCAATCCAACTTGACTGTTAATTACAGTGATTAAAAACCTCCACATGATGTAAATGTAAAGCTACAGCGGACATCACTTCCGGACTCAGGTCCTAAAAAAGCCCTTGCTAATTAATATTGCTACATCAAAATAATCAAAGATGGACTGATCGGAAACCTCAACATGCCACAACAGAGAAAAAAGCTCTTTTTTTTTAAAGTGTATATGTTGAAAAAAAAGTAAAGTAGCAGGCAAAAATCTTTTTTTTTTGGCTTTTGTTTTTATCTCGGAAGAGGGATTGACATCATGCTACAAAAATATATTCATTTCTGTCACTACCAACGACCTGTTAGACTGTGAGACACAGCACTGGCTAAACTGAAGATTACAGTGCCACTATTTTCTCCTTTCAGTCTTTGTCTCGCTCCGTCTCTGTCCCTGTCTCGCGCTGTTGCTCACCGACAAGCAGCAACAAAAGGAGTCCAAACAGGCATGTGATACTGAAGGCAGTGTAGCTGGTACTTTCTGAGTGTTAACGTCTCAATTTGCAACTGAAGGGGAGATGGGAATGGTGACGGAGAAGAGGAGAAATGATAGAAATAAGGAGGTTCGGGGGACACAGTGGGATGGAAAATACAGACGCGCCATCAATCAACAAAGTAGAAGCGATCAAAGCTCCGACTCTGAAAATGGAAAAGGCACTTTCTCCCTCTCAATGTGCCCCGTCCCTCTTACAACTTTACTTTGCAGGAAGTGGCGCCTTGTTTTCCCTTTTCTCTTTTTTTTCTCAAGTGAGACTAAACTTTACCAAAGCCACAAAAATGAAATCTGAAATGAATCTGGATATACATCTCTTTACATTCTGGATCAGTGTGTGACTTGTTTCTGTGTTGTTTAAAATCTTTTCCCCCATTTTTTAAGACCAAAAAAACATGCTTAATGTAGATTCCAGGAGATCCCCAAAAGCACTGAAGGAGGCCCCAACTGACGTCCCAACTATATGCTATTCTACAGAAAACCAACAGCTGGAACCTCCAATACCAAACCATGTACAGATAAATAAATCCCTTTGACTATTCCTGTTCTTCTCATTGCACTCGGTTAGCTCCTGAGTGACACTATAAAAGTTTGGACAAGGTTTTTATATTTATATCCCAAGATGACCACTGTGGCCAGAATCACATCATACTTGGCTCAAGGCTGGACAAGCTCTGACAATCAAGGCAAGGGCAACCTAGCGTAAAACCCCACTCACTTGAGAAGATGATAACTCACCTTAGAAGCTACTGTGTCACAAGAGACAACCAAGCTGCATGTGTAAATTCTAAACCCCATGTCAGTTGTAGCCTCCATTAAAATATAATACCAAGAACACCTGTAGCCCTTAGAGTTCTCTAAGACCCTTTTCATCTGAACTCTGTTATCCACTAACATCTCCACATTGCCACTTAAACTACAGTTAAAAAACCCCATTGGGGAACCTTTGGAGTTCAACGGATATACTGGGAACGAGGTACAGCCACTTTTACAATATTAGAAACCTTTCTTGTTGACCACTAAGCCAAACTCCTGCATTGCTCAAAGGTTCAACCCACTTTCAATATCAACACACTTTGGAATCGATGCTATCTGACTCACAGTGGTATACATCTATCCCAGACAAAGAATCATTCAAACTCTGGATGTGCCTAAGGACCTCTAGGATCCCAGTATAACTACTAAGTTCACCCAATTAAGATCCATTTTTTATTAGCTTCTGAACTCGGACTCAAAATGTAAGCCTTAACTGGATCATACTGGGAACCATGTGATATGCTGATGATGTGACTGTGAGAAAGACTAGAAATTCTAACGGAAGTAAGTGTGGGAAGGACATTCTTTTCTGGTGTTCTTAGAACGACTGTTTTTTTCAACCTTTTTTGATTATTATAATATTGTAAAAAAACAAGTCACACACTGATACGTCCCTCTGTCTGCTGATGTTGCTGTCGTCCGTGTGAAAGTGTAGAAGCAGCTCTCAGTAGATGACAAGAACCAGTCACTAAAGCATGAATCACCTCTTTTTTTTCAGAGACAAAAATAAATAGAATTTTAAAAAGTACATACCCTTTAGTTACTCTTTGCAAAGCTTAAACATAATATTGACATCTCTATAACACTTTATATTATTTACAACGGTGTGAAAGGAAATAAATATTCTCTTCAGTGCAGAGATGATTGGAGCTTTGTATTTTTTTTCATAAATAAATGGTGCATCCACTGAGACATGTTTTATTGCTATTGCCCTAAAATGTTTTTTTTTTTTTTTCTCATGAATAAATGATATACAGAAAATGGAAGATATTTTAGCGGAGGCCTTTTACTGCTGCTTATGTCAATAAGATAATGCCTCCCAAACACTACATGACTCTGGAATTAACTTCAATAATCAATAGGCAAATGTACTTTCTTTTATCCTAATTCTCGCCTCCGACAAAGGGGAAGGTGGGGGAGAAATGTAGCTTAGCCTGCTGGCTTAGCTTCTTTATCATCAAAAGATAGCAACGACGAGAACCAACTAACATATGCAACATTCTCTCTTGATGTTTTGATGGCACAAGATCCAAGATTTTTCTCAATTAATCCTTGTTTTGCCAATGCCCTATCATGCGTCTGCCTTTGAGTACACCATACAGCATTCACTCCAACTACTCCAACAAAATCTAAGGACAAAAAAAGTTATTTAGCCTTATTCATGACTATTATCCATTTTGCATGTTATCAGAAGTTTCCACCAGGGTATGTTTCAGGAAAAATAGACATTTTTATAAATAAACATTAAGCAAGGTAAAAAAAAAAGGTTATTTTCTATGTACCTTAGCAAAGATAGCAACATAAAATTATGTTTATCAGCCATTATAACCCAGAGCTTAGCCATGAATGTTAATAGTGTAGCAATGATTCATTAAAACAGTGAAGGATATCTACAATTTGTACATTTGCATTTGATCATTTTGAGAAGCACATGTTTTGTTGCAGACAACGAGCATCAAGCTCAACTACCTCTTCTTTTTTTCCAATTTATCGAGGTAGAAAAATGTGGGGTATTAGACTTGAGCTTCGGTGTCAAGACTAAAAGATATTTTTATCCCAAAATTATAATATCTTTCTTATCAAATCCCTGTATTTACACTTTCAAAGTCATGTAGTATCAGGTCGGCAAAAGTAATTTGTCAGCTTGATATGTGTTTTGGAATAGATGAATGTAAACAATAGGATGCCCTGCCCATGCATATACACAAGTGCTGTGATGTAATGTTGAAATAAACTAGAAACGCCCGTACAGCTGTGGGCTATGTGCAGTTGTTGAATAGCATTCTCTTGGCTAAATATTTATAGAAGCATGTTTTAGTAGCATCTTCCCAGACCTGAACAACCTTTTGAAAAAAGTCTGTTTTGATATTGTTCTTTTTTTTCCTTTTCCCTCCTTTTTATCCCCTCATTAAAATGTAGGTAAACACAGAAGCATTGCAACAACTGGCAATTCCAACCAGCATGGACACCATGTTTGTCTGAAAATAAACAAGTGTTTCTTCTTGAAGGAATAAGAAAGAAAAATGAAATAATTTACAGGTATTATCGAAAAGGGAGTGGAACAGGGATTATTGTGGGTGCATCCCTTGCAATTTGGGCTTCTTATTCAAGTAGGTTGCCCAGTAGACCAAGTTAAAGGTTCCAAAGAGCAGGGGGAAGGCTATTCTGGCAATCCTGTCAATCTTGCTCACGCTGTTAAAGGTCTTCTTGGCCTCCGGGGGTTTGGGCTTGGGCTCCTCCTTGGGTTCAGTGGGGGGTGGTGGGGCGCTTTTGGCAATTGTGGCCAATCCAGGGTCCCTGGCAATATTTGGAGCGAAGGCTGTAGCAGTGGCCGCTGGGTAGGCTGTTGTGTTGTTCTTCTTCAGGAGGGATTCCTTCTTCTTTTTTTGCTGGTGTGGTTTTTTGGGTGTGAAAGTGAAAAGGACAAAAAAAAAAATGCAGATCAAAATGTGTGCACCAAACAGACCCTACAGCTCCAAGTCAATATCTTGTGAGAGAGGTGGATTGTTTCACTGCTAAATGCAATCCAAAGACAAGCGAGGCAAAGGATGAGCAATAAACTATTTATGTTCATGTCATGTTACACAAATTGAATTTCCGATGAGATGAGTCTGCAACAACAACTGCTACATGCAATATACGCTCTCTCCCTAACCCACCTCTCTGGATTGTTAACTGCCCTGCTGATATTTCTGTGCGTGCCAACAATTTCATGCTCATGCACAGTTCAAATACCTTCTCTGGCACGACGCTCTTTCCATCCCAAGCGTAACCTCTCTTGGTGAAGTAATTGACGGTGGCAAACTCAATCAGGGCAGAGAAGACAAAGGCGTAACACACAGCAATGAACCAATCCATGGCCGTGGCATAGGCCACTTTGGGGAGGGAGTTTCTGGCGCTGATACTGAGTGTGGTCATGGTCAGGACAGTGGTCACTCCTGTAGGGCAGAGAGGAAAAGAATGTTGGTTTAGAGGACACTTCAAACAAAATAACATGGTTGTCGTCAGCTTAGCTTGCTAAGAAGATGGTGCTAGATACTTATTAAAGAGATGGCAGGCAATGTATAGTACTAGTTCACCACTGACGGAGGACTCATAAACATGTAATGCACAAGGTCAAGAGGACCAGACTGTGGTCTAAGGTGTCATAGTAAGTGGTCTGTGGCGTTTAAAATTGCATGCCATCCTGCCTTGCAACGACAGACCTTTTTAATGGTTAACGCAGAGGTTGAATCCCTGTAGACTACATTAACAGTATCTTAACATCCACTTGAATCTCTTTCCTGCCTTGTATTGACTCTTTGAATTTATATTTGAGGATAGTCGTTGTAAGACTTTAAAAAGTGTGGTGCAATGCAAGCATTTATACAACATGTGATGGTTGCCATAGTTTCGAGATATATCTCAGGGGAGGATCTCTGTGTTGCTGCAGAAAAGAACAAGCTCACCAAAGAATGACTGTCTTATGGTCTCGTCAAGTTCTCTACTTCATAAATTGCGTTCATAAAGCAAGCAACAGGCAGTGTAAAAAGTCATGTTGAGGTTCAGGGTTCTAAACAGGGTTTCTGGTCGTAACAAACTAGACTGTAGCGCAATGTCAAATTGTTTTTAAAGTGCAACTGTACATAGATATGCATGAGCACTAAGAGGATGGATTTCTAATACCCTTAGAAATGTGTATAATCTATACAAAACAACAATATCGGATGTTTATGGAAAACCATTTATTTTGGAGAAAGCCTTTTAAATAATGCAAAAAGTGCAATCATAAGATGTGACCGTTTCGCAGAATGAAATCACAGAGTAATACGTGTCAACAGAAGAAAATAACAATATTGAAACATCACTTAAATACGGAATTAACACATTATAGCTGGTGTTAACAGAAAAATACAAGGTTTTGCACCTCCATTATCATGTAGCTAAAATGAGATTACTTGAGAATTACGAGCCTCCTGCCCTTACAACCTATAATAGAAACTCATTTAAAGCAATATAAGTAGCAATATTGCTTTTACTATGAGAAAAAATGTCATGGAAACCCATGTTGTTGATACTAAAACGACTATTATTAGTGCACACTTGTATAAAAAGGTGCTACTGAAGGGCTCAACGAAATGTAGGTAAGATGTGAACCCGGGAAGAAAAAAAAAGGAAGGGACTATAATTAAAATGAAAGAGTTTCCGTTTCCCTTAGATGCTTAATACACTTGGTATTTCTGAACAGCTTCAAAGCAAAGAGAATCAAGACCAAAGAGCGCGAGCAGACCTAAATCTGTGCCTGAGGAAGAGGATTCAGACTGGGTGGGGAGATATTTTAAGCTCAAGGGAAGAGGTTTGAAGAGAAAGCAGCAACTCCAAAAGAAAGTCGTGATGAGCCAAAGAACATGAGACGCAGCCGTGTTAAAAGCGAGTGTACTTCCTGTCAGACAGCGTACTTCTGGTTTTCAATTTATGTTCTTGTAAGGGGGGGCGATAGAGGGGGGGTGACCTCAAAGCTACAAAGGCAAGTCTACTCTCCAACTTGCCAGGAGAGTTTTTATTTATGAACCCAATCATTCCCTCTAGAACATTTTAAGGACTTTATCTAGGTAGCATTCATCACCATTCTTCAAAGAAAAACAACTTATTACAGAGTATATTAAAATTAAAAGTATTTGAGCACGGTCTTATTTATTTTTCAGTCTGAAAACCAAAAGAAAAGAGACTGCAGATGTTTGAACAAAACCCCCTCCCAAGAAAAGACAGCAAATACATCTGCCTTAATACTCCTGACGGGAAACATCTGTGTCTTACAGGAATGATCAAATATGGATGAAGAACTAATGCTCGAAGCTCACATGTAGGCATGCTATAATAAACACACCACACCATTCTTTCATTGAAAGCCTTTCACATTACTATTTAAAGGTAGAGACTGCTATAAAATAACAGATGGAATTTATTAATTCAACTAAAGGTATTTTCCTTTGTTGACAGTCAGTGCTTGGCCTGCAGTTATCTGTCAGCTGTTGGAGGACACAACAACTTAAAAGGGCTTTTATATCTTCCTTCTGCTTGATGTCACACAAGACTGTAGCACACCTTACGTCCACGGCTCAGGATAGCCCCCTGGATAGCATTTGGAGGAGGCATGTAATGCTGGGAGGAGCCCATGGAGCAAACCCAAGATAATATTAAGTGATCTCGAGACAACAGTAGAGCAGTTAGATCATCATATCACTATATAAGTCATTTGAATGGCTCAGTAAAAATGATTGGATTTCATTTTTAGTAGCCCTGTCCACCCCTTATATTATTACGAAATATAGTCCTGCCCCAGAAGGAGATATCAAACCACTTTACATTTATGTTATATATAAGTAAATCATTCATATAAACATAACATTTAAGAACAGTTAGGTGACAACTCACGGACGCTGGATCAGCAAAGATTTGAGATAAAAACAAAGCAGAGTTATCATTATGGACTTGATGGTTCAATTATTATATCTAAGAATCCATTAAATTTCGAAAGAAACACATGATTTTCACCCAATTTCCACAGTTCAAGTCGATCAATTATGGGAGTTTGAAGCCATTCCTGAAGTTTTGAAATCATTATGGAGGATCCAAAAAATATCAATTTGTCTGCTACATCCTAGAAATGGCAGCAGGCAGATGGTGCTGAGCTATTACACTTCTCCTGTGCTGTTATTGTTTCTCTTCAGAGTTATGAGTTCTTGCTGCTCTTCCTCCTCAATTCTTTGGAAGTGTTAAAACGATGAATCATGGACTCCTCATCCTCCCACCCTCACACAGTCATTTTTTCTTTGGTTGTTACTTTGCTGAGTCGGTGACATGAGGCATGAAGGATGATGGTGTGATTAGTCAGTAAATAAAGAAAATACAATGATTAGTCATCAGCCAAAATTGACTGTGAAGTGACTGAACAGGTGCGCGGCGTTTCTGTCAGTCACTATTACTCATAAATAGAAGACTATTTTTGTGCGTCAGCTTTTTTTGTTACACCTGCCACCATCTATGAAGAGCCAAGTGTGCTGTGCCACCATCTGACGTCACTGAACCGACTGCTAACTAGGACACGGAAGGTTTTTGCTGTTCATATGTTGGTGAGTATGGTGGCGTCAGCTTTGAGAATAATATATGATGCATTGTCACATTTTTTTTAAACATGGTGGAGTAGCCGTCTCTGCACCTAACAGTATGAATTTACAAATGTATTTCTCTGATTTTGCTGATAGAACTGTGACACTTTTGCTCGACAAAAAGACAAACATTTTATCATAAATATACATTTATTATAGTCATGGTTTTATAGTCTGGCACCACATCATTCCTAATAGAGCAGCCAAGCAGTGGACCTGGCCTGGACTTGAGATCCCCCCCCCTACAAAGCAGGACCGGACATATAAGGCACAGTCGCTCGGAGCAGGCAAGTGACACAATGCTCTTTTCAATAACACCTTTTAGGTCAAATGGCATCACAGAGCCTAAATGCAGCCGGGAGCAACGTCCAAATGGAATTTAAAAAAAAAAAGGATTCCTACAGCAGAAAGTGAATGCAACAGAATGTCAGTTGCTAGTTTTCACTTCTAGGAGTTTCTTTTCTTGTTGCTATAACCTGCTAGGCATTTATTTCAACAGCAATGAATCTAGTAAAGTCAAGACTGTATCAGCCGAGACCAAAACACTACTTAGACCAGAAAGTGCTCTTACCAAGAAAGATAGAGTCAAGACCAAGACGTTTTTAGATCCTTGGAAATTATATTTTACCATGCTGTGAGGGCTCTGTTGTCATGGAAACAAGTTTCAACATTTTTTCCATATATTTCATCGAGGTCAAGGTGACCCCAAGGCCTGGAGACAAATTTGTTCGTGGTATCCCTTGTGTTGTCTTTAGGGGAAGATTAAAGACCTCCCTGACTTTCATAAATAAATATGCAGTGGTGGAGGCTATTCACATTGACCCAGAGCAAACACAAGGGTTAAGACTGGTTTTATAAAACCACAATACTAACAATATCCAGAATAAAAGGCAACTCTTAAAGCAACCTGAAAAGAAAACTTTTCACTAGTTAAATACTTCTACACACATTTCTAGTGTGCATAATTGTGTGGACAAACACTACAGTGAAGTGCGTTGGCATCTTCAAGCTAAAATCAATGCATTGCAATGAGTAAAAGAAGAATGATATAAATGTGCTATAAAGACATCTTTCAAAAATGATGACGTCTGTTAAAATCCAATACCATCCAATATATAAAAGAGAAAGTCTAATGGAACGTCCTTGCTTCTTGTCAATTTCTCTTTCATGAGGTTTGCAGAATGGTTTAGCTCCAACATTAGTCTCACTCTTTTGTCAATCTTCTTAAAGCTCTATCTCAAGCTTTCAGGGCCTTGGCAGATACATAGAATAACGATAAGCAAAAAGCGATAAATATAAATAAGCTACTTATTTAGATCTCATAGGGTATCATACAGTATCATGAAGTGCTAACTCACACCTTGTTTACTTTGTCTATATTCTATTAGGAGTTTACTTTGAACAACACTGTAATTACTGGTTATTTACAGGAAATAAAGAAGTAATTTAAGATGAACTTGGGTGAAAACTAACTCCTCTCCATTTACCCCTTATTAAGAGTAACTCACTTTAAAGAAAAAAACCCTCAACTATAAAAATATTGAAAGCCTCCTGATTAATCCAAAATAAGTATTTGGAATTGTGAATATGTTCTCTGTTTCAGCAAATTCATAGTTAATTCACAAGTATTGGACACACTAAAAAGTACTTAACAGCACTGTACATATTCTTTATTTCCCTTAATATCATGCTATTAAGGGTGTACACTAGTAATTTATAATTATTGATAAGTGGCTAATTTGCTGTTAGTACTAATATGACTAAGTCGCTCACTGGGTTGTACTAGTGATGGTCTGATGAAGCTTCACGAAGCAGTGTCATTACTTTCAGAGTCGACTAGATGGCGGTCTCTGCACTATTTTCCTTTGTTTTGAACAACTGTTCAAATTAACAACATGACACTGTTTCATGAAGCTTCATCAGTCCATCACTTGTTTAAACACGTACGTGCCTTTCTTTCAGCACTCAAACTCTGTCCTTCTTGCTCCCGATGATCTCACTTAAAGTGCAATCGCAGAAGCACCATTGTGTTTGTTTGAAAGCCCGGTCGTATAGAAATTTGCGTCGAGCTTAAGCGTCACGGTGGGGCGGCGCACCGTAACCCTGAGGTGTCTGGGCTTATGATGTGGGCGCCGGAACACTTTCTGTTGGAGAAGCGCCAGTGCAAAGTGATTAAGCCGGCAATCATGTGTGCTTATGGCCTCAGCAGGTGCCGGATCACAAAGGAGCAGCACCTTACAACCATTGCTGCTCCGCCGCGAGCTCGCAGAACTAAGATGAAGGAGATTAAACTGTATTTAAAAGCGACAGATGTGGACACGGGGAACAAGTACTATAGCACATCTGTAGAAGAAGGATAAAGGCCTTTTCTCGCATATATGGAAATACTGCATCGCATATGAGGTGAAAAAGTGCGATAAGAGAAGGTGGACTGAAGAGAAAAAGACTGTAAGCCAGCGAATCAGTTAATTTTGTGGGGGAGGATAAAGGCAGTACCACTGGGTATTACACAAGTCCTCACCAAAGGACCAGATTCTTGGAATTATATTATATTTTACTGCTCTTTGACAAGCGCCATCGTCATGGAAACAAGTTTCCCACCAGAGAAAAGTCAGTGCAAAAACACAGATCCGGTGTTTTGCTAACAATGATCAATGGGCGGCGGATGCGAGAGTTTTTCGCTAAGCAGGCTGGCAGCCCCACCGTTATACCCCAAATTAAGGACGAATAATTAACTTTTTTCTGTCGTGCAGCCAGCGACGGCATCTCTTAGGAGTCATTTAGAAAAGCACCAGGTTTATTTAATACACGTGTACCTGTGTGGGTTTTGGATTACTCTAAGTGACATATCGGGACAACAAGGTGGCTGGTAATGAGAACAAATCATTGGACTGGAAAGTCTGAACGGGAATGAAACTTTTGAAACTTAATTTGAAAAATTAGAACATTAGAACATCTCAGGTTCTAATAATTTTGAGCCTGTTGGATGATGTCCTACACTGGTGAACAGTGTCCAATGAACAGGAAGCACTATAACTTAATCCTAAAGCACTACCTTAATTTAATTCATTTAAAGTTTAAATGTATTAGAGTACCCCCCCTAAAACATTTGCAATGTTATAACAATGATATATTTGATAATAACTTCATGTACAGGGCCGTCTTTTATATCCATGATCTCCTTCATAATGCATGGAAGCCACTCATACTTTCTCTCTCTCAAAGCCATTACGTTATCTCCAGTTTTTCTACTCATTTCCAGTTATCTCCTATTGATGGGTCATGCCCTGAACATCACACCAGCAAGGTGTTACATACATATTCTAATTGGATTCCCAAGCTACCCCATTCTCTCAATGTGGAGAAACAGCTTTTCACCCTATCTCTTAATGAGAGTCCAGCTACCCTGTGGAGAAAACATATTTTGGTCCCTCATATGCAATATTTCCATCCCTCTTGACAACAAGTGGGGGTAGGGACTTAGATCGAGTGGTATATGTAGATATTTGCCTCGCTATGATTAGCTGGAATCCATAAATACCCATGTCATCCATTATAATTCAACATTTACGTCAGGAATGTGATGCCTTTTTGCTGGGATTAAAAATGACCATTTAACACAGGTATTCAAAGTCGTCTATGTCCATGCTGTTTAACTTAATGTCCTAACATGGAACCCTGATCTGATGGTCTTCAAGTGGTTCATCAAGTACTTAGGTTGATTTACCACCAAATTGAGTGTGAACGAAAGATGGAGAAGATAGTTACAATTACAAAATGCAATTATCCGCCTGGTCAATTGAGTTGGAGATCTCAGAAATAACCACAATTATCGTACTCCTTTTTCATTATAGTATTTTCCTCGCTATATGCCGTAGAGTCCTAATTCCACTGCAATAGTCTCCGTGTTGCTTTTTTCGCTTCTTATCTACACCTCTCCTTGATTTACCTTTCAGGAAGTCCTTTCCTATCACATCCTTTTTAATCCCAGCGTAACCTCAAAATGCCTCTGCGGCTCTGGCTTCACATCAAAACTCAGGAGACTGAGTGTACATTAAAAAAAAGCAGGTCATGTGACAGTTTAATTTACAGAGTAGAGCTGGTATCACAATGACATCAGAGCCTGACAACGCTTTATATTTTAAAGAAACGGAGTCTATTTATTCACCCACGAATTCCAGGTGTTGGCACATTGTTGTATCAGTTAAGGACACTATGGAGGAGAAAAACCAATTACTGAGCACTTCCGATCAAAAAGCCTCGTCCAAGACAAGTCCAGCCAATTGTGTTGGAAAGATCTGTGTCATCCTATTGTGGCCGCAAAGTAGGAGCTTTCTTAATGCTTCATGAACATTTGTCGTCTCGTCTCTGGCTCGGGGGCATCCTTTGACACATCAGTCACAGCTGGCTAAAAATGGTAGTAGTCAAGGAAATGGGAATCCAACCGAACATTGCTTTTCTCTCATTCTCAACTCGTGTTTGTCATGGAATGAAAAATATATCTTCATAATAAAACCTTTTAATTTCAGTTCAAGTAAAAAACAATTACAAAGAGGCAGGGGAATGGTGAAGAGTAGCCAGAGTTTAACACCATGAGACAAAACAACGAGTTGCCGCAAGATTTAAAGGGTAGCTTTTTCAGAGTGTACACATCTTTGCTGTGATGTATGGTTTATAGGAGACGTGAGAAAAGTGAGGCTCATGGAGCCCCAGATGGTCCTTTGCCTGTGTTGACTGATTAATAAAAAAAATGTAATTAATAAAAATGTAAATTCTCGTACAACCACTATTTATTAAACAATAAATAATTATCTTTTTTTTTCCTTTTCCAATTTTTTATTTGTGACTTTTATAATATTTGAATAATGGTTTTATTAATTTACTTAAATTAATTACTTATATTCTGCTCCTTTATGAACAGTGTTTCTGCTAAAAATTTTACTATGTATTACTTTCAAGTATAGTTAGTTAATTGTTATTTTCTTTTATGCTGTTGTATTGCTGTCATCCTTGGATTTACTTGCTTTATTGTTCTCTATAATGTATGATTACATTAAAACGTTAAAATCTAGAACTATCCATGTATTATATAAAATAAATTACCTCTGAAAAAATTAAAAATGTGTTATACTTAAATGTATAGTCTTTCACAAAACTATTCAAGTGTTTCTGAAGATAGTTTAACAAAACAATTGTACAGCCATGACAAGACTAATAAACGTGAAATTAATTTATCAGTAAGGAGAACTTGGCCAGATGGTTTCAGACAAAGAACGTGGGATGACAAAGAAGCGAAACACAATCTTATCTTCATGATGGTGCCACTCGAGGACGATCGTGATATGAAATTGATGTCCCAATCCCTGGTGAACAAAGTAGTATCTCCAATGTATCGACACCAAAACAAAGTAAGATTTTCCCAACAGTTGCCTTGGAACAAGCTGCCGACAATGCTGTCATTTACCAATTACTCATCCGAGAAGAGCTATTGCTCGAGCACCAAACACATTTATTCTTTCAGACACTTTCATTACACACAAGCTGCCAAACCTCACCACACACGCAACCACGTCCACACTGGGAGTTATGACATAATGAGTAGAAACATTAACCACTATTACTAACTAGCTCAAGTGATTAGAGGAGACATAAGATAAAGCTAACCACCAAAATAACTCTCTGTATATGGTGGCCACTTTCTTTTATAGCGCAAATGAATCAAATACACCAAACTAGCTTTAACCTAATCAGGCTTTTAATCGGTAGTGTGATGAATAAGATAACTCTACCCACTGCCGTGATTTTAAATTGCCTATTCATCTACAAGGCAGCCTTTAGGAGAGATTGAGTGCAGAGGCTGTGCTTTACAGTGGCATAATGAAATTTAAACAACGCTCTCAATGCTGCGTTTGTTCAAGTAAATGGTGTTTGTATGTCAAAATGTGGAAATATGGATTGTGTTGGAAATATGGACCTTGGTAAAAGTCTAGCGATCACAGTTATTGTTTTTGGGATTTTTATTGTCATAACGGAAGCATTTTATTTACCCGGGCTGACGGGTATGGGGAAGGGAAAGTGACAGCAATTGCTATTGCTCATCCTAACAGGGGGAAACAAACACTTTGTAAGGCTTGTTTTAGGAGCCACTCAGAGTCCTGTACACAGTTGATGTGAGAATTATTAATGTGAAATGTTTTGATTTGTAGGTTCTGAAAGACAAAAAATACATATATACTCCATTCTCTATGGTCTCAAAGACTGGTCGTGTTATCCTCTAAACCATCACTTAACACAGATATGCTGCAGAGGCAGTCTTTCCACGTCGTATCTTAAATCATCATACGAAACGACAAGGTGCATCATTGGTCGGCCCCGGATACACGAACAACATCTCAGCTCAATTCTAACGTGATCGTTTCAATAATTTAGCTCACATCTCTTGGTTCCATCTAAAACCACATTGTGCAAGTAAGGGTGAGCTTGTTGACCTACTATGAGAATGACCTAGAAAGATTACTGTCATGACTTTTATGTAAAAGTCACCTGGGTACTCATTCAGGCGTGAGAGAGACTGAAAGCACAACGTAGCCTACATAACAAAGTGCGTGTCCAAAAGGCACCTACAACGGTAATGCATCAGAGAATATTTGTCTTCATCTGTTTTTTTGAAAAAGGTTGCTGTCAAACTCTCAGTCCCATCGGTGCCAAAGTAAAACCTTGTAGAAATGTTTCCTACTTATGTAGCACTTTCTCTGCTTGTTAAGCACTCAAAGCGCTTCACACTAAGTCACCTATTTGCTTATTCACGCACACTGATGGGAGTAGGCTGCAACGCAGCGCGTCAGTTCACCATGAGCTAAAGTGTCTTGCATAACAACACTAGTACTAGCTGGTAACTGGTGGATTGTACCTACAACTTACTAGCCACAAGCTAACCACTCTACCGTTTGACACTGTTGCATTGTTATACTTGTTATACACATTACATATGCATTTATTTTCTTGTAGTAAAATGTTTAACCATTTTACTACTACTTGGTTTATTTAGATTAGACAATAGAAATGCGTTGTAGGCGAGTGTTTTGTTACTTTATTAATATCAACATTACATTTTTTTTACCGTGTAATAATGGCTTTAATGGCGAAAAAATGAAAATGGCATTGGATGATTAAAATGCATGGCAATGTCCTGGCCTTTTATTGTTTAGTCTTTTCTTACCATTAAAAGTTAATGTTTAGATGATATGTGGCATGACTTGACACTGTTCCTTAAGTAAAACTTAAACATTTATCTAAGCAAAAGACTGTAAACCAAGAGTTCAGGATCATCGTCTTATGTTATAACTTATTAGTTTATATTCGTAGACTTTGTTACATTGGTTGTTGTAAAATAAGATTTAGCTACGCTATCGCGTTACGATACACATCAGGAGTCTAACGATAGTATCTTGATTTATCATGACTTTACAGCGCCAAAACAACAATACAGGTATATAAACTGGGTGGTGTATTTTAAGATAAGACTGTGGTCTTCCAGCTATATTTCGTGGCAGCAAAACAGAGCTTGTAAACATCATTTCCTTTTTCTAACTCAGTGTTTGTGCTTCCTGTTTAAGCTTGAAAGATGGAACAGAGTTCTAATCTTGTTAATATTTAATATTTGATATTGGTATTAAGTGATAAAATAACAATTATATATATACCATAATATTCCAATATCCCTTTTTTCACACCTATATATTAAAGTGGATTAAAAAGAATGTGCTCAATTATGTCACAGTTATGAAACTATCATCATTAAAACGAAGTGAAATCCTTATGTTGAGAAAAGAGGAATTATGTTCTAATCCTGCTCTATACATCTTGGTCGCTCAAATTTTTCTCTCTGGATTAACATGATGTCAACTAATAGTTCGGCTTTTCTTTGCCCTTTACCATTGTTAGCGGTCTTGAGATAAATAAAGACTATATTCCACAACGATGTCATTTAGATGTAGACTTCTTCAATAATGCGGTCGGTCTGAACTTCTTTATCCTAATAGCACTTGAGACGTGATTCGGCACATTAATCTTTGACTAAAGGATTTAGACGGCAATGAAAAATTGTTATTGTCTGCGATGCCTTTTTAATGATTAATTTAGTGCGATATTGACATCGTACGCTCTCCGAGGAACAGGCTCGTTCGTCACCGCTGATGTATATTAATCTGTTGGATGACCTACCTAACCATCCTTTTCTCGTATCTACAGCTGAGCATTGATTTGTGTACGCGCTTCACAACGCCAAACAGGCAAGGGATGCACACGTGCCCTAGATATGAGAATCCAATTCAGGCCATTCTTAACCCACATGCGACGAGCGATGCAGGCGACTGCCTGTGACGAATACTCTCGAGCACACAGAGGCAGATGCAGAAACATTTGTGTGAAAGCAATTGACCAGAAAAGACGACATAAGACACACACAAAAAAAAAGAGTGTGTGCCGTGCGAGGTAAGTCAAGGACATTCTTGCCTGCTGCTGTGGTTTGCTGCTACCGAGCATGCTGCAGACTAGCTTTCCTTTTGGGCAGTGTTATGTAAGACAGTGTGACAGACAGATACACACACGTACAAACACGCACAAGGCAGTGAGCAAGAGTGCGCGTCCACATCGAGCGGCAAATGCGTGCACTTGCACATTCAGTGCACGTAAATCTGGATTCACACTGAGCTCTTCACTTGAAATTCTATTGAAGCCAGCTACCGCTGATTAAAGCTCTTGTTCACAGCAGAGAGGAAGAGAGAAGAGAACAGAAGATGAGAGTTATTCGACGACGAGTCGTGGACTGAATAGTTCCCCGTCGAATCTTTCACTTGTGTTATTCTTTAAAAGGACTCGCTCTGAGAAATTTTGTGAAACACGCTAATTATCTTTTTCTTTTTTAGCGAGATGAGAAGATCCATACATCTTTGATGTCATCTCGCAGTTGCCTGGAGACCGGCAGTGACGACAGGAAGTGCTGAAACCGACATTGGATGAGTCCCCCGATGTCCATTTTGTTTTCACGGCTCATCGTGATTGTTTTCTAAATATTTGGGTTAAGCCACTCTTTGCAATTAAATCATCTGGGGTTCAATTCCTGCTCCGAAAGCGACTTAAAGTCATATGCATCCGGTACACGGTCTTACAGGAGTCACCAGTTAATCCCTGAAAAGTGCCGAATTAAACGGCTTTGTTTTTCTCCGGGTAGTGTTTACGTAACTCAGATTGGACTCATTCATTTTTGGTTTCCAGCTGCAGTGCTGTGACTAGGTTGACAAGAGAAACACGCCTGCACAAAACACACTGCGACGCAAAATGATTCCCAGCTCTTCAATCGTAATTATTTTGAATTCAACTTGTAAATTATTAGCATAGCTTACCTCCTTGAAACATGTCCCTGCATCCAAAAAACAGATGTGTTTCCTTGGATTCTATCATATTGTTATGCATCCTGATGGGAGAAACACTCTTGTGAACCGTTGAGCATCTAAATCTAGGTCAACCTTTGGCTCTTCCCTATCAGAGCTGAGCGGGATAGATTCAGGAATAATGCCAGTAGTTTGGCACCGAGATACCTTCTGATCTTGACGGCAGTGAACGTCTTAGTTTTATAAACAAAAGGGTGATAAACACTTGATAAGAGTGTCTGAAAGCGAGGCTGCCAGAGACGCGAGTGCCAAAAAAAATCCATTACGTTGAAGGAGAAGACAGCAGACAACTCACCGAAGACAGTCCTTGCAGGGACGGACTCTCTGTTGAGCCAGAAGGACACCTGAGACAGGATGACTGTCATGATGCAGGGAAGATACGTCTGGATCACAAAGTAGCCAATTTTCCTCTTCAGATGGAAGTGGGTCGTCATGACAACGTACTCTCCTGTGGTGCAATGACATGGAAAGGAAGATAAGCAATACTATATGTATTTAATGTCATGTCATCTGTTGACAGTCTTTTCTACATTGTATTTTGGATTCATTTTAGGTTTACAGGACTGAAAAACAGTCCCACAAACCAAATTTGTAGTGAATCTGATCAGGATTTAATCCAAATAATAGTTAAGGAAGCCATGTTTAGCCAACCGGCTGAAGGAATGCTGTATTGTATGTGGTGGGAATTGAAGGCAGTACAGGGACTACAGATGCGATGCAGACACGTATATTTGTAGTCCCTGGTGGCCTTGAGCTCTGTCTGAAATGGCCTTTTCTGTGCTTCTGTGTTTGCTGCTTTTCTATTCTCTGTACAGGTTTTCAGGTTCATGTTACTTCACTTTTTCTGATTTGAGGTTTGTGTTTTTTATTAACTTTTGAATTCTCTATATTTCCTGTAAGCATAGTTATCATTATAATATATATTTCTGATGACAGTCGCCTTTAAACGACACATAAAATGAATTGCCACTTTGTTTGTTTATTATATAGTCTTTATATTATCTTGTAATTGCAGTGCATCATAAATTGCATAAATGTGTGACAATCATTCGACGTTTTAAAAAGAGAAACATGATGCGTAAATAATCTTCCTTCTTGTGCGGAATGTTGCGACCGGATTGGTCGGAAACATGTAAATCTAAAAGCCAATGGGGAAATCAATCTAGGTCATGAGCTGTCGTCCGTGCCGACTGCAGATGCAGATGAAATGATGCGGGCTTTCAAATTATTTATGAACCGACCAGTGATGAGTGACTGATGCTGGCCCACATTTCCACTGGGGGCTCTGAGTTTGCAGTTGTCGGAAGACGGCGGGGACGACACCCACCTGTGCTGGACTGCACCACGCCCGAGTCCACGCTTTGGCCCATCAGATCGTACTGGTTCAACCTGGAGCCGTCGTCTGCCACCACAACCGATTGCTTAGCCCCTCTAGTCCAGACGTAGACTACCTCAGCCCGGGTGTACGCATCTAAAAATAACAGCCACAGCGCAAACAAGCATGAGTAACACCGAAGCTTTGTTATATATTTATTTAGGTGAACAAAAGGGCGGCAGAGAAATGAGGTTAGAGGTGTTCAGAATTCTCTTTCTTTTTCATCTTTGTTTGTCTCACCCCATAAGTGCACTTGTAAATGAGTCGTGACTGGTGTTGTTATTGTCGTTGAATCAAAGACAGGCAGACACAACAATAGATTGCGTATGCAAATCATTAGCATGAAGAAACAATTCTCATACCTTTACAGCAACAGCAATAGACGATCACTTTCTTTTTATGAGGAGCATTTTAAAGTCTTTACCCAGCCAGAGATAAATGTTTTTCCTCAAATGTACTTCTAGGAACATTATTTATCCCAACACAGACGGTTCATGAGAAGCTGGAGAGATGAAGGTTCAAAGAAGAGAGAATGAAGAATGCAGGTGAATGAATAAGAAGATGCAAAGTAGAGGAAGTAAACAATATTTTAAGTCAATCCGAGAGAGTAATGGACAGAGATCCAGGTAAGTGGTGAAGAGAGTGTGGACAGGGTGGACCAGGTAGCGACCATGAGAGCGATGGGAGTAAAAGGGAAGCTTTTTAGGACAGTTGCCCCGAGAGGTGCAATGATGCAGTCGTTTCTAGAATCTAATTTCTGTTACACTGATTATTTATGTTTGAAAGGTGGTTTTATCTTGAAAAAAGACAAGATTTTCCCCAACATTAGCCATGACTCTTGAGACTTCCAAACACATATTTGAGTAAAGAATCAAGAGGGTAACCTAGTGAAATATAATCAAACTAAAACTCTTTATGTGACCATCTTGTTTAAATTGAACCATTCCATTCAATCTCTAAAAGATTTAGAAAAAGGAAATTTAACTTCAAATGAGTCAATCGGAGAAAGAAATGGATAGAAATCCAGGTAAGTAGTGAAAATAGTGCAGACAGGGTGGAACAATTAGCGACCATATCATCAGGAGTACAAATATATTAACTATAGTATAGTAGTAAGTACTTGTATTAAGTATTACCATTAGAACGTTTTATTTTGAATGGAAAAAACATTTTCTACAACATCATTTAGGAATCTTGACACGTCAAAATGCTTGTCTGGGTCGAGTTTAGCAAAATTAGTTAAAGACCAACTTCATGTGTCCATCCTGTTTCAGACAAGCCACAAAATAATTCCCAAATTAAAGCATTATATGTTCCTAAAAAATTTGGAGACCCCTTTCCCTGTTTATAATAAGTGTTTTATTGTTAAATATTGTTGGAGAGTAACACTGATATAAATCAATAGGATTTGGAAAAATGGAAGTTTAAGTCCTGGGATATGTGCTAAATCAATAAATAAGTAAATACTTTATCATCTTTTACTAAGGTGTGAACACATTTTAAATATAAAGTGTGATTCAATCACTGTCAAATCTTCTATTCTGCAAACCAAATTAATTTGTTTCAATATCCTTCCGTCTGGTTTTGTAAAATGATCTCATTTGTTACGTAACGTCACATCACGTCTTATTATGTCAAGTGTGCCCCCCCGAAAATGTGTAAGAAAGTAAACAAATCTCCTCCCAACGGGACAATATGACCTTAAAAGAGCTCAAGTCAGTCTGTGCTTGCCTCGGGCTTGCGGACCTGTCAGAACCGCAGCGGCCCGGGTGCTCCTGAGTGAAGGACGGATGTGGACTGCAGCGTACGAACGAGAGCTTATCACTGAAATATTTAAGGAGTTTGGAAGTCAGGCGCGGTGAGTCTAGATCTGCAAGAGAATAAAGTGACCTATCCTAGCTTTTTCATCATTTTCCGCACCAATGATGCAGGTTTCTGTCAGCAGCGAGCAGCTGGTGTGACACTACCGCTCGCCAAGACTCCGATAAACACCGGTCTTTACTTTGCACGCCTGCCAGGGTCTTGCAGGGTCTTGAGAGTCCTGGCAGGGTTGAACGGGGGGGGGGGGGGGGAGCGGCGGGGCTGGAGCAGACAGCTCCTCCGGGAAAACAGATGTTACCACACTGTCATCCCCTATCTTGGCCTCACGGGGGGGTTGACGATGGGTGAGGAGGGCGGGGGTGGGAGGTCACACTTCCAGTCGACTGAGGTAGTGACAGCACATCATGTGTGTCTGTGAGTAGTCATGAACATGTATGACGCCATGTATGTGGCCACTTACAGCTGCCGAACTTCAGCGGACAAGCGTGTGCATCCATGGGGAAGTCTTCGAGGTGCATGGGACACTCAGCTCGGACAGTCAGCCTAGAAAAACAGACAAGAGTATATTAGAAAGGAATACAATTTTTAGTAGGGCTGTGTATCGGTAAGAATGTGGTGCTACGATTACACGTTGCAGTATCACAATACAGTGAAAATGATAATATGTATTGGGATTTATTGTGATGCTGTAGAATCAAGGATATATTTGAAGTACTTGACTCATTCGTTGCAGAATTTACTGCTTTAATTTATTTTGAAACCAAAATACGTCCAAACATCAGCTATAAATGCTGTTGTAGTTGACTGTATCCTCTCGTCCTCAGTCAACGTTAGGATCTCTCAGGATTACAT
The DNA here is from genome assembly GCF_982586985.1 of Callionymus lyra. Taxonomy (NCBI): domain Eukaryota; kingdom Metazoa; phylum Chordata; class Actinopteri; order Syngnathiformes; family Callionymidae; genus Callionymus; species Callionymus lyra. The sequence goes on from NC_141831.1 coordinate 20,098,304, forward strand.
TTTTCCTTTAGCTTTTTCCATCTAGCAGCCGGAGTTTCCAGTTAGATTGCAACATAAAAATATGAACAAACCCTGTGAATATTTGCATCGTAGTTGCAAATGCAATTTTTTTCTTTTAAGAAAATCGATACACTGCTGTAGAATATTGATAAAGTATTGTGAAAAGATATATTGCTTTTAATATCTACATATACTATTCTGTGTTTTTTTCAGTAAAATACTTTGAACAGATGTTGTTGTTATTCAATTTTGTTGAAGTATGAACAATTTTATAAAAAAAAAAAAGAAGAGGTTTAAAGGAATCATCACTGAATGACTGCTGCTGTTTAGTGGCCCGGAAGTTTAATTGCAACATAAAAATTAACAAGCATTTATGCATGGTACCTTTCAATACAAAAATATAATCATTCTATTTTAAAAACACTTTATTGAACTTAGAACCTTGAAAGATCTATTATTAAAAAAAATTCTTGCGATTTTTATTTGATTTTTTGGGGGAAGAAAAATCAATACAGTGCTGTTGAATATTTATACAGTATTGTGAAAAAATATTCCAATATATTGCTGTATTTTTGGAAGTTCTGGTGGATTCGTTTTTTATTATTAAATGAATGTTTTGAATCAATCATTACTTACAGTATTTGTAACAACAACAACTCTCTCTCCTTCCTCTTTTTCCCGGAATCCAAGAAACATTTCCTCTTGCTCATTTTATCATCATCTCTGAACTACGTGACGCCCTAAACCTTACCACCAATAAACTAATAAATCATGGGTTCGGTATATAAAAAAGAAGGAATACAAGCTTAGAGACTAGGGTGGGGAGGCAGCGTGATCAGAGGAGCTGTAATATATTTTGCAGAAATCATGAATTTTAATGTTGTAAAAATAATGTCGGTTTGTGAGAGAATGTAAACTGTGTGAGAATGTGGAACATTTGTATTCATTGATTATGGATTGTTTGCTGTGTTTAAAAAAGTCACGCAAAAATAGCTACATTAGTGCGATTGTAGTTCAAATATTTCCTTCTGTTCTCTTATTTGATTGTTAATCATTACTTATCCATATTCAATAATGATAACAATGTACATGATAAAAAACATATTTTTTAAGGCAGTGTGCAATAAATGACATAAAAATATCGAAGGTACAAGGAAGAGCTTCAGCCTCTCCTGTCCAGATGTAAACACTCTTGAACTCTTGTCTTGTTTTCTCCCAACTGCTACGCTCCACTACCTTGAGCCGTGGGTTTCTATTTTCTGACAGCTTGGTTGAAAAACAGCATGCCAGGCCACCCGTGACACACTAATCTCCCATCCGTCTCTCATCTCGCTCATCTGTGACAGCTATATGGGCCCCTCCCCCTTGCTAGTAAGCATTGCTAAAAACAAATGTTTTACGGTCCTACGACTGGCTCGGGGTTTGTTGGATGCTGCTATTGTTTTCAAGGCTACTAAACTGCTACCTTTAATCCTGATCTTTCTCTTCATATCATCAGGTGCTGGACTCACACAACCCCTATCATCTAAAGTACATGAAAGAAGATTATATATGGCTGCGATGTAAGAGCTGCACAATATCAGGACATCCGTCCGGAAGTGGTGACGAGCTGTCACTCAAACGTTCGTCTGCATTTTATTTGGACAGAACTTAAAGCAAATTTCATGTTATAAAACATGTTTTTAAAATAACAACAATGGAATAATTAATATTTTTTGAGCAAAGAAAAGTGGGGAAATGTATTTGTGAAAAGATGGCTACCATGGGAAATTCAAAGGTGATATAAAAAGAACATTTTTGTAGCCAGTTTTCACAATTCTTTGTGTTTTTTAAATAGAATCCAGATGGACAATATTGGCAAAAAAAAATCGTTTTTAATAAACGCTTTAGACTAAGTATGCAGTAACTTTTTAAAAATGCATTTAATTTTAATATTTAATACATTTTTAATAAATAGGATGACATTTTTCCTTGATAATTATTTTTAAAGTGTTCCCGAACACCACAATAAAACAAGCCTTTCTATTTACTAGTGATGGTCTGATGAAGCTTCATAAAGCAGTATCATCAATTTCAGAGTCCACTTGATGGCGCTCTCTGCACTATTTTCCTTTGTTTTGAACAACTGTTCATTTCATCCTTGTTAACCAATAAGCATTCAGAGTGACTCTTATGCTATTCAACTAAAGCTTTGTCATTTAAAATGTTGAGAATGGTATTTTTTACGTTTAACAATAAATAAAACTACTTTTAAAAAAATGCTTCTACTTGTTTCCAATGTTCTTGACCTTTGATATATGTTGTCAGTACACAATCTAGGAAAGCCGATGTTTTTATGGCAAACTGATTCTATATAAGTACTGTGTAAGTATCATTCTACGATCCATTGTGTGTTGCATTTAAAAACACAATTTCATTCACATAGCCGAGAATGTATCGTCTCTTCGAGCCTCAAAACATTGATTTTAAAAAATATTAGTCTGTGTACATTTCATAAAAATCGGGACTGGGCTATATCCTCTACGATGTAGAATCAGTCGAAACATTAAACAATTATTTACCCTGAGATAAACTGTGAGATTCCATTATAAACCACCGTTTGGCAGGACAAACTCTTTTACTACGATCATCAGCACAAACAAACAACTGTGGAGCTCATGTCACGTTTTCCTAGAAACTGAAACTGACATGCTGGCCAACCAAAACCTTCCCTGGAACGTCTTAATAGTTATCTTGATGTTAACCAGTAGATCTATAGACACCATGCTTTTTTCATAAAAGTCTATGCTTTGAGATTCGAAAAGACACTACATTACGGGCTTTATAAATAAAGCAATGTATTTGAACACATTTAAATGGATACTTATTTCCCAGATCATGTGCTACACTTCATTTTTCTATGCCGCAGATTTTCCTGATTGTGTACTAACAAATGTTTCATATTTTCCATTTTATAAAATGTTGCAAGTTAACGTTATAACGTAATAATATTGCATCTTTTCTTGAAAAATGTATCAAAATGTTGAATGCATTTGAAAACATATCTTTCTTAACTTATAAATAATATTATATTATTGTGTTTTTATTAATCTCTGTGATGTTTTACGTGTTTTTCAAATGTATTTTTTTACCGATACTCAAAAAAAAAATCAAGATAACCAAGCAGTAGAACCTGGATCGTTTAAACAGTATCTAAAAATAATCTCAGAATTTATTCAAATCAACATTTACCCATTAAAACCAAAAGTCATGAATTTCTTCAAAACTTATTTTCAACATATAGAACTAACGTAAGATTTCTAAGAACTAAAACTTGACTTTCGATTTGTTGCTGTATCGCATGCTAACGTGATAACCGTGAGTAAGGACCAGTGTCTGACCTCATGGTGTAGAGGAGCGTTCCTTCTTCCGTGATCCTCAGGAGTTTGTTGGGCATGGTCATGTTGTGAGCCACGGACTTTTTGCCGTTGTGGAAGAAGGTGTCCGGAGTCCAGATCTTGCTGGCCATGAGGTTGTTCAGACGCAGCACAGCCATGGGTCCCGTGAACTTTAACCTCTCGTCTTTCCAGCTCTGTCGGAAGAAGACGTCGATGGTGTACTCCTGCAGACGAGGGGAGAGTATTGAAATTAAAAAATAGTTCTATTTTTTCATTTGATTTTAGCCATCTTGTGATCTACTTCTTTAGTGCTTATTTATCATCATTGACACCCAACAGACAAACATATATTCTAATTTTTTAGCAAAATAACATGAATATAATTGATTTATCTATAGCGAAAAATACTTTCCCTATACATTGGATCGATATAATTTTATGAATGACATTACCTTTTACATAGCTTATCGATCATGTACATGTTTATTATTGTTTACATTTCCTTTTCTAATACAATAACAAAAACATAAAAAGGAAAGAGCAAAAATAATTGTTTTTAATCACATTGTAAGACTTTAGAATTAACTATTTTTTACTCTATTACTTCATTTAATGTTTTCCAATTCCAATTTCAATTTGAATAAAAAGTAAATCAAAGATTTTATTAAAAATCTGTCAACAATTGATTTACTAGAAAATGTTGCACCATGCTACCGATGAATTTTATATTTCATTTTATTAACTTTGCAAATAATAATTTTCATTATATTTCTTTTTAGTTATTTATTGTGTGCACACAACCAAATGTAAAAATGAATTTAGATTTTCATCTTCCATTATTTATTAAACACTGTTCCATTACATTTTTAAATCTATGTACTTTACTTCAATTAATACGTATATAAAGGGCAAAATGAATCAACATTTAAAAGTAATCACTCTTAATACTTTATTTAATGTATTCCAATTGCTATAATTTCGAGCAACTAAGTAAATTAAAGATTGTATTCCAAAAAATATTTTTAGATAATTATGGATGAATTCATTATTTTTATAACATAATATTAATAGTACTAATAATAAAAAATATATGTATTTTTAGTGATTTATTGTGTTCTTAATGTAAAGATATTTATGTAATATTTGTTTGATATATTTATTTTTCTTTATATTTTATACATACTGTATATAAAAGGGAAAAGGTGCTTGCACCTATTAAGGCAATAAATACACGTGTCATTTCTCATGAATGTTTTTTTAATGAGGTTATTTCAGACTAGATGATCCAACGCTATTGGTCACCAGAAGCTAGTTACCTCAGTGGCTGCGTCCAGCCGAAGTGTGCTGGAATTTAAGGATTATTAAACCAGCTAATGACTGATGCTTCGAGCCAAATGTAATAATCACAATGTCGGAGATTTATTTTCTCCTCTTGGCCTGGTTTATCTACTCTGCTCTCTCAGGATAATTATTCGGAGACTCGGAGCAGGAGAGGCAGCGTTTTTCTTCAGCCGTTCCTTCTGCAGAGCAGCAAAAACAGTCCTGGCCTGCCTTCGCAATTAACCGAGATCATGTCAAAGAGTACACAAACACACACACGCATGCACACGCACACTTGGTAGTAGTCAAGTGTTAAAGGGAGAGCCAGGGAGACATTTGGATGAAATTAATTGGTTTCCGGTACACGAGGCAATGATCATATTCTCACAAATAACAGCTGCAGCTTTTGCTCGTGGAATCACTCGGCATCATGTATGATTAGTGGTTCCTACATTTTACACGGACACAATTTAAATATCATTAAGCATCATAAACCTCTGCGTGCTGACACAGATTCAGTTCCGAATAAATCAGGCTGATTAAAGAAGGGATGCAAATGTAAGATTATGCATTAATAAGTTGGAAGAGGCAAGAAGGCGTGAGCCTCTTTCTCCGTGAAGGCTTGTTATTCTTTATTCTGGCTCCTCGTCATTCCCGAATTAAAGCTAGTCGTTCCAGCTCTTTACCTTTCACCCTTAAGAAGACTTTGTTCCTATCTCTACTCTTAATTGATATTTGGAATGACACTGCTTCGTGAAGCGTCATCAGCCCATCTATACTTTCATTTTGAAAACAAATATTTAGATAGTATTTTAACTATTTTTACAAATACATGTATGCATAAAACTAAACAGTTTATTGGAATATTTATAACTATTTTTATTTTATTTTTCTCAACATGTTTCTAATCACCAGTAATCTTTTTCCAAATGAAAAAAATAAAATATATATATTTTTTGCAACACTGTCCTTGGATGTCCGTGTCACATGCAGTCGTTTTTTACAAGCACAGAAAAAGATAAAATAGGAAGTGATCATATGTGGCCCAAAGGCCAGTAAAAACACATCTCATACGTGACGGTTTTATTAGCACATCACAAGTTAATGGACTGAATCACCAAACATGTTTTTTTTTATTATCCGCTGAGCGACCACACACACCCACACACACACACATAAATCATCCTTAGAAAAATACAGATGAGGATGAAGGGGTTTGTGGACACTGAGAAACTAGTGACATTTACAGAAGCGAAGAGTCTTACCATGTCATGGTCCGAAACTGGCCCAATACTGGTCACGAAAATGTCAGTCTTGACTTCAGTTATACGCTCTGTTGAAGCAGGAAATTGCCAGAGTGAGCGACGATCAGTGGCATTCATTATCCTCTAACTACCTGTTAATGCCAGACCTCCTGCCAACTGCGCCTCTTATTTGACTTCCAACATCCATATTCAGGAGTAACTAATCAAGATGGGATGGTTCAGACGTTCAAAAAAAAACAACCCTTTAATGGTTTCACTGTCGGCACCATTACCGCGACAGCGCTTTCAATTTTTCAATACGTCGGGCTGAGATGCCGTGACAGTGACGGCCAGGACGGCTCTACTGAGGCCTCATTTGGAGACGGTCGCCGCGGCGACGTGTGTGTTCTTTGTGATTTCCACACTGAAATATGGCAGGATGACTTATGAATGATCCCGGTTCATAATTTCCTCTTGGCGAGTGAGGGTGGGACGGTTTTTCTTTTTTATTCGCCTTCCCTTTCACAGCGCTGTCCTTCAATTCTCACGTTATCTCTCCTCCCGCTCCTTATCTAATTCTCTCATTCTGCTTTTCCGTCGCCATCTTCCCTCGTTTTTGTCCGAGAAGTAGACAATGGAGTGAAATAAACCTTCATAATAAGAGGGGTTTAGATGTAAAATTACAAGTGCTGGCATCACGACATTTCAGCGTCTGGAGAACAATGACGCTGTGATTTACGCACACCTGACACTGGAGGAGACTCTACAAAAAGCCATCCCATAATAGTCACATTAGAGATGGCAACGTATGTTGGCGATAATCCGTCAGCAGACACGACATGACGTTCATCCACTTGGGTTTACTGACCTCCGAGTCCCGGCCTGAGGCGGTTGTCGTAGCCGTCCAGGAGGCTGTCTAAGATCTTGGTGAACACTGTCGTGTTGTCTTGGTTCTGCTCATCCGTCTTGCTGTTCTGCCCAGAGCTGCAACGCACAGACAGTGATTGAAACTCACAGTGAACACGTAAGAGTCTTCTCTGACATTATGAAACCTTCTCAGGTTTCTTCCTCTGGAGAATTTGTTTAAGGAATGCCAGGAATTCCCAGAATTATGGTGTTGTGTGTTGCGAGTGTGTTGTTGTAGTGAATTTTTGCCTTTTGTGTTTTTGTGTTCATGTGCTGTTGTGCTAAGTGTGTTCCTGTGTATGTTTTGTTGTCTCTCTGTTGCTATGTTTTTTTGTGCTGAGTGTGTTGTTGTTTGAGTATGTTTTGCGACGTTTTGCTGTTTTACTGTGTGTTGAGTTTGTTTGGGATGTGTTGCTGTAGAACATGTGTTGTCATTTTGAGTGTTGTTGTCTTGCTATGTTTTATGTGATGCTGTGTTTTGTGGTGAGCGTGTTTTGTCGTGTTGAATAATTACCATTGCATCTAGTGTGTTTTTGTGTTAAACATGTGCTGTTGTTGTGTTCATCATCGTGTTGGGGCGTGTATTTTTGTGTAAGTGTGTGTTCTTGAGCATGTTTTGTCATCTCTCTGTGGCTGTGTAGAATTAGTTGTTGTTCTGACTGTGTTGTTTTGTGGTGAGTGTGTTGTTCTTTGAGTATGTTTTGCAATGCTTTGTTGTATTATTGGAAGTGTGTTGAGTTTTATTGGGGTGTGTTGCTGTATAACCCCTGAGTTATGATCATAATCTCAGGTTCTACAAATTGGTGCGAAGCCCTCTAACCTCTTCGCTATTGGTTTACAGACCAGTCGGCGGGTAAACCAATAGCGAAGCGGTTAGAGGGCGGAGCACTAAATGAAGTAGAACATGCGTTTTCATTTTGACTGTTATTGTCTTGTGTGGCGAGAGAGTTTTGTTGTGTTGAATATTCACCATTACATTGAGTGTGTTTTTGTGTTTGACATGGGCTGTTGTAGTAAATGTTGTGTTCATCATTGTGTTGGGCATGTAAGTGTGTGTTCTTGTGCACGTTTTGTTGTCTTGTTCTGACTCTGTTGTTTTGCGGTGAGTGTGTTGTTGTTTGAGTATGTGTTGCAATGCATTGTTGTGTTACTGTAAGTCTGTTGATTTTTATTGGAGTGTGTTGCTGTATAACATGCATTTTCCTTTTGTTTAATGTGTTGTTGTGCTTTGTGGTGAAAGTGTTGTGTTGAATGATTATCTTCGCTTTGAGTGTGTCTTTTCTTTTGTGTTGCACACAGGTTGTCATATTGATTTATTTAATTGGCTTCTAAACACAGGATGTGGAATGGAAATAGGAATTACAGGAAGTGAAGTTCTATGGAAGCTCAACGTTGTTAGTTATTGCATAATAAATTCGCTTTCTGTCTTTAAAGTATCACTTATTTCAAAGAAATTCCTCATAGCCAAGTAAATTTAGATGTTTTAATACTATATATTTGCTTTTTTAACATATTTTTTGAATGGTAAAGGGAGTTAACGGGAGGAAATGTGTTGCTGAGGCCAAACAACCTAAGCAAACTAATTACAAGAAAATCAAAATTCTCATAAACCCTCCTGGTGGAGGCCAGTTGATGAAACTGAAAAAAATACTCCTGCTCTCACAGGGTAGTGCCGAATTTGCCAGCTTACTGAGGTGATTCGCGAAATAGAGTTTAAGGTCTTAAGAAAAGTCATTTTAGGAATGCTGCACATCATTATCATGCTTCTTCCTTCGGTAATACTGTAGCCGTCCATCTTATTCACAACATTCCTGGTATTCCCGGACCATGAGGGGCCGGGGCCAAATCGTAAAAAGGTCACCAGCCAAACCATGCTGTCCCACAATTTAGCCTCAGAACCATCAGTGATTTTAATCTTGTGGGCATCTTCGTAAAAAAGTAAATCAAAGCCCTTCACTGTCAAGCACAGATCTGTAGCGCTCTGAACAGAGAGTCGACTGATCAAAGACGCTTCATGACGTCTCTATTTTAAGAAGACAGTATGACAGTATTTTCATAAGCCACTCGTGTGCTCTGTCGATATAAATACACAAGTCGTGCTGTTTTCAGCGCGGACCCACGGAGCCACACGTGACTATTGTACATTATTTATTCTCTAATTTCCCATTTTAGACCACAAATACTTTTGCTGAGTGTGCTCTTTGTGCACGAGATAAAACAAAACGCCAGGAGCGATGCCTAAAACACTCACAATCAGGAGCGGCGAGCGTCGAGTCGTTGCATCTCCATGCATAAATATTTCATTTATAAGCAGGCGTATAGAGTAATTACATTATGTATAGGCAGGATGTGTCAGAAGTGTTTGTATGAATGCATAGGGAAGGCGGGGGGGAGTTTGCGGATTTCTGTGTACACATCGTGTTGGCGATGAGCTCAGAAATATCCAACAGTGAACTCCACGAAGCGTCATCGCTCGTTCCAAGCCGACAGTGGTTTGAGTGTGTGCTAAATAAACAGTGTTTGAAAACAAGCTTAGCAGCTGGAAGGAGAGGGAGAGGTCATCCAGATTGGTTAGGAGGGACAAGACGGAGGGATGAGCGACTCATTCCCCGCTGATAAGAAATAAGGTTTTTTGTTTGTTTTTTTGGATCCCTCAAGCTGGTCAATCGTATGAACTGATTTTTGGTTTGGCAATTTAACTACAATTTGGTCGAATTGGCAGAATCGCACCATGATCCTCTTCTCAATTGTGACTTTTGAAGGAAGACAATTCTTAATCCCTGCATGCAATGGTCCAATGTTAGCACGCTGTTCTTATTTTCTAGCCTAATTTATTTTTGTATCTTCATTTGGCCATGTTTGTTTGTAATCTGGTGACATGATTTTTCAGCGGCAACTCTTACTTTACAACAAATTAAACATTGCAAGATAAAAGATAAGAACAAAATACGCTCAGATATTGGTAAAAAAAAATAATCCCAATGAGGTTACACAGATGTTTGATATTCTACAAAGGCACTTAGACAGCGCATAGCCCTGCCAAGGAGCTGCTTACATATGACTTGTTTTGCAGTATACTGTACATTCAAATAAATGAAGTACCTTTATATCTCCGGATGGAAATGGGGGCGGCAGGAATTAAAGGCAAACGTTTTTAACCACTGCGCCACCGTTGACAGTATCAGTTATGTGGACAAGTTCTGCCACTTTAGGTTGATTTTATGTTGTGATCTGATTGGTCGCGGTGATTGTCTTCTAGTTTGGAATGGTGGAAGCTTTTTTGGAATCCAGGTGGACCTTCATATCTTTACCAAATAGTATTATAAATATTCCTTGCTTGAAATACATTCATCCTACGAGTTATTATACTAACAGATCGATATTGACATTGGAAAGGCTAGATTGCGCCTCGTAACCTGACTAGTTCATTCCGGACATACAAATATTGAGTTAGTGAAAAAGCGTATCTTTGTGTAAGTTTTTTAAATGTTTTTAATCGAAGTGTGAAAACAAACAAATACGGATGAGTTTCACCCAACATTCTTCGAGAGATTTAAACGGAATAACTTCCGATATATTGCAGAGGGTGTCGTATTTTTTTACGAAAAGGGAATCTGAATCTGATAATCAACGTCACCACCAAGTCACCGAACTTCACCCACTTGACGTTGATTATACACTTTTTTATTGTACTTTGGATTAAAGAAATGATGCGGACGTCGTACAATCGGAACAATGGCCGACCGGCAGAACTTTGAGACACAGACTTGGTTGTTTCCAGTTACAGCTTTAAAAAATATAAAATATTTATCATTAACTCAACAGCTATTGTTGATATTTTAAACATGTTCACAGCTAGTGTTTTCCCCCCGTAAAGTCCTTTTTCTCTCTGTGCACCAATATGTGCTTGAACTACGTCCACCACACAGGTGCAAGGTTGTGGTTGAAGGAAGATGAGGAGAATATGGAGGAGAAATGAACAGGAATACACGCGTTTGGCAGCCAGAGGCCACTTGCTCATAAAACATTGCACACCATCCCCATCTACAGGTCATCTGAACATCAACAGTGCCGCTCACACTCTTCTCCCTCAGCCGTTACTGTACATGTGTTCTTCTCATCTCTGTTCATGCCAAAAAAAAATCTGTTTCTCTATTTTTATTTCATCAGTGCTGAGTTGCAACAAGCCTTTCTTAAATATCGTCGCCTGTGACAGCATCGATGAATTATTCAACCGCACCAAATATTCCAGTCTTTCCAGGACTCTTCAGACGTCCCAGGATAGCAAAAATGAGCTCACATGCAGCTGACGAATTCGGACTCTGGGCGTAGATTACTCACGATGTTTCAAAGAATTTACTCAGATTTAACGATTTATTTTTGTACGTACTCTGACGACATCTGGCAGCCGGTTGTTTACCCTGACTGTATTATTTTCCATTTGGCCCCAACAAACTGCTCATCTGGGATGATTTTGTGTTTTGTGGAGATCACTGTTTCTCTGTTGCACATCTTATTACCTTCAAGCCTGCGCCTGCAGCGCTCCTGTGGGGATGCCCCAATTACAGACCACAGCTTCAAGGGTGTGACTTAAGATATGACAGAATATAGCATAGCTGATGACCTTTTTTCTTTCCTACTGACAGCTGATGTTTCTGGTACAATTTATTTAGAATTTTACAATATATTTCCAGTTTCAACTCGGCTACACCTTTAATAGTTTCACCTTTATTATCGACTTCTTAATGACATTAAAAACAAAAAACCACCAGCATTCTATTTACTAGCATGCTAATTATTTTGTACTTTAAGCTCCTCCCATTTATTTTTCAGGATCCATTTTAATTTTCATGTTCAAAATCTGCTTTTATTTGACTTAAACAATCAAAATCTGGTTCCAAACATTCGTCTTAAGATGCAACGTCTACATGAACTTCAACCCCACCTAATCCAATGATGCTCTAATACAGAAGTGACGGAGGTATCTGGTTTAATTCCCAATGTTTGTCTTACCTTTTTGCAGCGAGTATGCTGTTGGCGATGAGCAAGCAAGCACACAGACACAGCGAGGCCGCCCTGCTCCGTCCACACATGGCTGCAATATGAGGACCTTTCACTGATGGAGGTCAGGAGAGCGCAGAAGAGAAGAATCATCATCATTGCCAAGTCATATGGGGCGTCGTTTCCAACATAATCCCCGACAATACCATCACACCAACAACGATAGATGATGGACGATGGTCACGCAGCCAATTGTATGCAGCAGACTCACACTCATAGTATAGATTTTTTTTTTTTTTACACGTCTGCAGTGGTAGCGCATCATAACTAAGCAGGAATGAGAAGAGTGATGCACATGTACACCAACCTCCTCTATGTAGTCCCTGCAACGTGAAAAAACGCCGCAACCTAAATCCCACCTAAAAACAAAGCCCATCTTCAAGCAACCGGTTTTTTCGTAAAGTATGAAACAGTCTGTATGTAGTGGAATGAAACACACACAGACACACAAAAATAAATCCAGTGCTTGACAAGGATTTGATAAATCAGGGATGATGCAGATTAACAAACGGTGGAGAAAATCCTGCACACTTTCTAAGTCACGCTGGGGTGAAAAATAAAGCAACGTCTTCTCGAGCACGTTTGAGAATATTTAAGGAAAGGGTGGGAACTAAAAAATGCAACTGCAAACACGCGCATGGCGCACCGAACGGTGCGTGGCGGAGTAATTACGCAAATGGTGCTGTTTCATCCGGAGCTCTCCGTGGTGCTGAAACTGGAACGTTGCTAGAATTCGACGTGGAAGTGTCTAACACGACCTCCCCTCTGCCCGAGACCCCTTCGAAAAAGGAAATATACATAGAAAATGAAAGACTTACTGGGAAAGAAAGGCGGTGTATTCGGTGTCCGGTGTCTAAATCCTCAAACTTTTGTGAATATCCGAGCTGAATGAGAAGCATGAAAAAAAAAGGTGGGTGGGTGGAGGTGGGGGGGGTAAAAAAAAAAAATCCTTGTGTGATCTCAGATCTGACGAATTTTAGCTTGAGGCTGGAGAAGCGGCTGCTGACGATCTGCGCAGGTCTCTCTCACTGTTCACTCAACTCTCTCAGTCTGTCAGCAACAACCCCCCAAAAAATGTCCACCTAATCTGCTGCACCAACGGTTGCTTAATAAAACTCGGGCGTTTTAATGCGCCATAATTGAACATTTAATTTACCCCGCAAAAAAAAAGAATAACAATCTACAGAACACCCATTTTCACTCCCCTTTCTCGGTTATACTAAGACTAAAAAACATTTTTGCATGCAGCGTTTTTCCTCCCATTTTCAAGGACACAAAACGACTGGGATACTTACGAAGAAGCAGATGGACGTTAGATAACACACACACACATGCACACACGCACACACGTACACAACAAGCACAACGAGGGGAAAAAAAATGACAGCTCCCCCAAAAAATTGTTGAAGAAAGCCGTCGCACCTCACCAGCAGCAACTGACGAGACGATCCACTCTCCTCCTCGCTCTCCTCCTCCTCTCTCTCTCTCTCGCTCTCTCTCTCTATCCTTCTCTCTCTCGGTGATGATGATGATGATTTTTTTAGAAAAAGAAGAAAAAAAATCCACCAGGAGTCACTCGGTGTTTTTCTTCTCTTAAAAAACCCGCGTTTCGCATGGAGAAAAGCGAGGAGAGTGGGTCTGTGTTGACACGCGAATGTTGTGCCCGCCGCACAGCCGCGCCGCTCCAGACTGAGTGGAGCGCGCTCAGCTGCGTGGATCTGCAGGGGATGGTGGAGAGAGACGCGGTGGGGGGAAGGAAGAGAGAGAAAGAAGGTCGACGGTAACCCCGGCGAATAGCTTTTTTTTTTTGTTGGTTGGTTGGTGGAGGTCCCAACTAGAAATCAGGAGACATCCTCGCCCGTAATTACACACAGAAGTGACATGTACGCGCGCACATACGAGTCCATCCTGATGCGCAAGTCAACTGGTTGTTTTCTCCCCTGACTTCTGACTGAAGGCTCGCTTCATCCCGGGCAGTGTTAAGTCACGTAAGGCTGGTTCTGCAGTGCCACGCTACCCTCTGCCGTGCGTGTGCGCGTGCGTGATTCAAATCGATCTATCTATCTATCTATTTATCCGTCTATCCATCTATCTATTTATCCGTCTATCCATCTATCTATTTATCCATCTATCTATTTATCCATTTATCCGTCTATCCATCTATCTATTTATCCATCTATCCATCTATCCATCTATCCGTCTATCTATCTATCTATCTATCTATCTATCTATCCGTCTGTCTATCTATCCATCCATGCATTCGTTCATCCAGTGACCCACCCACTTACCCATCCATCCATCAATAAAGGTATTATCGTCATCATCATCATCCACCCATACTCCTTTTTGCACAGCTTTCCATTCATTCAGGCAAATATATCAACCCATCCACCCATCCATTATTCTTCATCCTTTCACCAAACATGATTATTTATTTAATTGTATTGTTTGGTGCATTATTTCCTCTTAATACAGTATTTAATCAAACATATCCATCCTCCTCACTCATTTTTCAGTAGTCTGCAGGTTTGTTTGACTGAAAAAAGCTTTTTGACTAATTAACAGTCACAAATCAGGATCTTCTTTTTTCAAAACAAAACAAAAAACATCTATCTGCATAACCATCCAGCTACAATCAGGTCCCATTTTATAAAATAAAATGCATCCACGGAATCAGGAATGTAAGATGAAACACTACCACAATTTCATCATCTGATCATTGTCCTGTAAACCAAGGGTTCCCCAACCTTTTTTTTGTTACCGCAGAACGCTTTAATGTCGGCATTATATTCATGGACTTGCCTTCAAAAACATTAAAAAAAAAATACATTTTAAAGAGTTGGTGTTTCACTAATTTTTCACTAGTTTACAGGTTGAACTTTTGAGTAAATGTGACTGAAACTAGCATCTTGATGGTGTAATGACTCACAAAATATGATTTAATCATTTATTTTAAACAAAACACTTTTCAGACAGTAATGAATAGAATAGAAATTAAGGAAAATCTTGTTTTTCTCTACAGCCCAGTTACAAATGTCCCATGGATTGGTCCCCGGACCAGAGGCTGGGGACCATTGCTATTATAAACATATTCTGAAAATGTTGTTTTAATATGCTCTTACTTCTCCAGTTATTCTGCACAGGAATGCAATAATAATAACCAAATCCCACCCACTCATCCATTCACCCATCAATAACACGTCATGTGTTCACTTCATCATCATCATGTTTGATGCGAGCAACTCGGTCTCGTCTTTTCTCTCCTCACAGCCACATGTGACTCGACTCGCGCGTGCACGCGTGCCAGCCCGACACGTGCCCGCTCTTGGAAGCGCGCGCCGCCGACTGCCACGCTCTCCCTGTCAGACAACGATGCGGGTGAAATGCGCACAAGACGCGCTCCTGCTCTTCAATTAAAACCAAATTCGCAGTGGATCCGCGTGGAAGTGGAACACGACTCGTCCCACTCACAGATCCCCCACCGGGCACGGGCGCGTGTGTGCGCAGGGTTAACTGGGGGAGATGAATGGCTGTGGTTTACTTGAGAGATGCGCAGGTCGTGGGTATAAACACGCTTCGTGTGTGAACAGCGACTATCGACAAACTGCGCCCCCCTGCTCTCCCCTCGTGCGCATCCTCAAACATGTGCTGACACAATGGTTCAAAAAGTGACTCTGACAGCCTCTTGTGTTTATAATGAAAACACCTAGAAGCCATGTGACTGATTTCAAATTCTTAGGCAATGAATCCATAGTTTATATTTCACCATAAATGTCAGTTATTGGACTGATCTCAAATATTTCCTTTATTAAAATGAAATAACGTTTTATTTGTGTCATTACAAGTATAATATGAACACACAAACATGTGTGTTTATTATTATTACTCTAGTAAGTTAGTGATGGTCTGATGAAGCTTCAAGAAGCCGTGTCATTATGTTCAGAGTCCACTAGATGGCGGTCTCCTCTCTATTTTCCTTTGTTTTGATCAACTGTTCTAATGAAACATCACATAATTTTTAAACTGATGGCGCCACCTACTGACCTCTAAACAACATGACACTGCTTCATGAAGCTTCATCAGCCCATCACTAAGTAGCAGTCATAATAAGGTAGTATTATAAGTTTGTGGATTCAGAGTATTTGTTAGCATTAGCTGCATAAGTATTATAGGAAGTCATGATTATGTCACTTATATAGTTGTTTTTGCTGGTATTCATTGCAGTAGATGACCTAGAACTGATGATGGACAAGTATAGTTAAAGCCTGTGTAGTAGTAGCACTAGTAGCATTAGTATAAGGAAATGTATCACTTGTAGTAGTAGTAGTTGAAGTAGATGTGGTTGTGTGAAGCATGAAGACTAAAGCAACCTTTGCAGTAATAACAGTAGGAAAGTAATTCTAATTGTTGTCATAGTAGTAGTAACAGTGTCAAAGAAGGTGATATTAGCAGTTGCAAGGTAGTAGTATTTGGGTATTCATAGTTTTAAAAGGAAAAGTAGTCATTAGATCAGTAGCAGATGTAGTTGAACTAGGACAAGTAGTATTTGCAGTAGTTGTCGTTGCTATCAAAGGGGAAATATTCAGAACAAAAGTAGTGATAAAATAAAAATTAAAAAGCTCAAAAAGTAAGTTCTATTGTGTTTTTAACTTGTTTAACGTAACATAATTAAAAAAAAACTTTTATCAGGGCTTTCATTCGAGGGTTTCCATTGTTCTTTTGCAATATATATATATATATATTTTTTAATATTAAAAATGTAGGTAAGTGGAAAACATTTTCTACTATTTTTGATGTTTAATTGTTCTTTAATAATTGCAGTAGTCATAGTAGTATTAGTCAACATAGTAGTTGTATAGTTTGATCTAGAAGCAGTAGCAGCATTAGTTTCAATATTAAACGTTGTTGTTTTATTTTCAACCTTCATGCCACAAATATAAATAAATGATGGTGACATGAACAGTTCCAGCATCTGAGTCTCTATTAATCCTAATGTGATTCAAGAGACAGATTTCATCTGCAACATGACTCATGCAGGTTGTTATAGCTCATCACATATTACCGCCACCTTTCTGTTCCCGGGAATCTGTTCCACACCTACTCATGGTGAGGGAAACAAACGCACTGACGATGATTCCTGACTTGGTTCGGCAACTTTTAATGAGAGTTAGAGGACGATTCCTTCCTCACAGACGGATGAATCCGCGGCATCCGTGGAAAGCAAATTGAATTTTTGAAAGAGAGAAAAACCAGGACAGAGTTTCTCGGGTGTGGAACGTCTTAATAAGGAACACTTCATTAGAGATTGTTGATGGCTTCACTAGGGATCGGAGCCATGAAAGTGCTTGTTGGCTTTTAACTAGACAGACTTGTTAAAGTTTAGTTGTGCCGGCTCAGCTTTGTGGACCTGTTTCGACTTTTACACGGAGCCAACTAGCGCCGGGATAATTAGCTGCTCATACTTTCAGCAAGTGTTGTCATAGATAAAGTTAGCTGTGGAGAGAGTAATAATATCTTTGACGAGGCCAGATTACTGTACTCGTGACATTTCCTGCAACCCAAGCATTTAGAATAAAGTAGTGGTGACTCACTCTGGAGCGAGTGAGCTACAGACCTGTGCATTGAGTGCTTTCTATTAATGACCATCGCACCGTCGTTCATCACGGAGAAGAAAACAAAGGATAATCTCCACTGACTGTGAACGGAGGGGTGAAGAAGTCTTTCCCTCCTTCCTGATTTATCTTTTTTTCCCTATGTGTGTCACACTTAAATATTTCAGATCATCAAACATTAACACAAGTGAACATAAAATGGAGATTTTTAATGGCGATTATCATTAATACTTCCTGCTGATGCTTCTAGTTATTTGCAGAACTTTGGAGCAGTATTTAATGAGGTAATATATTAGTCACCAGCTTCCAGGAAGTCAATCAGTGAGTTGTACTATATAATTAGCAATACTGTAGTCATAGTAGTGGCAATAGCAGATGTAGCAGTTGTACTTGAAGGAGTAGGAGTAGTAGTATCACAATTATAATCATTATAATTTGGAGTTGCAGTAGAAATAACATAAATATAGTTTTTGGGGCTGTTGTAGTATCAATACTAGTAGTAGTAGTAGTAGTAAGGTAAGGTAAGGTAAGGTAAAACTTTATTGATCCCTCAGGAGGTCTCCTTTGGGAAATTGTTTTTTACCAATAGCCAGCAATTTTTCATAAACAATAAAAAATAATACATAAAAAATAAAGTAAGAAGAACATAAAGAGGAAGAACAAGATGACACAATCTAAGTCTAAAGACAAAGACAAAGAACATAGGTCAAGGAAAAAAAAAAAAAAAACAAAAAAAAAACAACAAAGACAAAGATACAAAGACTAACATGGAACAGAACATCCAGATACTTTCACTCCACTCCTGCCCCCGAACTCAGAATTGTACAATTTAATAGCCCGAGGGATGAATGAGTCCCTGAGTCTATTTGTTTTGCACCTGGGTAGGAGCATTCGTGCACTCATTCTGCTTCTCTGCTCACTGATGACAGTGTTCAGAGGATGACTGTCATCATCCATGATGGACAGTAGTTTGTTCAATGATATCCTCTCAGCAACTGTCACCAGTGAGTCCAGCTTCATTCCAACCACAGAACCAGCCCTCCTGATCAACCTGTCCAACCTGTTGACACTCCTCTTGGACACATTTCCACCCCAACACACCACAGCATAGAACAGGACACTGGCCACCACAGACTGGTAGAACATGCACAGGAGCTTCTTGCAGATGTTAAATGATCGAAGCCTCCTCAGAAAGTACAGTCTACTCTGAACCTTCTTATACACATGGTCTGTGTTGCAGGACCAGTCCAGTTTACTGTCCATCCACACACCGAGGTACTTATAGTTGTCCACTATCTCCACCTCGTCGCCTCTGATGGACACTGGACGTGGCTTTGTCCTGGACCTCCCGAAATCCAAGACCAGCTCCTTGGTTTTTGAGGTGTTCAGCTGCAAGTGGTTCCTCTCACTCCAGTCCACAAAGTCACGTATCAGACTCCTGTACTCGTCTTCGCTGTTGTCCCTGATGCATCCAACAATGGCAGTGTCGTCAGCATACTTCTGGACGAGACTCAGCTCTGAGTTGTAGCAGAAGTCTGAAGTGTAGATGGTGAAGAGGAGAGGGGCCAGTACTGTCCCCTGAGGTGCTCCTGTACTGCACACCATAGTGTCAGACTTGATGTCCTTCAGCCTGACATACTGTGGTCGATCAGTAAGGTAGTCCGTAATCCAGGAGACCAGACCAGGGTCCACATGCATCTTAGTCAGTTTGTCCTGCAGCAGAGTGGGTTTGATAGTGTTGAAGGCACTAGAAAAGTCCAGGAACAGGATTCTCACTGAACCGCTTCCTTTATCCAAGTGGGAGTAGGTCCGATGCAGGAGGTGAAGGATGGCATCTTCCACACCAACTGCTGGCTGGTAGGCAAACTGCAGGGGGTCTTGCGCGTGCTGGACTTGTGGCGTGAGATGTTTGAGGACCAGCCGCTCCAGTGTCTTCATCAGCTGCGAAGTCAGTGCCACCGGTCTGTAATCGTTCAGCACACTCGGTCG
The DNA here is from genome assembly GCF_982586985.1 of Callionymus lyra. NCBI lineage: Eukaryota > Metazoa > Chordata > Actinopteri > Syngnathiformes > Callionymidae > Callionymus > Callionymus lyra. Next base: position 20,117,813 of record NC_141831.1, read on the forward strand.
GATCTTTTTAGGGACTGGAACGATACAGGAAGTCTTCCACAGAGTTGGTACTTTCCCCAGCCGTAGACTGAGGTTGAAGACATGCTGGAGCGGCTCAGCTAGTTCAGCAGCGCAGGTCTTTAGCAGTCGAGCAGACACCTTATCAGGACCAGCAGCCTTCCCTGGACGAATCCTCCGAAGTACATCCTGTACCTGGAGTGAGGTGAAGCTGGGAAGTGGTTCTGTGGAGCTGGGGGGGGCACAAGAAGGTAGGGCAGGTCCTGAGGCGGGCAGCAGTGAGGGTGAGGTGACCTGCTCAAACCTGTTGAAAAAGTTGTTCAGTCCATTTGCCTCATCCACCGTGTCCACTGCAGTCAGAGAGGCCTTGGTCTTGTGTCCAGTGATGGTTTTAACACCATCCCAGACCTCTCTTATTTCTTCTCGGCTCAGCTTCTCCTCCAACCTCCTCCTGTAGGTGTCCTTTGCCTCCTTCAAGCATCGCTTCACCTCCTGCTGAGCTGACCTCATGGCGTCCCTGTCTCTGCTCCTGAATGCCACTTTCTTCCTGTTAAGGACATCCTTGACCTCCTTTGTTACCCACGGTTTATTATTAGGGTAACAGCGGACAGTCTTAGTAGGGGCGACAACGTCCAAGCAGAAATTTAAATAATCTGTTAGACAGTGTGTCTGTCCCTCGATGTCCTCACCATGAGACCATGAGTGGTTATACAAGTAGAAGTGTCTGTGGTGTCAGTTGTAATAGCATGTGTAGTGTTGGTAGCTGTTTGAAGTTTCATAAATATTAGTAGTTTTATGAGTATTAGTACTACTAGCAGAAATTTGCAATTGATGTAGTAACAGCAAATTGGCTGTGTTAGTTTTAATCATAGTATAAGCATGATAATTGTGTCATTATTAGTAGTAGTGGTAGTTGTAGAAGTAGTAGCAGTAGTAGTTGTAGTAGTAGGTAGTTGCAGTGTATTGTCTGTAGTTTTAATTGTAGCATTATCAGTGATGGTTTTAGAACTAATAGTAGTAGTAGTAGTTGTAGCAGTATCAGTAATAAAAGTGGCTGTTTTAGTATGCAGTTGTAGTTTTGATTGTAGAAATAAAACTTTGTGTGACATCACAACAATAGTAGAACTATCAGGAGTAGCTGTAGCTCATGTTGTCATTACAATAGGAGTAGAATTAGTAGTATTCGTAAAATCATTCTTAATTTCATAATAGTCCCGAGTATTTAGAGCAACTATCCTAGTAGTAGTTTCATCAGTACTATAAGCAGTTTGAGCTGTTGTAATACTTAGTGATAGTTGCAGTCACTCCAAGAATTTGAGTCGCCACATCGAGTCTCTCACAGGTGGCAGTGTTCATACTTGACTTAAGTCTGCAGTAGACGAGGAAGTATTCGTTGTACTGCATCAAGCCTGAGGCTCATTAATAGAAAATATCTTTTTTAAAACAATTGCTGAGATCATTACAACAACGTCAATCTACCTCATCTTATGGGACCAATTTAAAAAAGAAAAACTTGTTTTCTATACTCGACTCAGTGATCAGAGTTTAGAGATGTCATACTTCAAGAAAGTTGGGCGCCTCATTAACATTCAGAAAAATAAAAAACATCTGTGATAATTCAACGTGTCAGCGCTTCTCGTCATCGTCAGGATTATCAACCTTCACCGCAGCAGAGACTTCCTCTCACGTCGTTATTTTTTTTCTTTAAAGACGCATCTATTTATTTTCCAACGACAACTCCCTGCTCAGGCGTCTACAACACACGATACCGATGCAACTTAACCCCAACATAAACCCGGAAACGACTCGCAGCTTAGCATCCAGGAGGATTCTTTTGTCACAACACTTAATCCTCTTTGATGAGTTTTCCTTTTTACCTGCCGGAGTATCACCAGTCTGTTGGAGTGTATTCAAATACATCTCTACCATTCTACCGCAAAATAGGTCAATGAAACTTCATTAGACTTATTTTTGGATTGCAAAAAAATACGGTTGGACTTGTTTGCAAGATTGTACCAGGTCACTTCCTGTGAGGCGGAAAACTGTTTCCTGTTTTGGAAGCTCCGACAGTCTATATGGCATCTTAAAAAGAAGAATTGAAAGTACTTCTTGTTAGGAAACACTTGGCCATATCCTGATCAGTGATGTATAGCTTTGTCTTGTTTGGGCATTAGTCAGCAACTTATTGTTTGGTTGACTTTTGGCAACTTCCTGTTCAACACTTGGTCATATTCTTTTCTGTACGTCTAGTTAGTTCCTGTTCAGGTGTTCAGGCTACTTCCTAAATTGTCCTTAGAAGGTACACTTGGCAACTACCTGTTTAGGTGACATCTCACAATATCTCGTTAATTTATTGAAAAGTTAAAGAGGCTCAGCTAAATCTTTTCGGGGCATTAGATGACTACCTCCTGTTCATTTAACCTGTTTAGACTTCTTTCTGTTTCTGCAACACCTCATTACTCCCTGGTAGGGTGACAATTGTTCAGCAAAGCTTGCACCTATAACCTGATAACTTCCTTTTGGTTGACACTTTACCCTATCCTGATTAGCGATCATAGCTACTTTCCGTTTGGGTGAGAGTTGGCAAAATGCTTTCCGAGCGTTAGCCGACTATTTCCTGTTAGGTTGACACTTCATTGATTCCAGTTTGGAAAAAATCTCCTTCTTTATGTTTGGGCAACATCAGACAAAATGTGACCCTATCCTGCTCATTGATGAGCTACTGTCTTATGTACACACTCGACTTTGATATCGAGCATTAGCCATCTACTTCCTATATGGCTTACACTTGACCACCTCCTGTTGAAAAAAATGTGTCTACTTCCTGTCCAGCCGACAGTTGGCTATTCCTTTTTTAAGTCTACTATTTACTTTAAGGGCATACTTGGGTACTTCCTGTTCAGGAAGTACTCGACCATATCGTTTTTTAGCTATGTATTGCTAACTTGGCTCGGCTACTTCCTTTTTGGGCATTAGCCAACTACTTCCTGTTTAGTTTACACTTGGAAACCTCCTGCTTGGCAACATTTAGCTACATTTTTTAAGGGCAAATCTCTGCTATTTCCAGAGGGCCGAGGACTACCATGGCAGGATTCTGGAGAGAAGGCCCCAGTAGTGGCCACAGCCAGTGGTAATCCCAGACCCAGCAGGCAGATAAACCACCGGCCATGACCCTGAAACCCCATGAAAAAAGCAGACGGCCCCTTCTGCCGAGCACATAGAAAATGAGCAGCAAGAAGATGGGGAAGGCAGTGAACAGGGGAGGCACCAGGGGTAAGCGCCAGCAAGGTGGGAGCTTGAGTGCCAACCGATCCAGGACGGCCAGCAAAAAACAGGATCTGAGCAAGCCTATTCCTAAGAAGACTTCACGACAGAATAGGTAGAGGGATAGAAAGCACCCACAGAAGTAGCGATGAAGACCACGCCCCCTCCATAACTGGGGAGCGAGGGAGCGAGTTCCAGTCCAGGTCTCACGTTACAGGGGGGACCGCGGTTGTATGTGCAGAAGTACCCTATCCCAGACCTGGTCATCACAAATGGATGGAGTTTTTTGAAATTCTAGACACAATTTCCTTGCAAAGACACCAAATCGTGTACATACATACGACAGAAGCCAACAGCTTTCTTTAATCAGATGACACTTCAAGGAACCTCGAAAACAGTCGTGTTGTATTTTGGACAAGATGAAAGAGAAAGAGAGGAAGAGCCTTGATGAACGATTTCTTATGAAAGGCAAATAAGCTCATCAAAACTCAAGTGGCTGATACAAAAAAACGGCTGCTTCTTTGCAAGTCAGGTCATAATTTCATTTAACAGATGTAATTAGGGAATGTTTACTGATCATCTGTGTTTGTTCGGTTTTGTTTCTGTCTTAAAAAACCTCCTCTTCCACCAATTTAGACAGTTAGAAAGCACAATTATATATTTGATTGTTTTATCTAATCTTGTTTTATTTTTATTATGTAAATTCAACATTTGTACAAGATTTGTATTATGATTTTTTCTCTTAATAAAGGGATAAAATGTTAATGTCTCTCTGTGAGATAAGTGCATATCCATAAATCTTTTACCTCAGCCCCTAATGGTAAGTAGTGGGTACTACAGCGACTCAATCATTGATTACTGATGATCATGTCTATTCATCTTCTTCCTTCTGTGTTCATAGTTCCAGGCAGATTTTAGAAGTTGTGCTGATCCCACAGCGGCAGAGTCACTCTCGCTCCTCAGTTTACATAACACTGATTATTGCTTTGAGATTTAGCCAACTGACATTCAACAGTTGAGGTTGGCTCAGGCATTAACTACTCACTGACCATCTGTTCCACCGCTCGCGCTCACTCCCGCTCAAGTACTTTACCAGACAGTGGTTTGATGCATCCGGACGCTCTATTGTTACTGTGATGCGTTTGTGTTGTTTTTTTTATGAAATGTAACCGCGGCACAGCGAGGGGTCGACACACACATGGTGATGATAATAATAGTAGATTAAATACTCCAGAAAACCACCAAATGTAATGTATTTATGGAATTCCAAACATTTCTGTGAAATTTGAATAGTTTTTTGTGGATATACCTCCTTGGCAGAGATAATAATGTGCTAAATAATAATGTTTGTATGAGCCAGAAGGAGATGTGTGACACCATTAACCAATATGAATCCACACATCATGACAGACGTCCCGCTGTTGTTAACACAAAGCCAGCGCCGGGGAGGAAAAAGAGAGGGATCAGGAGGAGACAGAGATGTTCTCTGATCGTTAGCACGAGGTAATGAAACACTGGGAAAGGTGACATTACCAACATGTGGGCTGAAAGATTCACTGAGACTGTTGCTGCCTCTATTTCTGGAGGTGTGGGAGTGTGTGTGTGTGTTTACGTATGATAGCGAGAAGAGATGGTGTCAGAGAGCACGCGCATGTTGCGGTGAAACATATGAGAAAAAGAATAGGGAAGAAGGTCTCACCTCGTCAGAGTCGATCATTTACTTTTTAAACCAGATTTGTATAGAACTTTTTAAAACCTTTTTTTAGTTTGATCATGTTTTTCCATTTCCTGGGCGACCCAAGATTTACTTTAGAAGTAGAAGAATACTTTTTTCAATAGACTTAATATATATGACCACACTTTATTGAGAATTATTTTATAAACACCAAGGCTGTTAATAATTAAAAAACTGTTTCCCTGAATTTTTCATTACAGTACATGGAAAAGTTATGAGTTGCATCAGGATTTAACAAGGTTTTGATTCACTTGCCTCTTTGGCTTCTTACTGCTGCTGCTCATACATCCAGCTTCACACAAAACTAGAAAAAATAAATGAATAAAATAGTCCTCATAGAACATGCCCGCGCAAAATAAAAGTAGTGACAACGTCTGTTCTTTTCAATACATTTAAACAAGTGACTAGTTGATAGTATTGATGGTCTGAAGAAGCTTCATGAAGCAGTGTCGTTATTTTCAGAGTCCACTAGATGGCGGTCTCTGCACTATTTCCGTTTGCTTTGAACAATTGTTCTGATAAAACATCATTTTGGATGACTGATGGCGCCACCTACTGACTTCTAAACACGTGGCACTGTTTCATGAAGCTTTATCAGACCATCACTAGTTAATAATGTTAGGATAATAAACCATGCCAAATAAATCCTTCGAGCGTTTATTTTTAAATGCCAAATTAACAAAAGCATCAAATATTGTTGGAGAATATAATAAGAAAGGAGACCATTGTCAAGATATTCTGAGATAACCCTTACATTTAACCTTGACTCTGAGAACATCCATGCAGATTCATCCTCAGTCAACCAGAAGAACTTTAGACATCATAGAAGCGTTAATAAAAGTAGTGAAGGGTTGATGAAGCTTCATGAAAGAATTGCTGTTTTTTCAGTGCTCTATAGAGGGCGCTCCTGGCTCCATATTATATTGTTTTGAACAAGTGTTCTACTGGAAACTCAAATCATTTTTAAAACCAAGGGTTAAACCACCTTCTAGCAAATAGGACACTGCTTCATGAAGCTTTATCAACCCTTTACTTAATGGCAACTAATTTAAAAATCCAAATGTCCTGAATTACTCACATGTTTCAAATGTTTAGATTTTGTCTTCCTTGAAGTCTTCTTCTCAAAGATACAGTCCATCATCATGACCATGTTTTAAATTGATTGATTGATTGATACTAACTAAAGTTCTCCCCCGACTGAAATCTCAGCGAACACGAGGTTATGAGAACGGAGTCCATTATGACGTTATAATGTCTCACTCCTCCTCCAGCCAGCTGTAATTACGTCATGCTTGGTTTATACAATGAGTCCCTTGGAGGAGGAGACTTCTGGGATTGATGACAAAACGGTAACAAACCTTTATGTTTGATCAATCATAGCAGTGGGTGTGGTTATGATAAACCATATTTAAATTACCAGAAAAACAAACAGTTTTCAGTGGGCTGGGCTTAAGCATATTTTCTGATCTATATACTTTAATGAATGTTTTGTACAAACAGACACACACTGATGAGTACAATAGAGGTTCAAGATCAATTTAAGACACACTTAATTTTGCTTTGTTCACAAATGTGGTGCTCTAGAAGGGTATAACTATATAATAGACAGTTCACTGCTGTTACATATGGTACAACCGAGTAAAATTGTTAATTGGTGATGGAAAAATACTAGATGTGTCGAGTGTGTTCTACTCTGTTATTCCGGTTTTTAATTTTCTAACTTCTCTGATAATCAATATCTTGGACTTTAAGTTCTTACTTAAGAGTGAAAATTGGACATATGAGTTAAGGTTCTGTATTAAACTCTCCTTGCAAGTAACATCTTTATGACTTGAGATCTCTGATGCCTATATAAATTCACAGATTTGAGTCAGATTCCTAACCTGACAAATATGTGATTTGTTCTGATGCTTCACACAAATACAAAATGCACCTCAATCAATATATGTTCTCGGCTGCGAAACGGACCGCTGCGATGTGCGTTGAACTCTCCGTGGATTTTCTCCTCATAACCACTTATACACCTGCCTGCATGTCTTACACACACACACACACACACACACACACACACACACACACACACACACACACACACACACACACACACACACACACACACACACACACACACACACACACACACACACACACACACACACACACACACACACACACACACACACACACACACACACACACACACACACACACACACACACACACACACACACACACACACACACACACACACACACACACACACACACACACACACACACACACACACACACACACACACACACACACACACACACACACACACACACACACACACACACACACACACACACACACACACACACACACACACACACACACACACACACACACACACACACACACACACACACACACACACACACACGGGCCCTCCGGGCTCTGTGTTCGCCGAAAATCATCTATGCTTGAACAGACACGTCCAAGGTCAAGTTCTTAATGAAGATTGATGTGGGTGTGATGTCGCCCGAAAAAACGACACACTGTTTTTGTGTGTGAACACGCGTGACTGAAGGTGGAAATGAAAGACAGAGGCGTTTAAGAAGTGTCGTCGTGTCTTCTCCGTCGTCATTTTACGCATTTCCCCCGCAGCAGAAGCAATATCTGCGCGTCAGATCAGTCACCTGGAATGTGTTTTCAGAGAGCGACAACAGCTGCTTCTGAACGTATATTTTATATTCCTTCCCATTTATTGCAACATGTGAATAAAGAGAACAACGGTTACGCTCTGTTAGCCATTGGGACTCGTTTCCTTGTCTTTCTAGTGTTCTACTCCACTACAAGATCCACATGAGCAAAGACAAAATAACTTGGCTTAATATATAAAATACATTTATTCTTTAGATAAATCCATCGTAATGATTCATTTAACCCTTGTGCTATCTCAGGGTCAAGGTGACCCAGAAGGCACAAAAATAAATGTGTTCGTAGTATCCCTTGTGTTGTCTCTGGTTCAAGATGCATATGTATTTCCGGAAGTGGCAACACAAAGGGATACCTCAAACACGTTTTTGTTTTCGGGCCTTTGGGTCACCTTGACCCTGAGATAACACGAGGGTTAAAATCTCAACCCAACTAACCCTATGTGCAGATTCATTATTCCACTTCTACTGCCAGGAATAAAGTGCCAGAGACGTTTCAGGGAATTTAAATCATAGAAAGATATTCAATAATGGTATTCTAACAGAAGCGTTGGTCATTTGTAAAAACAATCAAGAAATTTTCATTTTTAGACAGACGCCGCCATCGACTTTGGACAGAGAATTATGAAGCTGACCATCACTAATATTTTCTTATATGAAAAATGAATGATCATTTAAAAATATACAAAAACTATGCATCAAAACTGCTGAATCTGCTACGGTCTGATGTAGTTTCATGATACAGTGTGATGTTGTTTAGAGGTCAGTAGGTGGCGCCATCAGTTTAAAAATGATGTGATGCTTCATTAGAACCGTAAAAAAGGAAAATAGCAAAGAGACCGCCAACTGGATATAACTCCAAAAAGAGAACAAAATGACTTAAACTGTTTGAAGATCATCAATTTGTGCCATAGTGGTAATTAAAAACGTTACATTAGTTGAATTATGATAACAAGAACTTTTATCCTGCCTTATCTGTTATCAACCCAAAAATGTGTTGCAACAAAAACTAATGAAGCTGAAGGCTGGCTTGAGGATTGTGAATCCAATATTGAAATACTTTTAAAGAGTCTTGCCATGAAAACAAAATCAATTTTTTCTTTGTCTATATATTTGTAAAAAATACCCAATAAAAATCCTTAAAAGTAAAACTAATGAACAAAGTAATCATAAATTCCTCACCTGATATTTAATAAAAGAAGAAAAATCTCACACTAGCTCTGTGTAAAATGATTTTTTTTAAAACAAATGTTCTATCTTGAGTCTTATTAGGAATCTAATAAAGTTACAGATGGTACGGAGGAGGATAAAGAAGGCATTAATGGCGGTCATTAACAATGGTGTTAATTGCAGTGTTGCCCACCACTTGGCCTCAATTCACAGCAAGCTGTTGCTAACTTTTCAGTTCCCTAAAAGCTACGAGTGTGATTCTTCCAAGGATGTATAAATATTTGGCTGGCAGCAGAGATTTTCTGTGTGGAAAAATCACAGTCCCCGTTGGACCATTGATCGAGGAGCTTTAAGGATAGATTTTTTTTCTCAGTTAAGCGCTGGTAAGAAAAAGGTTCACGGCGCTCCAGAGCTTCTGAAATGGAGCCTTTTTGTCTCAATTCCAAGGAGAGGTGGACAATTTACACCAAACTAACCGATCCATTGTTGTGTTGGAGGCGTCCGAGAAAGTTTGTGAGTCCTTAAATTGAAAACTTTAATCACAAATGTTCTTGTGAAATGGAGACTTGTCGTTGGGACTAAACTGTTGCATTTTTTTCTTTTGCACATTTGCCCAAATTGTTTCTTTTGAACCTCTTTTATCTTCATGTGTCACTTTCTAACATCAATCTACATTAGCTTATAGACGAACTTCTAGAATCAATCAGGAAATCTTACCTGGGAAAAAAAAGGTCTTTAAAGGAAAAAAAACAACATAAGAAGTTTTTTTGACAGACTTTAGGTGCTAAGACTATTGAACAGGTTTAACCTTTTGGTTATGATACCAAGTATTGTAGGGGAAAAAAAAGTTTGCTATTTCATCCTTGAGAGACCCAGGTGAGATTTTTTTCGTGGGGCTAACCAAAGGGATAGCAAGTTTCTTTTTTATACTAGTGTGTCACAACTTATCTAATTATTTTTTAATCTTGTTAATAACGTTGTGTGAACCTTCTAAAATCAAGCAGGAAAATCTTATCTGACAAAAAATATTATTCTACTAATTAAAATAAAAAAAAACTTGGGTGCTCATACAATTGACCAGGTTTAACTATCTATGGTAATTAGGCCAAGTATTTCATAAAAAAAAAAAAAAAGTTTCAAAGCATGGTCTTCTAAGATCCAGGTGAGAATTTTTGTGGGCATGTCCAACTGGTAGGAGGACTTGGAATTAACCAAAGACTTATTAGAGAAAAAGTTTCATGTTGTATATTAAGTTAGTTCCTTTTAACCTTTTTTTATCTGCATATGTAACTTCAAAGCATCAATTTACATTAATGTTTATATGCATTTTTATCTGTTTTAAAGGAAAAAATAGTTATGGTCTGATGAAGCTTCATGAAACAGTGTCATGTTGTTCAGAGGTCAGTAGGTGGCGCCATCAGTTTAAAAATGATGTGATGTTTCATTAGAACAGTTGATCAAAACAAAAGAAAAATAGTGCAGAGACCACCATCTAGTGGCCTCTGAAAATAATGACACTGCTTCATGAAGCTTCATCAGACCATCACTAGGAAAAATGTATTTACTTTTATAAGGTTGTATTAACTTCTAGAATCAAGCTGGAAAATCTTATATGATAAAAAAAAAGAAAAGATTATTATACTTTTACCGAAAACAAAACATTTTCGTTAACTTCTTGAATCCGTGCGAGTGCACGTCTACTTCAGAGGGGTCATCTGAGAAGAGCAAAAAAGGCTCCAGGTGTCCGGCTGAAAATCTATTCCCTCTTCAGAGATGGATGTCGTGGCCCCGGAGGTCAGAGAAAGGATTAATATGACAAATTCGGAAATCGTTGCTGAAGCGATGCCGCAGGTGCCGAGAGCGCCCGGGACACCGGGGACAAGACCGAGGGGGGATTAGAGTGTTGGTGTTACGGCTCGAGTGATATATGCTGAGTCCTCAGAACTTACAGGTGCTCCGCGAAGTTAACGCTGCAAACTCCATCTTGGGAGGAGAACAGATTACAAAAGTGTGAGTCATGCTTCGACTTGACTGAGTCATCAGGAAGATGAGATTTGACCCAATCATTATCATATTTAAACGAGAAATGATTCTTAGATTCCTTGAAAAACACTTTAGAATCTAGTAAAGTCTTGTAAGGACACTAGAGTCAGCCTGGTTACCCTCTCACGAGTGCTACAGGTTTCCTACAGAGCGCTTCTCGGAGTTGAAATGGCCGCCTTGAACTGCTGTGTCTGGACTAATCCTGCTTTTTCGTTTTTTGGTCTTTTTTGTTTGGCCAAAAGAAACAGTTGTGCGGTAACTTCTCCCTTATTATAAGAACTAAAACAGTGTGAATAGGAAGGTTATAAACTAAATAAGAGCTATGTAGCCCGAGTATTAATCCTTGTATTGTCTCTGGGTCAAGGTGACCTGGAGGCCCGAAAACAAATGTGTTTGTGGTGTCCCTTGTGTTGACTCTAGGTCAAGGTGACCCGGAGGCCCGGAAACATATGTGTTTGTGGTATCCCTTGTATTGTCTCTGGGTCAAGGTGACCCGGAGGCCCGGAAACAAATGTGTTTGTAGTATCCCTTGTGTTGTCTCTGAATCAAGGTGACCCGGAGGCCTGGAAACATATGTGTTTGTGGTATCCCTTGTGTTGACTCTGGGTCAAGGTGAAAGACCTCCCTGGCTTTCAAAAATACATATGTACTGGTGGAATTTGAGACAACTCAACTCAACTTTATTTATAAAGCGCTTTAAAAACAACAACAGTCCTTACAAAGTGCTGTACAGTGACATAAAAGAAAGCATAGTTAAAACACACAAAGGTAAAAACAATATCAAATAAAACAAAAGCACTTTAAACAGCTCAGAGTCTCATGCTGCGTTAAAAGCCAGGGAATAAAAGTGTGTTTTAAGACGATATTTAAAAATGGACAGTGACAACACAAGGGATAGAACAATTACATTTGTTTTTGGGCCTTTGGGTCCCCTTGACCCTGAGATAACACAAGGGTTAAGCAAGTTACAGCCTTTTTTCATCCCTTATCATTCGGGCAATGTTGGGTATTCTAGCTTTTAAATAAAAGAAAAAAAATACACGGAACTTCCAACTTTTAGTAGGACTTCAGTTACTCTGACGATTGGCCAGGTTTAACTATTACTCATGATGCCAAGTATTTGAGACCTTTTTTTCAAGTTGAATATTTAAAACTGATAATGCCAGGGTCATGTTGTTCATAAGATGATAAGATTGTGTGAGAGTACAGAAGTCGATGTAGTTCAATGACGGGGGCTGGACCTCTTTGTTCTTGCTGCTGCCCGGGCGACCTGACTTCAGTCAAGCAATGAAAGGACGGATGGAAAATATTAAAAGACATTTCCTCACAGTTCCTGATCATCAGAACCAAATCAGGTAATGGCCGTCCAGCGTCTCCCTCCTTGCTGCATCACAATAACAAGGTAGATATTGACCCTCAGAGGACACAATCTCAGAGGCGGCTGCCCATGTTGATCATCGCGTTGTTATGCAGGGGACGCCTCCAGCTGGAGCGCTCCAAGATGGCGGGCGCCGGACTGTCTTCCTCAATGACAATAGAGTGAACGCGTCGTCTGCTGAGGCGGCAGATTGGACTTTTAGCCACATAAACAGGAGAAGCTGTCCCCGGAGGTTGAATCTCAGCAGGCAGGAGTCAAATAATTAGAGTTTGCTGGCCGTGACCTCAGTGATGACACCACGGTGAAGCATTGCATGGTTCTGTATCGATGACAGCCTCACTTCACTGTGGAGCTGCTCCTTGTCATGAGCCAAAACCTATTTGTATTCAACTCATCTTTGAAAGTGTTTGTCTCGTTTTCAGGAAACAACTGAGTTACAATTCAGTTGTTGGCTGGGTGGAAATATAAAGTGTGGAGCCCTGAACAGAAGCCTGATGGCTGCCGTATATCCCAGCTACATAGGGTGAAACACAGGGGACACTCTGGACAGGACACACCGACAAATAAAGACGTACATTGTTTGTGTTGGAAAAAAACACTGTGTGTTCAGCAAATCTCTTGAACACATTTTTTTTTAAAACATGATGTAAAAAATTATGGTCACACAAAGAATTTAAAACAAGAAAAACATTTTTTTTACAGTTTTGAATACCTTTAATTATTATTGAAGCAAATGTGTAAAAATATGTTTATTCAAGCAGTTAATATCAGGTTTACGTTTGTATTTTTATGAAATAATTATCGCACAAAACTGTTAAAATTGAATAATGAAGTTATGTCTGTTTAGGAAGGATAATACTAATTCCAATAAAAAATGAAATTATTACCAGCAGGGATTTTTCTTTCTGAAAAATAATCGGTTTAAGATTTACCTCTGATTTCATTCATAGCTATATATATATATATATATATATATATATATATATACAGGAAAATGGGACAAAAAGTCAGGCTGAACTATGCTTTGAGAGTTGTGAATTAAAATCTTCTTGCAACTGATATTAGTATTTAATTTTACGATCCAAAACTATTTAAAAAAAAATCCCAAATGTGTACACTGTATTCTTTTCACGACATATGTATTATGGTGTAAAAATATAAAATACATAAATGAGTATTTGAAAAAGAAATGTAATTATAAAATGATTTGTATAATGTTAATAATTTATTTTTTGTATATGTCATAGATGTTATGTATGTATAATATTTGTATGGTTATATTATTTTATACTTAATATTACAGACTTAAGTGTAGTATAAAAGGTAAAATACTCATCTATCTACTTGGGTATTTCAGCTAATATATACTGTTTATTGATTATTTCTATATGTATGCATGTGCACAATATAAATAATACCTTAAAGTAGTTTGGTTTAGCTTTAGTAAGGTAAGGAATTAATTAATTTTGGAAATAAATATTAGATAATTCAATGTTATATATAAATGAATGAAAAAATATTATAATAAAATAATGATTATACGAAAATATCACGTTAAAAGGACATTTAAAAAATCAAATTATTATATCAAATATAAGAACCCTAAAACAAGAAGAGAGCAAGTTCAGACGGAGTATGGAGCTTATGGTTGTCCAAAGTGTCTTAAATTACATTATACTTATTTGTATGTATTCAATTATAATTTAAGGAGAATTGTATCTATTTGATTTGTCAGGTGCTTCCCTGCTTCCCTTTGCACCCACTTAGAATTAACAAGAAGGATAAAAAAAATGGTAAATCTCCCTTAGTTAGTCTTCAATACATTTGTACTTTATTTCATTAAGTTTGTATGTATTTGATCTTTTCAATCACTGACAAAGTACTGAGGATAAAACACACACTGAAATAATCTTGATCAAACATTCATTAGAAGCAAAAGTTCAAGAGCCAACAGATCTTAGAGGAACTTCTTAAAAGATCCTCAGATTCTCCAGCAGCTCATTGAAGAAATGTTAAACCCTGCGAACATCATTCTTCTGACCTTTACATCCCTGACTGGCCACTTTAATTCTCTGTTCGCTCTTCATGGTTAAATTGTCTTGAAGCCGCACGTTTTCTCTTTTTCCGTCGCGAGCTCAAGACTCTGCGATGAAAGGCAGAAGGAAGTTAAAAAAAAAAAGCTTTGTGTGTGAATGCGTGTCAGGCTTGCGATGACATATGCTGATGTGAAAAGTGTCAACTCAACATTAGCCCGGAGGTCCCAGACCGTTGTTGGAGCACGGTCAGCATCTTTACGGATCTGCACCCCGACTGTGGATGGACATTGTTTGGCAAATATATGAATGAAATTTTAATTTCTGGATAAAATTCAATCTTTAAAAGTATTTCTTTAAATACATCATAATCCAAATTTAATTTCAATGCTTTTTAAAAAAAATGTTTTTCATGTATTTCTTTGTAGTTTTTAGTGAAATTAAGTGTTTCTGTTTTGAGTTATTTTGCCAACACAGACATATTCACATAACGATCAGATAACCTCCTTGGCAGAGTAAATAATTCATTTTTGATTCCCTGGTAATGATGGGTTTATAAAGCTTCAGGAAGCAATGTTATTTTTATTAAAGACCACTAGATGGCACTCTCTAAACAATTGCTTTAAACAGCTTTGATACTAAAACTCTTGTATCATTTTTAATGCACCACCTACTGAGCTCTAAAACAAGTTAATCAAAAGTTATAAGTCATTTGTTTTAAGAGCGTAACCCTTGTGCTATCATTCGGTTGCTGCAGACAAATGTGTTTGTGGTATCCCTTGTGTTGCCTGTGGTTGAAGATGAACGACCTCCCTGGCTCCCAGAGAAACATAAGCAGTAGCGGGTCACCTTGACCCAGATATAGGTTTAGAGGTCAGCAATAAAAATGCCAGACATTGAAAAAAAAACTCACCCAAAATGGATTCAAAGTACCCTAAAAAAAATCCAACGTTTTAATGGCCACACTTTTTCTGACGAGT
The DNA here is from genome assembly GCF_982586985.1 of Callionymus lyra. Taxonomy (NCBI): domain Eukaryota; kingdom Metazoa; phylum Chordata; class Actinopteri; order Syngnathiformes; family Callionymidae; genus Callionymus; species Callionymus lyra. The sequence continues at coordinate 20,133,112 of NC_141831.1, forward strand.
GAAATTAACAGACTGTTTCCGTTCTGTCTTTCAATTTCTGTTGCTTCGCTCGGCACTCTCTTATCTCTCCACAACATTGACCACGAAGGAGAAGAGGGGGGGAGCATTTTCTCATTTATTTCCTTTCGCAACATCTCATTTACATTTCACAAACTATCCATCCATCCAATGGAACATTATCATCCTTCCATTTTTTTCACTTATCCCTTCCAGCAAAACCCCCTTATCTCCCTCCTGCATCCCTTATCCTGCTTTCACCTGCTGTCCCCACTACTCCCCCCCAAGTCTGTTTCCCTCCCGCCTCCTCCCTCTTGGCCTATTTTTCCACATCCCAGCTGTGTCTCACAGCTTCGCAACATTCGTTTATTCAGCATTAATCCAATTCTTCCCAATTTTCCCAACTGGCGGTTGCAAGACTATTCTTTGGAGCACCTCTTCACACCTGTCACCGGCGTGTCCTAGTTAGACTAATCCACCTCACTGTTTTACAGTTGGCCTTTTAGCCAAGTGCTAAGGGAACTTGATAGAAGTTTAAGGAACCACTGGATAAGTGCCTTACTTATGAAGGTGTGCTGATGAAGAACAACCATCCAAAAGTGGAAAAATGGACTCAGGCTGTATAGTTTGGTTTTACTTAAGGTAAAGTAGATCAGCTTCTGCTGATGTAGAAGGATGGGCCACCAAAGGAAAGAGGACCACAGGATCAGCGGGGTGACTCGGTTCTTTATTGAAGAAATCTCAGCTTTTAAATTCAAAACACAATTTGTTTGTTGACCAACGCCTGAGCATCATCAGCTCTTCCAAATCCTCAAATATATTCAAAAGATATGGGTCGGCCCTGGGAGGCATTTTTCTTGAATTAAAATGAAAGGAATTCTGGACAATCAAAGTCTACATCCATTAACGTCATGGAACCAGGCTCTTGGATTCCCAGATTTAACTGAAAACATAATTGTTTCGCTCCTTTCCTACAAGACATTAGATGAAAGACTTTCTGGCTAAAAACATTTACTGGATCGAGGAATTTTGACCCTTTCTGATCAGGGGTCGCGGAGTTCTTTCGCGGCCCTGTTGCCATGTCAACGTGTCGTTTTCGGGAGCGGCTCTACGGCCATTTAATTGCAGAAGTCAATGAGTTCCTTCGTGGCCTTTTGGCCACATACATACTCTTTTGGGGGCAAAAACTCTACAAATTCCCTAAAACTGCCTGGGCAGGATCTCCAAAGTGTCAGGGTGCGGAAGGAAACCCAGGCCCAGAAAGTGTCTGATTATCAAACTTGACAGATTTATTATCAGCAGGCAGAGGGATCGTGACAGGTAGTCCAGGAAATATACATCCGACAGGTATGATATCCAGAAAAACAGGTCAAGGGCACAGGCAGGCAGAAAAACGAGAAGATGTACCAGGGGTCAAAACTGGGAAGGCGAAACAATCTCGAATAGGGAGTCTAAAATGTGAAACACGAACTAGACAAACACGGGACAACAAGTGTGACGAACCGACAAAGACTGAGGGAGAGTGAGCAGAATATGAAGGCTGCCAGCAATCACTGGCAGCTGCAGAACACAAGACAGGTGGAGACAATAACAATCAGCAAGGGGAGGGACCGGAAAGGAAACCCCTGAGTTATCTATCATAACCTCAGGTTCTACGAGTTGGTGCGAAGCCCTCCAACGGCTTCGCTATGGGTTTACCCCGAGGCACCGCCTCGTCTCTGAGAAAGCTTAATGAACTCGCCACCCAGGAGGGGGCAGTACCTTCCTATAAAGGCGGGAAGCACCCGCCGCACTTTCTCCAACTGAAAACTCAGCGAGAAGGGCGGCCGCTGGGCGACGAGGTTGGAGGGCTTCGCACCAACTCGTAGAACCTGAGGTTATGATAGATAACTCAGGGGTTCTACGTCATTGGTGCTCCGCCCTCCAACGGCTTCGCTATGGGTTTACCCAAAAGGCGAAGCCTGACGGGATAAATGTACCCCCAGCTGGACGCCGCTCCTGGAGCAGCATCACTAGGGCCCCGCCGGCCCAGGGTCCAAACCCACTTGAGCCGTGGGCCCTGAGGGGGGCACAACAGCGCTCAAAATAGTATGAGCTACTGATCCCGCCGTTACGTCGAGGAGATAGGCCTTAGCGAAGGTAGACGTGGACGCCCAAGAGGCTGCCACACCCCGCAAAAGAGCCACTGAGGCTGCCACGCCACGGGTGGAATGTGCCCTCAGACCGCTAGGAGCGGATCCACCCGCTGCTCTCTGCCGCCAAACGTGACGTCCTCCACGGTGCCAGTGCTTGTAGACAGCGCTGTCGGGGAAGGAACAACCTCCGGTCAACATAGACATGTCCGGACTAGTTCCACTCACCTCATCAGCTGTCACGCTCTGTCGGGCACGAGCGCTGGTCGACGTGGAAGTAAACACAGCTGACTCAGCCGGTCTCGCGGACCTCTGCTCGTCTGTAAACAAAACACATGTGGTTGGAGTCTGCCCCTCATTCGTGTGGACAGACTCCGTTATTACAGTCTCGGCATGACCCGGGCGAAGGGGTTTAAACCCTCCTTCGAACTGTGTTCTGAGAGGAAATTCACGCCGTCTATGAACGGCGGAGCATGTTAGCTTAGCATTAGCGGCGAAAGTCTCTAATGACGCCTGTGAATACGTCACACTCACAGGCGGAAACACATGCACGCTACCAACATCTCTCTCAGAACGAACCACAGAAACGTCATACGTTTTCTTAGATTTATTTACATAAAGCCCTTTGAAAGAATAGGGGGGAGGAGGGCTCCCCCGAGAAGAAGCCTCGCCTCCCTCGGTCTTCGCTGGCTCCGCTGCGGCTGCTGGCTCCCCGGCTCCTGCTGCGGATCCCGGCGACGCTCGCTCGTCGCCCGCCGCGGCTGTTGCCGTTGCTGCTGGTGCTGCTGGGTTGGCTGGCTCTGGTGACGCTTTCCCCCCGCTTTCTCGGTCCACGGTGAGCCTGTCGAGCGCACCGCACAGGAGAGCCATGTTGTTTGCGAGGGAGACCACCTGCGTCCCCCCCGTATAGGATCTGTTAAACAACATCGCCGTCAGCCTGTCTTCAGCTCTAGGCAGAGCTACAGGGCAGCCTGGCCAAAGTCGAGCTCCCGGGTCGGGGGCGGCACGTACCGTATCCGAGGGCTCCGGGACACCGCGCCGCCAGTCCACCCCGTCCACACGGCAATAGGGTCCGTAGGATCCTACGGGAGGCCCTGAAGCCATGGGAAAGGCAGACCCTCGCCGCGCGTAGCCCCAGATCTCGTCCAGTTTAGGACAGACAACCCCCGGAACCGTAGGCCTGCGCGCTTCGTTCCGCCCGACCTTCACTCCGCATGTAAACGGTGGTGGCGCGAGTGGAGGTGCGGGGGGGAGTTCGACCCCCATGCGGTTCGCCGCGGCGGTGAATATGCGCGGCAGGGCGTCAAGCAGGTAGCGAGGAACCGGCCCGGTTCCCCCGACCGCTTCGACGTCCCCCGGCTCGGAACCGAACAGGGTGCTCGGATCCGCCTCATAACACCGCCGGTCGTCCTCCTCATCGTAGTCGGCCCACGACCTGACTGGAGGACGCGGCGTGCGCCGACGGGCCTCGTATGCTCCCCGTCTCTTACGGACCTCCTCGGGAAGCATACGGCAGGCCCCACAATCCGCAAGTGCGTGATCCGGGCCTAGACAGACGAAGCAGAGAGCATGCGTGTCCCCCCTCCCCAGGGGGGTGTCACACGTTAGGCACAAAGACATATCCACGTCAACGTTCATGCTCACGTCCGTCATGCTGTATCCAGGAGCTTTCTCGCTGAGTTGAAAATGGAAAAAGTGTGGCGGGTGCTTCCCGCCTTTATAGGAAGTGGACTGCCCCTGCTGGGTGGCGAGTTCATTAAGCTTTCTCAGAGACGAGGCGGTGCCTCGGGGTAAACCAATAGCGAAGCCGTTAGAGGGCGGAGCACCAATGACTTAGAACACAAAGGTTCATGGGAGGTTGTTTTTGTCTTGTTAGAGCAGGTATTCTACCATGTTCCGTAGGTTGCTAAACTTGAATTATAGGTACCAAATCCAGGCCTTTTTTGGGGGCAACAGTGGCTCGGGTTGAAAATAAGTTTAGGTAGTGCCCTTGAGCAAGACATCTTGCCCGTTTCTAGTTTGAATTGTTTGTGGATGGACATGGTGGACGTTAGTGGAGCTGTTTGGTAGTGATGTGCTCATGAAGATTCATGAAACAGTGTCCTATTTTAAGGGCTCAGAAGTAAGTAAGTGAGTAAAAGTTATTTGTAAAGCACCTTTCTAGACCAGGGTCACAAAGCGCTTGAACAATCAAAAACAATAGACAGTTAAAATATATACTTTAAAAGACACAAAACACACAAACACAGGAGTCCAAGAAAATCAGGGAAAAGCCTGCACAAATGAAAATGCCTTAAGAAGGTTGATTTTTTTTAATTATATGAGGTTTGAATGAGTTACCTTTTAAGTTACAGATTGAACAGCAGACAGTGACATCTAGTGGGCTCAAAAAAAATCTACTGCTTCATGAAGCTTCGTCAACCTATCACTACTATTCCGTACAAATCACCGCCAGGATATCAGCTCCAGACGTAGCTAGCCACCACTACTGTGATACTGAAATATGAATAAATACTGGTTTGTATTTAACTGGGTAGGGGTCTTGTTAAGAGAAATAAGTGGTTGTCATTCAGATGCACTTCCCACTAACTTCTTCTCTTTCTTCGCGTCCTCAACGTCCTCTCTTCCCCTCCTGTCTCCCCAATGAAACTTCTGATCCAAGTCTTTCAATCACTTTGAAAAAAGCTTTTGTCTGCAAATCAAAGGGGGAAAAAAGGGGGGCATCCACAATAGCGCGTCACAAAAATAGCATCAATAAGAAAAAAAACCTTCTGAAAGCAAGATGTCTTATTATACTTCCAAGAAGACGGATCCAGAGTTGGTTTTAAAGTCTGCTTTAGATCTTGATCTGAAGTTGAAAATAATGATTGCTGTCCTAATTGTTCAAGTTCAAACTGGATTATTTATGAATGAGTTACATTTCTATAAGTTGCAATTTCACGTTATTTTGACCAATTTTTAAAAAACTTTTTTCTGACAATTGAATTAGTTAGTCTTTTTTGTATGAATGCAAAAAAGAATAGAACAGAATTTCCCAAAACCTTTGCTGTTTTCCAAATGATTAAAATATATCAGTATAATTCAATGTATTCTAAAACTTTTCCAAATAAATGTAAAGGTTACACTAGTACATAAAGCATTTTTTTATATTCAGAAGTTCTATGGAAGTTAATGTATCACACTCAAGGTTTAAATGGTATGACATACAACAACAAATATAAACCCAATTTATTTTATTTTTTTTCACTGCCTGAGTAGCTTCAAGGTCCCAAACGAAACAAAAAAAGGAGGAATAATAAAATAATAAAATGTAAAGAAGGTCAGGTCTTTTGTGTTTTCTAACTCTGAAGTAAAAACTCCTTAAAACGAAAGTTGATAAGGTCACAGGGAGTTACTTATTCAGTTGTTTATTTTGCTTCTCTCGATTGTCTCAACCATTATATCTTTTTATAATTTGACAACTCGACAGTTGACAACACAAAAAATGATTAGAGCTTAGCAGTAATTAAGTACCACCGTAGGATATTAACATTTTTTCCCAAAAGGTAAAGTCTTGTTAGTCCTAACTGACGTCTGGAGACAACACGTTCAGTTAGGATTATAAATGTATCTGTAAATAGTCAAAGAGAAGCCCTCATATATATCACACAGTACATAAAGGTGGTCATAATGTTTTGGCTGATTATGTCAAATTGCACCCCGGTTTAATAATTGACAACAAAGTTATATAAAAGGCGTTTTTGTTATCTAGGACACCATAGAGATGGAGCAGCGGTGATGGTTGTCATGGTGACGGCAGTTCGATTTTAAAATGCGCCCCCCCCCTCCTTTTTAACTGGAATATTCTTCTTTGAAACAAAGCAGACACGACTTGTTCGACGCCACCACCGGATCCTGCATCACTTAAATGTATATATATATATATTCCTATATCAAATGGAGGGATTAGGATTATGCCGGGATTGAAGCACAATCTCGCTAACCCAGTGCAGTGTGAGCCAGCGTTCAGTTTTCATTTCTTTAAGACAAAATGATGTTTGCTGAAAGCACGTATTGTGGTGGAGAATTATGACATGCTGTGCCGGAGTGGTTTAATTAATGCTGAATAATCAATCTGAGTCAGGGAGAGTGATCCTGCAGGGATTATGTTGATGTTGCTTTCAGCCTGGTCATGCAAATCCACCCACTGGTGGGCTTTGACTGGAGACCGCCGAGTGTTTCCCGCGGCGATCACTATTGATAAACTATGACAGCGTGCGTTAAAAAGAAATGGACTTTAGCTACGTGAGGGTTTGAATTAGCAATGGGGATTTTTATATTGCTTTTTAATTAAATTGTTTAATAATTAACAACGTGAAATAAACACCACTAACTACTGGGAACTATTGGATTCATAGAAAAATACGATTTTTGTTTTCTATATGTTGCAATTGCTGGTGTTTGACTTATTTGTCATAAAAAAAATACCAAAATCAATAAATAAAGTATGTAAGGAAATAAAAATGAAGTTGAAAAAAAATATGTTTTAGTTATTATGACTGGATGATCATTAAAATAATTATGATTGCATATAAAACGTACGAGTAAAAACTATTGAAGTAATCAAAGTCGACAAAAAATTATAAATATATATATTTTTTTTATATGTATAGAACTATGTATATATATATTATTCAACAAAAGTGTGAAAAAGTCAAATTACGCATGAACTTTAAAAAAAATTAATTTCATATTGCAACAAAAACTTTTTCTTATAGAAGAACAATAAATAAGAATTTTAAAAATAATTATAAACACCAGAATAGAGAAGACATATTAACATATTAACTATTACTAAGATACTTATTTACATGTGTATTAAGAGCAAATAAACCACTTATTAACCATACAGAAGTATTATCGCTATTAACAATACTCTCTGGTCTCTTTTTAAGGAAAAAAGGAAAAATATACTAGTATTGATACCATCCCAATTACTTTAATTTATTAATTCAAGTATTTAATATTTGTAACGTCAAACATATTTAAATCTTAACAGTCTTTTCATACTGGGGGAAAACACTTATCTGCAAGTATTGACAACATCCTAATGACTTTACATATTCACATAGATTTTTGAGTAATAAGGACGATATGAAAACCTTTGATATACTTTTTAATATCATGATATTAAGGGTAGAATATTGTCACGATGAAAATACATATCCTGAACATGAAAAAGTAATTTGAATGGTGTAATAAATCCTACTATTTACACAAAAGTGTGTGATGAACCTGAAACAAGTGTGTATTTTCTCCGTGACAATATAATGATTGAGAAGAAACACCAGTGATGTGGTTTCTAGAAGCTCAATAGTTGTTGTGCTCGTCAGCGTGTCGATACTTCGATCCTGCTCTCTGAGCTCATTTCAAGACGACGACTGCTGATCATTGACTGATCGGCTGGAAGGTCGGCGCGAGTCGTTCCGGATAATTCGACTCCATCAAAAGTTGGACTGCGGCTGTTCGGGTTTCTGAACTTACAGCTCCACGGCACCAGGTCGGGAAATCTGTGAAGGGTTATTGAGGAATGAACCGCAGTTGAAGGAATCAAATCTGACAAGTTGATGAACCACTTTGAGTGCAGGTGATGATGCACCTGGAGAAAAAACATAACTTTAAATCTTAAAGATTGTCCCTCAAAATGTAAATATATTATCTATTTTTTATTTTTGTTTTCTTTTTCTTAGTTGTTTTTTATTGTAATTGTAACTTTTATATGACTTTGAATTGTTGTTGTATTTCAACTTACCATAACAGTCTATTTTTATTCTTTTTTTTTTATTACATTTTTGATATATATCGTTTATATTTGCATGTTTATTTGTACTTTTTTAATGTTTGAATATAGCAAGATGCAGGATTTACATTTAGTTATAAATTATTTTCTATAGTCAACACAATAAGAAAATACATATTTGTTTTTATATATATTTTTGTTTTCTTTTTCTTAGTTTTTTATTTTAATTTAACATTTATACATACAACCTTTTTAACTGTTGTTGGTGTCTTTCAATTTATTTTTATCCATTACAGTCTATTTTTATTTAATTTTTGTATTGTATTGTTTTATACATCTTTAATATTTGCATGTTTATTTGCACTTTTAAAAAAAATAAATTCTATATTTATTAAACTTTTGTTTTCCTCGCCACGATCTCGAACAAGGGTCGCCTCTGCGTTACAGCGCCATCTGTATCTTGATCTCCTGAGCTATAAATGTTTCTAACGGGGCAGTACATGAGCGCAATGTGTTGTTTTCATCCAACAGAAAGTCATAAATGATACATTTGGGCATCAACACATCGATCCTTCCATCCAAGCGGCCGTCCATCCTGCCAGTTTACAGTTTTTACCATCTGTTATTTCCAACATGTCTTATCTTCAGACGGCTTCTTTTCCAAAAAAAATCCTTCAAGAGTTTAACGTCTTCATCAGCTTTATTATCCTTCTGACTTACTGACTTTAAAAGTTAGAAAACAATAGTTATATATAAATATTTTTTCTTACATATTTTTTTCTTGAAATTTGGTCTCATTAAAAAAGGAATTATTTTTTGTTACAAAAATGAAACAGCCGCTCAAATGTATTTGTAAAAACACTAACTAAACAAACACATTTTTAATTTAATGAAACAGGTATTTGGTATTAAGATGTTAAAAAATTGTTTTACGTATTTTATTTCCATTTTAGGAACTTGATAATATAGAATAATCAGTACTGATGGGCTGATGAAGCTTCATGAAGCATTGGTCATGTCTTAAGCGGTCAGTAGGTGGCGCCATCAGTTTAGAAATGACATGGTGTTTCATTGGAACAGTTGTTCAAACAAAAAAAAACAGTGCAGAGACTGCCATCTAGTGGACTCTGAAAATAAGGACACTGCTTCATCAGACCATCACTACCAATGAATGACCACCTTCCTTTCGTTGGCTAAGTTCTGGACTTTCACTCCTTGTCCGACCGTCTCGATGGATGTCGTCCCTCTTCCCTGGCAGGTGTTACGAGATGTTTACAAGTCTGCTCCAACAAATATATAACCAAATAAATCCCTCAATTAAATATAGGAAGTCGAGCCAACTCTAGTCCTTTCATCAACCAGGTCTATTTTCCACTATGGCCACTAGATGGTGACAAAGTGCTTTTCAAAGCGCACCATATGGAATTTACTTCAATTAATTTAATTAGCTGTACACAGACTCAAGGCAGGAATCTGATTATTCTACATCATCAAGTCACAATTTTTTTTCTTTCTTTGGGTCAACGTCTGCTTGTCTTTTTTTTTTCAAATCCCTTATAGGTATTTGTTGCAGCCGCTCTCAATAGCATCAACGTCACGGCACTCATCAGCTCATGCTCGTGACATCCACGAGATGAAAGGTCAGACTCCATCGCTCGTTACGCCGATTGTTTGGCGAGAAGAGCCGCTCGGGTTTTATTTGCCGCTCGAATTCACACAAGACCAGAACAGCTGCAGCGGGTTGGAGGTGTGCAGGAAGCGACTTGAAGTTAGCTGGTGAGCAGATGGGCCAGCTGGTGGGTTTCCATGGTAATGTGAATTTGACCTTATTTTGCGTCTGCTATCTCCGCTGCCCCCTCCGCCACACGCCCACGAGCACCGGCAGCTTCTTTTAAGAGGACTCGCATTAGCCGGAGATGTTGTTAAGACGGCGTCCGACATCACAGAAGAGGCTCAGGTACGGTGTATGTGCCATACAGCCGCACACGCTGTACTCGCTCCTGCTCATTCCACTTAAGCCCGGGGGAGGTCCGCCGTGTTCCTCATTAACATGGCTTCTGTCCGCGGCGTGAAGCGTGTCATCAATCTTCCACTTACGACATGCCAACAACAAGCACAGGAGATGCAAGTTGAAGAATATATTGAAGGAAATGTCGAATAACAACATGAATAAGGTGATAACTTCTTCTTGTTCGTCATGAAGATACAACTCTTATTTTTGTAATACAATTACTATCAATCGTGGACGGCTATTGATTTGATTTTAATGGGTTTTCATCTGGTCTGGCTTTGGGGTCCGCCACCCCCCCTCAATGAGAATCCAAGTGGTGTTGTTCATTGTTTATTTTAATGTCATCTTGTCCTTTTTTATACAATCGTTCATATCAAATCATATGCGATTTTCTATTGTATACATTTCAAAACAACAATGTTCTACTGTAATCAAATGACGCAAAATAAATATAGATATCATTATTTAAGAAAATCACTAATATTTTAGAGAGGAAAAAATGCAGTTAATAAGAGTAACATTAGATTATTATTTGCAAGTGATGGTTCGATGAAGCTTCATGAAGCGGTACCATTATTTTCAAAGGCACTAGATGGCAGTCTCTGCTCTAACAACTTCTAGTATGAAACCTTAAATTATTTTTTTAAAGGACGGCGCAACAGAGTGAGATAAAAAGAAAAAGAAAAGGATGATACTTCATGAAGCTTTGTCAATCCATCACTATCTTTTGGAGTATTTGTTAGTTGATTGTGGTTTCGAGGTCGCTGGCTCAAATCCTAGAGAGGTAACCAGTGTGGCTCTTAAGACTGGGTTTTAATCCCAACTCTACTTGTATACAGGTGAACTAAAACAATTAGAATATTGAGCAACACTTTGTTTATTCCAGCAATTAGATTGACAAAGTGAAAATAATGTCAATGATATAGGTTCTTAAAAGGTAGCTAGCAAAGCATCCTGGTCTTCCATAACATCTGAGCAGTGCAACAGGCTGATAGCATCCATGCCACAGCGCATCGAGGCAGTAAGTCATGCAAAAGGAGCCCAACCAGGTACCAATTACAATTTCACCTTATTATCCATGCGTTTGTGTCTTCTCGTTTAGACTATTGTAACAGTTTATTTTTATGTCTAAACGAGAAGGAGCTGTCTCGCTTGATACATCTGATCCAGCCTTACTTACTTACTTACTGGTTATTCTAATTGCTGGAATAAACATTTGCACGATATTCTAGGTTTTTGAGTTTCACCATGGTCTCAATTTCTCGAATTTCAAGTCCTTTTTGGTGAAAGTTATGCCAGTTCTCAGACTGACATAGCAGCTGAAACTTTAACTATTGGTCTTGGAGTTTCTTTGTTATCTGTTCTTTCTTGGTCTTAACTATGAGCCTAGTGGCAACTTGCTACACCTGATGTTATTCAGAGAAAACATTGATTTTTATTTTAGCATGGCTATCCGCAAAATGTTGTTTGATTTTTTCCAAATAGCTTTAAACCAGAAAATTGTTTCGCCTAATGTCCATTAACAATAATCGGACTGTGATGTGACCGATGACAACAGTTGTTTTCGGTAGCTAATGTCTGACAATATCAACTATTAAGGGTGTTATTTGCCAGCCTTTGCAGACACCTACAGGCTTTTCCCATCAGCTGTTGAGCGATTTGCTCTCCCCCTCTCTATCTGTCATTCGCTCACCCCTCACCGTTGTAATCCTCAGAGTCAATGCCGTGGCTTAAAGTGCAGTGTCAGGACAAACACGGAACCACCAGGTAGTGGACGAAGGGTGGCGGCGGTGGTGGTGGGGGGGGGCAGACAGCTGTGTAGTCAGCATCGCCGCTGACATCTCTGCACATTACATTACACAGGAAGTAATTCCTGAACAAACATGTTGTGGTTCGCCATCAGACATATGCTATTTCATTCATGCTTCTTTCTATTAGAGGCCCAGACAGCTACACAAGGCCCATTTGTACTACATAGAACAGAATGTCAAGATAAACTGTAAACTCGTAGAATTAGAAAAAATGATTTGACATTTTTAGGAGTTTGTGTTTATTATGTGTTATCATGTGATACAGATAGATCTAGTGATCCAGTGAAACATGTGGAATCCTCGAGAGTTGCTTACCAACAAGCTAGCAAGTACCTCAACTAATAGGAGAGAGACTCCTCTTGCAGATTTGCTCAGACCGTTGACCAGGTTTAACCTTTTTATTGTAATAATACAGGGCCATAAAATCACATTCTCTCTCTTTTGTAACTATCTTCACTTCATCTTTTACCTTGGGATGCTCTTGTCCACTCCCTTAGTAGTAGGACTATTACACCCTCTTTGCATGTGTGTTGTGCAGGTGAGTTTTGCTAAGCTACTACCACCTGTCCCACCGAGGGCTTTGCTATATTTGTGATGCTCTTAAAGTTATTGAATTTGATTGGATATAAAAATACAAGGTATTAGATTGTGGGTGAAAGAAAAAATGTCAAAATTGTTCACTTTTGGATAGACATTTTATCGCAATATAAAATACAACTATAAGCCATAGAATGCCATGATATTAAACAAAATATTACCTGCCAAATAAAGTGGGTACAATATCAACAAAAAATATCCAAATTACATTATTTACTATTCATGACTTGTAAGAAAGCAGGATGTGAGCATACGTGCTTCAATTGACTGTAAAGTGTGTGTAACGGCAGACGTATATATATCTACACATGGCCTCATCATGATGAACAATTTCAGTCGCAACCTTTCACATGCGTGCGTAGGCGTCTTTGCTTCTGTGCCATCTTCTTCTACATGACCTAGTTGACCTCTACCAATGAGAATAGCTCGGTTGCTATGGCGTCTGGAGGATTTCTCTTCTTTTTTTTTTTTTCGTTCACCATATGCACACGGAGGAGTTGCAGAAGAGAGAAGTTCTATATCGTTGAGAAATGCCTCACGCCTACACCAGGTTGATGAGTGGTACAGAAGAGCAAAAAACTCAAAACAGCGTTGTCAGAGAAATGGAAGAGCTTATTTAAATTCAATAGATTTGTAAAAAAAATATGGTTGATTCATTAGGTACAAAATTCATGAGGGCAAGGTATAAATAAACAACTTAAAACTAGAGTATTTTTGGGTGTTTGGAATTGTTATTTATCCCGAGTCTGAACCTTCCTCCAAAAGGCATTAAAATGTCTTCTACTTTTTGCACAGTTTTCTAAAATAGATTTTCTTTGGGAACATAAGGTTGAAAAATGAACTAAAGATGGCTAAAAAACATGGTTGTTATGTCTGAAAAAGTTATATCTGTCCAAGATATCCTCAACCTCCAATTTCCAGGATGAGGCTACAGCTACCTGGCATACTCTCTGATGGATAACAGGAGAATATATTGATTGGAAAACTGTGTTAAGTGACATGCAATATGTTGAAAAAGCCCCTAAACTACTGATATTATCATATAATTATGTTACCAGTAACCAATTGGGCACAAGAGCTTGTTGTGTTTGGATGTAGACTCAATACAATAAGGTAAAGTATTGTTAGAGACATAAACAAAAAATATATATATATAAAAAAAAAGGAATGGACGAAATACAGACACAAAGCTAAAGAAAAAGCTGAAACATCGGGAAGCTGTTAAAAGAGTAACTAGAAGTCAACATAGATGTCAACACAACATACATGAACACGACAACGATATACTCACACCTATGTTGACTAAGGGTTGAGACGTTTTTCAGAGTAATGTGTTCCTTTTTAGAGTTATAGACAAAAATGGATGTTCATTTTAATGTAGCGTCTGATAGACAGTTGTCGTCTTCATCCTCCTCCAAAAAAGACACTTCAAAACATCCAAATACCTCCGTGGTGCTCGCCTGTAACGTCAGTCTTGCATTGAAGCCTCGAAATGAATCATAAACAAGTCAATATTTTAAGGTTGTTTGTAGCAGAAGCTTAAAGGCTAACATGCTACACAGACAGGAAGTACAGGAGTAAATATTGCAAGTTCTTCCGGTGTAGAGAGTAGACTTTTTCTTCTCGTCAAGGCTTAAACACACAATGGTCATTACAGACGAGCACCACAGTAGTATTTGGATGTTTTTAAGTGTCTTTTTCTGAAGACTAAGACGAAGACTATTGCTGAGCATCAGTCGCTACATTAAAATGGACCAACATTTTTGCCTATAAATCTAAAAGGAGTACTTTGAAATGTATGCCAACCCTAAATTGACATGAGGGAGACTTGAGTTGAAAAATGAGTGAATTTGGGGTGAACTATTTCTTTAAGGAGCAAAAGGGAAATCCATGTTACCAGCATAAGGATTAGGTCAACCTGACACCACGGACTAGAACAAGGTTTATAAACAGTTTCAAGCTGGCAGTCAAAGTAAGGGGCACAAAGTGGAAATAAAACAAAATCAAATAATATTTTTAAAAACAGGACACGACACCATTCATGCAGTGTGCAAGAATGTGATTCATGACACATTCCATTAGTGACATGCTAACCGGAATTAAACCACCACCTTGCAAATCGGTCAAAGCAACTGTTATTGAGCCTTGAATCATTATTTCCATGATGTCGCCTATAAATGAATACTTTCTTTCAGCCTGTTTCAGCGTCTTTTTAAAGATTATACTCCAAAAATATTTCACTTATCCCCAAAAAAAACCTTTTTACTGAAAGTCATTTTTTAATCCAGATTCCTTTAGTTAAAATACATTTTCTTTTGACTTCCTTTATTAGTCGATAAAACAAACCTGATGATGATCCTATGTACCTTCTCTGGTCAAATACACAACCTCTGGCCACGGTCGGTTCATCGTCTCCATCTTTGATCCTCCTTGACGCTCTTCATCTGGAGCGCTGGAGTGCATGGAAGGAGGTCGTTTGTCACTGATTCTGGGGTTATTTTTAACCGTCCTCTGTGTGCAGTCTAATCAGAACAGGATGTTCCTCATCAAATTAGGCAGGAAATATATTTTGGAGAAATGAGACTGAAACATGGAGCGTGATGGAGCGCCCGCTGATCGATTAAATGTGAAACACCTGAATCAACTTTTCTCAGTCACGATTTTTCAGCACAACTTTCGACTTCACGACTTCATAATATACAGAGATAACTAGTCATGGTCTGATGAAGCTTCATGATGCAGTGTCATGTTGTTTAGAGGTCAGTAGGTGGCGCCATCAGTTTAAAAATGATGTGATGTTTCATTAGAACAGTTGTTTAAAACAAAGGAAAATAGTGCAGAGACCGCCATCTAGTGGACTCTGAAATGAATGACACTGCTTCATAAAGCTTCATCAGAACATCACTATAAATAATATAATCTATTATTGTAAAGTATCAAAGTTAATTGATTTAATAAGGAGAAAGAAATGATATGGTTTTGTCAAATACATTTTGTATTGATGTTGAATGAAGAGTTTACACCCATTTAACACCATAAAATGTATTTTCCCAGGTCTTTCTGTGTCATCAATGTATCGTCTTAGTTTCAGGGGTAAAAGGATGTCACACCTGATTTTATTTCCACATCTGAAACTTTTAAGCTTCCTGGAAGTGAATCCTGTTACGTTAATCCGGCAAGCCAAAAGAAAGTTAAGGGCAAAAGAGTCAACCTACCTGCAAGTGGATTTTAATCCCAGCGGGCAAAAGGTTCTTCGCAAACAGACTCGCTGGAAGTGTTTTGCAAGAATGATTTTAGTTTAAGCAGCTGCCTTCTACTATTTAACAGTCTGTGTTGATAAGCCCTGATAAGAACACACAACGTTTGGATTTCATTTTGTTTTAATTCCTTGCTTGTCTTGGAATTTAGGTGTCAAATTAAAGATTAAATTCATTTAAAAAAAGATTTCGATTTATTTCATGGTCTGGTATCTTCATGGATCGTTTCAGGTTTTTAAAACATTGTATTTTAACTGTTTGAATTTAAATTTCTCCAGGGATGCATAATTGTCTGAAAAGAAAAAGAAGAAACACAAAATAAATTGTTTATTGCATGAATATTGCTTGCGTCCCTCTCTTAACTACACAATAGGGAAAATGGGAATAATTCCGAACACAATCCAAAAGCTATTGTGACTTGCAGTGAGATCGTATATTCTTTTACTGAAGTAATATAATATCACAGATTTTCATTTTACTGCATTTTAAAGTTTTATTTAAACTAACACTTGAGAATGTTTTAATGTTTTTCTCAGTGTTTAATCACTTTTGGTGGATGAGTGTGAGCAACATTAAATAGGTCACCTGGTTGAGATTCGGGTTGCAATATTTACCTATATTTAAAGTGATATCATGCTAATGGCTACTTTAAAAAAAAGCATGTTAATACTCTTTATTTGGTTCTTAAAAAATAAAAAAAACAAGGATGTTTTTATAAATAAAGGTAAACCAGTGCATGTATCCTGCATTATCACTTTAGCAAACTCATACTTTTGAACGTTTCACAAAAACAACTCATATATTAACATTCCACACGACTTCTTTGGTTCAATCATTCATATAAACTTGTTGATTTAGACTCTTTCACTGACCTGCAATGTTTCATTTATCCCTTCCTGTTTCTTTTCAGCAAATAAATTCCCTCAAATTCCCCAAGTAGCTCACTTAGAAGCGTGAGGTCGAAACAATCGACAAAGGATCAAGGAATCCTATAATCATGTAAAATTCTTTTATGATACGGTTGACGAGGATGAAAAACATTATACATCGATGTGGAGACTTGTCTGCCGTATATTTAAAAAAATCACTGCTACTGATCAGACAGAAATGCTGCTCGATGTAAACCTGGTTCTTTTAGGTTCAATATGAGATGTTTGGATTGTGAACTCTTCAGTTAAATCATTTATATACTTTGATATTAGAGTCACTTATTATTTTTATTTTTTATTTTTTTATTTTATCTACATTTGTTATATTCTTTACTGTGTTTCACAACAACATATACTTGTCCTGTGTTGTTTTATTTCTGTGTACTTTTATCGCTTCTGATATGACAATGAAATCTGACCAATATTTCTTAACGTAGAAACATATAATAATTGCTTTGGTTTTACATTATTTTGGAGTTCATAGAAACAAATGTTTGAAAAAAAAAATAGAACTGTGAACTAGTTCATTCTTGGAGTGGTAAACTTTAAAGTTCTCAACGATGAACTGAACTAGTTCATTTTTTTTTTAAATTGGTGAACTGAACATTGAACTAGTTGACATAGAAAGTGAACTTTCCCGACAATGACAATGTTGGTCATTTGAAGTCTGGTCAAGGGCCACAAATGACCTCTTAACAATAGTTTAAAGTAACTTTTTAATAGAATCAGATGTTTTTGTTGACATGGTTGATCATTTATGGGGCTATTAAACTAAAGACAGTAATTGATGAATTTTCAATATCACTATCAATATGTGGAAGAATGAAGCATCTAACTGTCCTCTGAGACCACCTTAGATCAAACCTATTGAAAAAAAAAGGTAAATAGTGAATAAGTTATAATTGAATTGCATATTATATCATTTTTCATACATTTTATTCAAAGAAAGAAGAAAAAGTTTTAAATTTGTTTGAGGAGCAAAAAAAGTCAAATACAAAAGTTAAAATAAAGGTAGATAAGGTCATTTTTTGTATTTTCATTCCTTTTAAATATCATTTTCACTTTTAAACATGATAAAAAATGCTTTATTTTTTTTAATATTCCCCAAAAGGAAAAAAAAAGTCCCCAAAGAAGGATCTTTATAGACTTTAATGAGCTTAATAATAATAATAATATATACAAATTGTTAGCCAGCTAAAGCTTTTATTAATGATAATAGTTTATAATAGTTTTACTGTAACCTCAGGGTTGCATAAGTCAGAGGGCTGTATGTAGATGACACTCTAGGTTCTATACATCACTGCGTTGAACAGCTAACCTTGCGTCATTTTAAAATTGAGAGCGCCACCTACTGACCTCTAAAAAAACATTTTTCATGAAGCTTCATCATCAACCCATCACTACATCTTGTATGTCCGTCACCCGTAAGCATGACAAGCAAAATACTAATCATAACATCATATTAAATATTATAATATAACATTCATTTTAATGTTCATTCATTGATCTTTATGTATGATTCATTTTCAACACGTTATAGTTCAAATACACATTCTCCTCACCTTGTCCTTTAAACCTATTAACCAGCAAGTCCAATAAACACTTTTTCTAGATATTTTTCTTTTGTTTACTGAGTCAACTTTACGTTGCTTTGAAAGGACAACGTTACATTATCATCACTGGAGCTTCTTGTGTGTGCCATGAATTGGTGAAACAATTTTTATCAGCTCTTTGATACAGCATTCATTATTTATGGCCTGAGGACTAGTCAAAATTGCTTGAGAGGGGTGCCATCTAGTGGACAAGAAAATACTACAACCACTGATGGTCTGATGAAGCTTCATGAAGCAGTGTCATGTTGTTTAGAGGTCAGTAGGTGGGGCCATCAGTTTAAAAACGATGTGATGTTTCATTAGAATAGTTGTTTAAAACAAAGGAAAATAGTGCAGGGACTGCCATCTAGTGGACACTTAAAATAATCACACTGCTTCATGAAGCTTCATCACTACTAGAAAGTTAATAAAATATTTGTTAAAAACTTGAAATTTTCTCAAACACATTGAACTCGATGAAGCACATAGTTTAAAACAAACTTGGCAAACGTGGATGTAGAAAAAGATCAGATAAAATAAAAGATGAGAAACTTTGTAAAAATCTGCACCGAATCCCATTTCATCCTAATAGAATTGCCAAGTATAATATAGACCTAATAAAATGTTTGATACAAATGGTTATTAATGTGAAAAGACTTGTTAAATCAGCCAATTTGCAAGATACTTTGTGTGAAACAGACTTTGTGTATCAGAAAGTCTAAAACTTGGATAATTGAGTCTGAATAGACTTGGCGGACTGGTGAAAACCAGAATAGATTGAGCCAAATAAGACTGGACAGACTGGGTAAACAAAGCAAAAGAATAAAAAGTGATATTGTGTTGTGAGAAGTTGTGTATTTATTCTGGGATCCTCGTGACCTGCATCTTAATATGTCGGTCCAGCTGCGGCGTTTCTTTAAATGAATGTGCAGTTAATATTCATGCACGCTGCCCCCCCGCAGGCATCTTCACACGTCACTCGTTGTGTGTCTCTCCCTGTGCACACAAGATAAAACATATGGTGAGTCATTGTGTAGGAGTGCTGCAGCTGAAGGAGGAAGAAAAGCAAGAGGGGGATTCAGGTTGTGCACCAATAGGGGGCACTCTACCCTTTCGTTGATTGGCTGCAGCGGCCTACAAACTGCTCGGCTGCACATTCAAACTTCCATTTTGTTCCACTTTGGAGAAGGTTTTAATCACCAGCCACACACAGTTGTGAGCCATGACATCACTGGGTTTGTGTTGCGCCTCTGAATGGAACATTTTGTGACTGAATTACATAAATATGCGAGTCACAGAGCCACGCACAGACCCGGCACTGCCATCTCATGACATCTCTCATCTCATCAGTGCCGTGGAAGCAGCAAAGCATTCGCTGTTGCTGTCGCCTTCATGCGTGAAATGAGAATTATTGGCTTCCACGGCTGCAAGTGTGGAGAGCGCTGGCAAATGATTCTGTTTCGATAGAGAAGTAGGGTATCGACGCGGAGGAAGATTGTGACCAACAGACACCGTTGAAGATATAGTTGAACTTGATTCTCAAGAAGAAACAATATTTATAACGTAATTAACAATGTAACAATGAAGAAATGATCTTATAAATGATTATATTATATTATGATAATGGTTTTATTATTTTATTTTCTAAAAAAACATTTAAATTTTGTTGTTTTGTTATTATATTGAAATTAAACCATTCATCTCCAATGTTTCACTTCATTTTACTAATAATGTTAAATGTTTCTTATTATAATTCTTATTATTATAGGTTAATATACAATAAATATATACAATAAAATTTAGTTTTGAAAATGTTGTATTATAAATTATAATTGTTATTAATTGTTATTATAACATTGAAACTTTATTTTCTCTCTCTTGGTTTGTTTTTCTTTCTTTGTCTTAATTACAAGATGGAATTGAAGGACAGTTTTTGTATTGACACCCGATAAGACATTGACTTTCGTCTGTATATTTCTGTATATTGTAATAAAAGTTAATATTTTACCGAACATATTTGACTATGTTTAATGCACCTTCTTAAGCTTTCTTACTAATCTGTCTTTGATGAGGCTTCTTATGTAATTACAAGCCAAATGGAAACCATTATTATTGCTCCAGATTTGTTTTTCTTTCTATAAGAAATGTGTTATTACATTGTTTAACGCAGGCATGAGTACAGTAATGAAATCACCTCTTTAAGATTTTCTCTTTAGCTATTTTTGGGCTGACTTTTTTTCTTTTCATTTACTCTCATAATTTCAACATTGTATTTGTTCTTGTTTTTTTGGCAACAATATATTTTTTTTTTCATTCACAATCAAATGTCTTTTTGAATATTTTGAATTTGATTTATATCTTTTTCATGTTTTATTTGTTTCACAAGCCAAATGTAGACCATTGTTATTGTTACAGAATTGTTTTCCTGATTCAAATCTGTGTTGTATTAGAACATAATGTTTAATGTAGGCATGAGCACAGTAATGCAATCACTCTCTCACTACCTGCATATGTTTCTCTCTTCTAGTTTCAGGTTCAAGGTTTTACTTTTGATTAATAATGTTTAGCCTTTTTTATTTTTACACATCAATATATTGTATTTTCCACATGTTATTTAATTGAAGTTATTTCCATTTTCATCCTCGAATGGCAATAAATATTATTACGCTCAGATAATTTAACATCACTTATTTTATCTACTTAATGATTGCATTTAATAGACAATTTTGTCTATTTTTATGAAGATTTAACCATTGAAATTTCTTAAGTTCGGATTTTTCTTCTACCAACAATTCCATTTCCAAATGTTAGGAATGTATTGGTCTTAATTCAGATAGCTCTCTGAATGACCAAAATATGTTTTTCCAGGTTCGTTTTTTTAACTTTTTTTAATTACAGGATATATTGTTAAATGTAGGCATGAGTGCAGTAGTCACTTACCTCTTTCGACGAGACAGATTTAAAAATGATGATTAAATTAACGAAAAACATTTAAACAGTGAAATAATTCATCTTTATTCAACATGTTTTTTTACACAATCTCATCAGACTTAAACATGTGTCAATAGAAATAAAAATACATTTTCTTCAAAAACAAAAAAAACAAACAAACAAACAAAAAGCACATGTCAAAGTGGAGCGACTGTGGAGGAAGCCGGTGATGCAAAAAAGCCCGTCTGTGATGCAGCTACTTGTCAAGCAGGATCCACCATTCTACCTACGGATCACACCCACAAGAAACTGTACAACGACGACGACGAGCGCTCGGAGAATCCTAAACTGCACCCACGACGCTCGGTGGCCCTGATGCGAGAAGTGGCCTCTTGGAACGGGGAAGCTAATTGGTGTCGCTCACCAGAGCGGCAGAATTATGCATTCTACAGAGTTCGCAACCTTCTACATTCAACAACCCCTAACAAGCGCGACGGGTTCGGGGGGGTCATGCAAATGAGCGGCTCCCTCGGTGCCACAGGGGTCAGCGTCCGGGCGAAGGGGTCAAGGAACAAATCGATCGAGGCGCTTGATAACGGCAATCAGCACAAACACTCGAGCCTCCACCGCAGCTTATCTCTGGTCAGGAGGCGACACATTCTGGGAATATTCTGGAAAAACTGCATTTTTTTTTTCCCTCTCGCTAAAAAATGTCACACAGAGAAATATTTTTGAGGTTTCATTTACTCTATGCTAGCTGTATCCTATCTTGTAATGTAAAATAATTAAAAAAAACAATATTTTTAAATTAACCCTAACCCTCATGAACATTATTATTATATACTTTTTTTAAATGTATCTTTATTTCATTCCTTCAATAACAAATACATTAGCTGAGATTTTTCTCTTATTTAAAAATGTTTTGAAATATGGAAAAATATGTTCTTTCATTCAGATACATTGAATTCATTTTTGACAATCATATTCATCATATTAAATCAAATAAATAGTGTTTAATGCTATTATTGTCATTATTCATGATGTGGATTATTTTATATTAGTTATAATTACTTATGATTGCAGGTTAGACTGTAATTTAACTCTAATAAAATACATTTAACTGATATTATCACTTTCATTGATTCATATGATATTAGATTAAATATTACTACCCTGGTTAAAATAAAATATAAAAAGTTTAAATATATTTTTGAAAGCTATGTATTATTAACATACGAGTTAAATTAATTAGAACAGGTTATAGTTTTGTTGGCTGTAATAAAGGTTTTGGTGATTAATGAACCATTAAAACGATATTCATGTTGTTTTCTTGCCTTATTTCACGAACACACAACTGTGTATGTCGCACACAAACTGACTCAAACTCTCTTCCGTATTCTTTGTGAGCTACAAAAACTTGACATCGGGGGTTTCCACATCAATTTAAGACAGAAGCAAAGTCAGTAAGTGAACAATTAACCAGATAAACATACAATAAATGCATGTACAGATTTTTCATTTCAACTTCTTTTGAAGTTGAATTAGTTTAATCTTTTTGGCTTAAAACTGCATGACTTTTCTACTTTTACCTTCTTTCTCCATTATCAGTTTCTGCCCTTAGATTATCCCAAAAAATGTTTTGTTTTGTTTACTAAAGCATCTGCTGAAATAAAGGATGTGTTCAGGTGCTGATAGAGACGTTAGTGATGTCATCTGTAAGGGAATAAATACATTGACGTATAACAGAAGCAAACATCTATCTATCAAAATACAATAGGTTGGGTCGTGGGGGCAGCAGTCAGAGCAAAAAGGCCCAGCCTTGACTCAAACTACAAATTCCTCTTTTGAAACTGAGAATATCCTGTTGGTACAGCAAAAGTTTATAACTTTAAAATGACAAAACATATAACATTTATTCTCAGATTAAACTATTTTACTTTGGCATATTTTACTTTTCATGGGCGATTTCATCTCAAAATATAAAATGATTGCTTTTCCTTTTTTGGGAAATATTATTTTTAACTTCTCATTTATTCTATTTTTCTTGCCTGGGGAATACATTGGAAAACAATGATTCATTTTATATGAAGTTGCTTTTTTTAATGACTTTTTTTCCCCTTTTCTTGGGTTTCATATTATGGCTATATCCCGGTATAAAGTGTGGCCCCTAAGGACGTAGTAACTCCAAAGACGATAGAGAAGATGGCGTTATTTGAAAATCAGACTTTGTGAAGCTTCATCATCACTGTTTTATTTGTGATTTTTAGTGGGCTACGGTCAGGTAAAGGAGGGGTTTCAAACTTTTTCCGCCGTAGGCTGTTAATATACGGTCCTCCAATTTTATGACCAAGTTCTCTTTGTGCGATGTCGGATGGCGAAGAAATGCCAATAAAAATATATTACTTTTAAGTTTTTTTTAGCAAGATTGAGCCTCCGGATGCTTAAAAGGAAGTTATGCGTTACAATCGAGTCACTACAAGAGTTTATAGCTGGTTGTCCTGCAGTCAATTGAGTTA